>NW_013952421.1:3232052-3256196 GCF_001266775.1 Austrofundulus limnaeus
GGGGGGGGGGTGGCCTAAAAAAAACACATCCTCCCCAAGAGAAAATGTGTAAAACGCAGTGTAATGCAAGTTTGAAATATTTTTGACAATATAAGGAGAGTTTACATCTTGTTTTCTGGTCATAAAGCATAACCAAAGTGTCATTTAATGTTATATTTAAGCAAATATTTGTTTTTACTTCAATACATCAATTCCAGTGACATAAAATTCTTTACAGCGCTCCCAAATCGTTTTGGATTCTTGTCACTTTTATGCTGATGAGGACAAATTTTGACATATTCATAGTTAAAAGTAACAGAATATCAGAAAAGTTGTTTGAGTTTTTCTGTGTTGATTTGTGTAGATAACACATAGCTTCACTGAACCGGATGGGTTGTGTTTTAGACGTGGCTGAGCTTTGAATCAGGAGACCAGAATCATGTGATATCTGTAAYAAGAAAAGGAGAAAAGACTGGGTAGAATACTGTTTTATTGGCCTGTGTGTGCTTCTACATAGAGCATCAAAGTATCTCAACTGTACTGAAGCATCATACAGTTAAATTTTCAGTCATAATTTCATCAGCGCAGCTAATGGAGTACAGTTTGCGTCTGTTTCCTCCTCAACAAGCCGGGACTTGTTTRTGTAAAACCTCACACACATTGTCTTTTGTTTTCAGGGAGCTTTTTCTGCGAAAAGTCTCCATGTTGGAATGAATGCTGTTATTTTATTTTTTTCGTCCCGAGGCTCGCCTTAAGTCCWGATAATTTACTCGGTGTGACACAATCTGATCCTTCGGTGCCTGATTCTTCGGGGGTCTTTGTTGCTCGAAACGCTCAAAAAAACCGCTCTGGGTTTTGGCTTTAATTGCTGTGGTTAATGAGTTTAAGTAGACTGAAATAACTGCGTCATACCGGCCCAAACCCTCCTGAAAATAAGCTGTTTTGGTTTTGTTGAGCTGATAATGAACAGTGGTTCACATCTGCTTTATAACATGCTGGAAAGAGGGACAGTTCTCAGAGACATATTCTCCCAAACAGTTTCTGTGTCATCAGCCACCGACTTGTTGGAGCTTTTGTTTTCTTTTCTCTCTCTGAGTTTTGCTCTCTGGCTCAAACTGACCCTTTTAGCCATAAAAGGAGCACTTATGAAACTTTTCATACATGGAAAGATTTGAACAGATTTGCTCTAATTGGAGCTTTTAAACTCCAACCCAAACTTTGGCTCGCTTCACGCCTTCCTTTATTTAAAACTAGTAAAATAAAAGTCTTATTTAAACCAAATCGTATTTTTATACATAGATTTTGGCCTGTCAGTGTCATATTTAAATCCAACTAAACATCTTTAATTTTTATGGTTTAGAAGAATATTTAATAGCTGCTTTTCTGAGTTGTTGTTTTTTTTTTTTTGCTTTCCTCTCTGAGAAAAAAAACTAGTGGGTGGAAATAGAGATTAACTGCAATTAGCATTGACTGACCTCGCCCCCGACTGGACACCAGTCACTTCTTAACAAGACGCCTTCCAAAAGAATGCCTGCATCCCAATTCTCTCAATTATGCAAATTAGATTGAAATCAAAGTAGTGGAGTGTCGGGTATTTTTTAACGGAGAATGGGAGAACCGCTATTTCTGCTCTGTCCTCTCACAAGGAGCTGGGATCATTCACATGGCGAAGTGGAAACGAGAGGGGGAAAAAAAAAAGAAAGGTTTCAACAAATTGGGAGATTAGGGGCCAGTTATCAAAGTGGATTTATTGTGCCTTGTTCAGGGGAGGGATGAAAATACCCCGTGGGCATGCTAAGAAAAGGGTCATGGGACTCCCAAAAGGATTACCTTGAACTGGAGTCATGAGACTTGGGGGCGAACAAAGACCTCGCTCACATGCTCATCACATCAACCGACCCTCATAAAGTGAAGAAATTTCATGTCTCGTGGGGATTCAATGGGAGCGCTTGGCTGGGAGAGGATGGCTCGGAGACGGGAGAACCAGCAGACTTCCCCCTCAGCTGTGGAGGCCGAAGCGTGGGGCTCCAGCGGAGGACTGTGTGCGTGAGTGTATCCTACAACTGCAAGCTCCATTTGAACACTTTTAGAGGATTCGACTGGGTGCTTACCCGTTAGACGTGGGCTGTGGAGCCCGAGGAGGGAAGTCAGATGAGTTAAATACGAGCAGGCAGGCAGCACCGCAGGAGTTCTGGATGCTCAGTGATGCACGAGAGCACTGGGACAAAACAAGACGCAAAGCAGGGTGGGGAAAAAAATGAAAGAAAAAAACAGGATGAGAGTACATTTGCAAAAACTTAAAGGSTAAAAGTTATCAAGAAAAAGCAAATCAACAAATACTAAAAAAAAACCTCCTAAAAGTTCATTTAAAGTTGAATAAACTGTTTTAGCAAACTTTTATGAACAGCAGACAAAGTTTGGAAGCTCATTCTGTAAATGTTACAAAAATGTTTGTTAATTTGAGTGGAACAACTGCAATGGCATATGATTTAATGCAAAATTAATATTAATTTTATAAAATGTTTCATTTAAACTGTACACAACATGCATTTGAGATTAAATATAACTAAAAAAGTAAAGAAAGAAAAGGCATACAAAGTACTTTTATGGTATATGAGCTTTCCAGTGATGCAACATGTCTGTATATGTTTTTTAAGTAAAAAGAAAACTGATCGTCTTTGTTAGAAATCATGATCGTCACGAGACACCAGCAGTTTATTTACACTTTTCGATTTCTACTCATCGAGATGTATTACGATAACAGAGCAATTAAAGGGTTTTAGTCTCCAAGGTTTGGATTTTTACCTGATTTGTTGGAAAGTTTGGCTTCATTTGACTTTGGTTTTAATTGGACTGTCACTGCCAACAAAAGCCCGACCCCCCCGCCAGAAGAATTTCGATTTGTTTTCAGAGTATTTCTGCTCTGAACTGGAAAAAGATCAGACAGCGATCAGAACAGGATCTGACAACATGTGAAGCACACAGCTCGTGGTGGTTAGGGTGTGTGTTTGTGTGAACCAGTCTCAATCAACACAAACTGAATGGCGTTAAATCCACAAGAATAACAGAACTTGCTCTGCAACTGCACCAAATCGTATTCATTTTTTTCTACTTCTGTCATTTATCCTCACTTCGCAGGAAAAAGAAACACTCCTCAACTTTCASTGAGGATTACAACTAAGAGGATTTTGAAAGTGCGACTAGACCAGACATTAGTGAGGCTGAGTTCTCAGGGATGGTATTATAGCACATGATGAAAACTTACACTTTTTTTTCCTTTTCTACATTTTTTATCTTCACAGGCACACAAAGCTTGGATTGAGAGGACATTTCTCAAAAGAGAATGTATTCACATATTTCCCAGCAAAGACCCATCCAGGTAAGTTTAGTCTTCAGAAAACTGTTAATTCAGTACGTGGTGAGTTATAACAGATAAGTGTATAAGGACAATCAGTGCTAATTACACTCCTTAGAAAGTATTTCTCTGTGCTAAATCAATAAAAGATTGTTTGGATATAAAGGTTATTTCAATCGTGAGTCATTTTTAGCATTTTCTTTTTGAGAAGGAGTGAGTTTCGTGCGATTTATCTCCTGAAAGATGTTCCTGCGGGCAGCTGGTGACGCAGCACGTCGCCATCCCTCCCGGCGCCAGCTCCATATCCGAGGCGACGCCGCTGGTGCAGATCGAGACACCGAATGACAAATGGAGCGTGATAAAACACACCAGGACCTACCCGACCGACTCCTACGGGATCATCGAGTTCCAGGGAGGAGGGTTCATCAACAAGGCCATGGTGAGTCCAAATTCCTGGGAAAACAAAACAAAATACATCAGATGTTTTGGTCCTTTGAACAAACGGCAATTCCTTTTTTTTTCTCTCTTCAGTACATTCGGGTTTCATATGACACCAAACCCGACAACCTCCTGCATTTGATGGTGAAGGACTGGCAGCTGGAGTTGCCCACCTTGCTCATCTCCGTGCACGGAGGCCTCCAGAACTTTGACCTCCAGCCCAAACTCAAGCAAGTGTTTGGCAAAGGCCTGATCAAAGCAGCGGTCACCACAGGAGCCTGGATCTTCACGGGCGGGGTCAACACAGGTGACACATTCACACGAATGACTTTTAACGCTCACTAAACAAACACCCGCTTGTGACATTAGAGGATTGCATTCACTCTAAATCGTCATTATGCAAYAGCTATTCTGCAATTTCCTGTGGGCGGGTTTACTGACCCGTTCTCACAGGTTTAGGCACTATAATTAGAGCTTTTGATGGAAAAATCCGCACAGATTGTTTCTGTGGAGATTTTAACGTGCGGTGGCCAAAGTGTGTCCCATGATGAAGCCTCGTGAAGTTTCTGAAAAAGTTATTGTTCAGACTGACCTGTTTTTTTTTTTTTGTGTGTGTGTGTGTGTGTTGTTTGTATCCATCCCAATGTAGGGGTGATTCGTCACGTTGGAGATGCCTTAAAGGACCATTCCTCCAAATCACGAGGGAAGGTCTGCGCAATTGGAATAGCTCCATGGGGGATCCTGGAGAACAAAGAGGACCTTATTGGAAAAGATGTAAGAACTGTTTTTTTTTTTTGTTTGTTTTGTGATTAGTTGAGTTCCTGATTAGATCACTTCACTTAAAGTTTCTCTTCTTCAAGGTAACCAGGCCCTACCAAGCGATGGCAAACCCACTGAGCAAGCTGGCAGTGCTCAACAACAGCCACTCCCATTTCATCCTCACCGACAACGGGACCTGTGGGAAATACGGCTCAGAGGTCAAACTCCGTCGGCTGCTGGAGAAGCACATCTCCTTGCAGAAGATCAACACCCGTAAGTCTCCGCTGACGCTCTGGAACCCGCTCCGTCCCGCATTCACCCACATGGAGCGCTCCTCTGTGACCCATGGGCTTCCCTTTGTCATCCTATGCCTGGAGCTCAGATAAGGCAGGGACAGCAAAGGGATGCTCAGCTGTCACCACTGACTTCACCCCCTTGTGTTTTTATCCTCAACTTCTGCTAACCTGAGGTGATGCCTCGGAGGAGAGAAACTTGTCTTCCTGTCTGCTTCAGGTTTGGGCCAAGGGGTTCCTCTAGTGTGTCTGATCGTGGAGGGAGGTCCCAACGTTATCTCCATCACCCTGGAGAGCCTGAGGGATGAGCCTCCCATCCCGGTGGTGGTGTGCGACGGCAGCGGCCGTGCCTCCGACATCATATCCTTCGCGCACAAGTTCTCCGAGGATGGAGGGTGAGGTCCTAGGTGACTCGTCTGCCTCCACGCTCTGGTAGAATTTTGATAAGGAAGGAAGTTTTTGTTTTTAAATCCTCTCCTTCAGCCTGGTCAATGACGATGTGAGAGACCAGCTATTGGTCACTATTCAGAAGACRTTCAATTACAGCAAAAGCCAGTCCCAGCAGATCCTGCTCATGGTAATGGAGTGCATGAAAAAAAGGGAGCTGGTGAGTAATGATGAAGGTTTCATCRTGATCACAGTCATCATATTTAACATATTATATTCCATTTAATACGTGTCAAACAATAAACACCCTTTGAGTTGTGAAGTGCATTGTGTCTTTTGTCATTTAATCATTTCACTCACCTGTGTGTGTTTTCACCAAAGTGACTGTTCAGATCTTTTTAAGTGGGTTTCAGTGGAAATGTCTGAACAATGTCTMGCTCTCAGTTTGGAGGAACAGAGTTTGTTTGGGAACCAACATCTTGTCAGAACAGTGTTCAGCAGCTAACTGTAGCCCTTCCTCTGCATCCCAGAATGTAATGCTAGGTTAAAAGTGCACGGTTTATAAAACAGCCTTCTAATTCACAACTATGAACCCCTCAGATTCAGAACAGATAGCTGTTAGCTTGTCAGTCTGGTCAGAATTAAACTGTTTCCCCAAAGTGAGATTGTTGACATAATTATCTATAACATGTAAGATATTACCTGTCAGAAACAGCTCCAAGGGTAGGATGGCCCAGGAGGAGAGGCGTGGTTTTGTAGTCAGTGGGTTGGTCAATCCCCATCCCCTGCACTTTACTGAAGTGTGCGAAGCAAAATACTGAAATCCTCCCCCACCAATACGTTCATYACTGTATCGATGGAGTAAAAATATATGTGTTGTAAGTAGTGTGTGTACTTAATACATGAGCCCTGTGTGAGTTTGTTTGGGTTAATACATGCTATATATTAAAAATGTAGTTGACAGAAAATGTAGATGTGTAAAAGGAGTTCAGAACCCTGCTTCAAATGATCAAAATGATCCTTTAATCATCCTGAATAAAGATAAACCTTTTGTGGTCRTCTCTGCACCCGTCTGTAAAACAACCCTTTAACCCTGTAGAAACAGAGCAGAACTGATCCTGCTGAGACTCAGGCAGCAGATTACGACAAAGTGCTACAAATTGCATCATAATTTGATCATCTTGAGCAGATTCTGCAACAAGTGCTAWGATAAATACCTCCTGATGCCCACTTTCTATAATCTTGATACCTCATACATTCAGATAAGACAGATCAGGGCACTCTATCGCCTGCTTGGAGGGTTTAACTTCGTGTGTTCACAGAAAGCTCACTGCAGGCGGATGGAGGACAAGCTCTATAGCTGTAATCCTCYAGCAGGTCACTCTCTCCTGCAGAGTGCCATCACTTCCCCAGAATCTGCACTCTATCCCTGATGCTTTAAACCGAGTGATACAACAAACCCAGATAAGCAACAGATTCTTTATTTTTAAAGATTTTATCACTGTGGGTTTATTTTTTAATACGGTTCAGCTTCACTGAGTCCCACTCTGTGCAACGCTGAAGTGAGCTGGCAAACACAAAACACAGACTGAGGCAGTTAAAAGATGATTTAATACATAAAACTGAATTATAAGCTCTTTATTTTCAAAGGCTCTCTTAAAAAACTACAGTGACAAAAGTTTTTAGTGTCCAAACTAAGAAATACTCGTTATTCACAAACCCTGAGGCCAGCTATGAAACCTTAGGCGTTTTGTCACATAATCATGCTGGTTTAATTCAATTTACCAACACATGTGACAGAACCACCGGTGTAATTTAATTTCACATAGTTGAATTTATACACAAAGGAARCGTTATCAGTCAGATAACATTTCCTGGTTGTTTGTGGTCAGAATAAGAGGCCCTGCTGGAAACAGTGGCAGAAAAAAAAATTACATCCTGGCTGCATGAATTCATTTATTCATTCATCTTTCTCATCTGGTGAATCTTTGAGCCCTGATRGAAAAAGGCTTCTTCACTGTATTTTTTTTTCTTCTTTTGTAGATCACAGTGTTTCGAATGGGATCAGAGGGCCAACAAGACATTGAAATGGCCATTCTTACTGCTTTGTTAAAAGGTATTATCACCTTTTAAGGAAAGCTTAACGATTGCATAGAGTTGGACATTATTGACATCCCAATTATCCCACATTTATGTTTTTAAATGTCATTTTATTTTGTGTGTTTATATTTCTTTTTTAAATAAGAAGGTAAATGGCATCAAATCAACTAAGAAATTCAAAGTATTTTCAATAGAAAAAAGAGGGATGTCAATTAGTTTTAAAATAGTTGAGACAAAAGAGCTGGTTGAGACTCAGAAATACTTTGTTTTTAATTTACATCAAGTAAAGGAGTTATGAAGCAAAAAATAGCCTTTTTAAACAGTTTGGAGATGTGAAAAGAAGTTAAACCGACTTAAAACTATTAGGATATATTTGAGATTTAGAAAAAAAACTCTTAGAAGCTGTAAGAAAAATGGCAACAAGTAGGCTTTGGGTTTTTTTCAGGGAAATAACCTAAAACAATCTAAACGTAGAAAACTATAGCAAAAGTAAAAGGAAGATTAGAAAACAGTGCTGAACTGTAAACTCATAGCTGCCCGTGGTTAAAGTTTAATCAACATAAAATGTACAAATATGATCCATTTTGTGCTTTTTTTATTTCACAATGCATTCCCCTTTTTTCATTGGTGTTCTTTGCACATTTTATCAAAAATATTCAGGAGGTTAAAAGCTGTTCCTTGAGTGTTTTCTTTACAGCAACTTTTTCTTTCATTACATGGAGAAAACCAGATAATCACGTCTCTGTTTTTTGTTGGGATCAGGCACGAATGCWTCAGCAGCAGATCAGCTCAGTTTGGCCCTGGCCTGGAACAGAGTGGACATTGCTCGTAATCACATATTTGTTTATGGGCACAACTTACCGGTAAGTGGTTCAGGCACACGAAACCATCAGTCCAAATGTTTTACAGTAATAAGCACAGTATACACTGCCCAACCAAAAAAAAATGTGTCCACCTGGATTTAACTAAGGTCTATGATGTGGGGTTGCTGCAGTTGGTCAGGTCTAGGTCTAGGTTCAACAACAGTATGAGTTCAGCTGACTACCTGAATATACTGAATGACCAGGTTATTCCATCAATGGATTRTTTTATCCATGATGGCAYTGGCATATTCCAAGATGAAAATGCCAGGATTCATCAGGCTGGAATTGTAAAAGTCGTTCAGGGAGCCTGAGACGTCATTTCTACTCATGGATTGGCCACCAAASAGTCCAGACCTTAACCCCATTGAGAATCTTTGGGATGAGCTGGAGAAGGCTTTGCGCAGTGGTTAGACTTTACCATCATCAATGCAAGRTCTTGGTGAAAAATTAATGCAACACTGGATGGAAATAATTCTTRTAACATTGCAGAAACGTATCCAAACAATGCCACAGCAAATGCATGCAGTAATCAAAGCTAAAGGTGGTCCAACAAACTATWATAGTGTGTGACCTTTTTTTTGGTGGCAACTTTTTTTTTGGCCAGGCAGTGTATGTTGTGTAAAGAATTGTACTTCAGGCAAAAGAAMGAGGGGGCTATTTTAAATTGGTTAGAGAAGGAAGCTCCAGCTTTCTCCTTCTTTGATTCCTGTCTGCTTAGCCTGCTGGAGCCATTGCCGTCACAACATCTGCAGCCATGACTCAGGAGAAACCCAAGAGTCCTGCCAGCACGTCTCGCAGCAAGATTCGGGCAAAAAAAGGGAAGGGAAAAGGAAAGGCGAAGCCTGAACCTCCAGAAGAAACTGACCCAAGAAAGCTGGAGCTTATTCGCTGGGTGAGAACACGTTGTTTTTTTRAACTCTTTAGTGGACTGAATGCAAGCTTGCTGAGTTTGATGCCTTCTCTTCTTTCAGGTGAACTCTCTGGAGCAGGCCATGATGGATGCTCTGGTGTTGGACAGAGTGGACTTTGTCAAACTGCTGCTTGAGAATGGAGTCAACATCCATCATTTCCTCACCATCCCAAGGCTGGAGGAGCTATACAACACAGTGAGTGTGATAAACAGCTAGGAAACAAAGAAGCAGTTTTCTGTGTTCTGAAGAATGACTGTGTGTCAACAGAAAATCTTGATACACAACCTTTCCTCTCCCCTTACTTTTCCCAGAAACTTGGTCCTGCAAAYACACTGCATGTCATAGTCAGGGATGTCAAAAAGGTACAACAGAAATCCCCACATATTCTAAAAAGTTTTTGACTTTTCAAATGATGTTATGGCAACATTTGTTATTACATTTTGCAGGGAAACCTTCCTCCAGATTATCAGATCACTTTGATWGATATCGGTCTGGTCCTGGAGTTCCTCATGGGTGGAGCTTACAGGAGCAACTATACAAGGAAGGCTTTCCGCAACCTGTACAACAATCTGTAYGGGCTAAAACGGGTATGAAAGACTAAATACAAAAGCTAGTTCAAAATCTTAACTACTTTGAGATATTAAGTCCAGTCTTTTGCTCACTTCTTGCAGCCAAAAGCTTTGAAGCTCCTGGGTATGGAGGTAAGATTTTAACACTTAAATGTTCTTCGGCAATCACAGCAAAGTGCCCTACAGCTTCTCTTTGTTCATTAGGATGATGAACCCAGGCCAAAAGGAAAGAAAAAGCACAAAAAGAAGAAAGAAGAAGAGGTGGAGATTGATGTGGATGACCCGGAGGTGTGTCGATTCAAGTATCCCTTCCACGAGCTGATGCTGTGGGCCGTGCTGCTGAAACGTCAGAAGATGGCACTGTTCCTCTGGCAGCGTGGAGAAGAGGGCATGGCGAAGGCCTTRGTGGCTTGCAAACTCTACAAGACCATGGCCCACGAGTGCTCCGAGAGTGAGCTGGTGGATGACATCTCCCAAGACCTGGAGAACAACTCCAAGTCAGTGCCACAACAGGATGCAGTCAAGTCAAACATTGGAGTCTTCATCCAAAATGTTGCTTTTTTTTTTCTTTGTAGAGAGTTTGGCCAGTTGGCTTATGAACTGTTGGACCAGTCCTACAAGCATGATGAGCAGGTGGCCATGAAGCTCTTAACATACGAGCTGGTCAACTGGAGCAATTCCACCTGTCTGAAGCTTGCAGTTGCTGCAAAACAACGGGATTTCATCGCTCACACCTGCAGCCAGATGTTGCTCACAGACATGTGGATGGGCTGCTTACGAATTGGGAAAAATCCAGGCCTAAAGGTTGAGAATCTTTGTTGTGATGGTATTGTGATGAATAGTTCATTTTACACGACTAATAAAAAAAACATGATAATATAAAATGTATCTGTTTATAGGTTATTCTGGGAATCATTTTGCCTCCTTTGATTCTATTGTTGGATTTCCGCATTGGAGACGACGCTTCCTATCAGGGTCGTGGAGACAAAGAAGAGGGGAAAGACAAGGACGACGATGCAAAATCCAGCAAGGTCCCCAGTTTCGTGGCGACATSTTCAGATTTAAATGCTGATCATGCTGAAAGTTTACAATCTGAAACTTCATATTGTTGGTGTAGGATCCCAACACCGATGCAACTTCCCGGAAGGGGGATGAGGAGGAAGGCAGCACTAAGGTTCGCAAAATTCCCATCGGTAGAAGGTTCTTTGAGTTTTATGATGCGCCGTTCACTAAATTCTGGTTCAACACTGTAAGTTCCTTTGAAGACACTGAGATTAAACATTTATGGGGGGKATCTTTCTAAAGTTATAACCAATCTTCCTCTGCCAGATTTCCTATCTGGGTTATTTGATGATGTATAATTACATTATCCTGGTGAAAATGGAACGATGGCCATCTATACAGGAGTGGACAGTCATTGCATACATCCTGACACTTGGCACTGAAAAAGTCAGACAGGTACAAGATCTAATATTGTTTCCCTGATAATATTTCATCATGTTTTATTGGACTAAGCTTAATTTACAGTTTTTGGTGTGTAGATTCTGATGTCAGAACCAGGGAAGCTAAAGCAGAAAATAAGTGTGTGGATGGAGGACTACTGGAACATCACAGACCTGGTTGCCATCTCCACCTTCCTTCTGGGGCTGATGCTACGGCTGCAGCCTGAGCCTTACATGGGCTATGGCAGAGTCATCTACTGCATCGACATAATCTTCTGGTACATTCGTGTGTTAGACATCTTTGGAGTCAACAAATACCTAGGACCCTATGTGATGATGATCGGGAAGATGGTAATGATGATTAAAATGTAAAAACTGCCACAACAGACATGAAAAGTGCCCACTGATGGGGTAACGTTGCATTTGTTTCAGATGATTGACATGATGTACTTCGTGGTCATCATGCTAGTGGTGCTGATGAGCTTCGGCGTGGCTCGGCAAGCCATCCTTCACCCGGACGAAGAGCCGACATGGCGCCTGGCCCGAAACATTTTCTACATGCCCTACTGGATGATCTATGGGGAGGTTTTTGCGGACTCGATAGACCGTAAGACTAGAATTCATAGTAAGATTCTGTTTCCTGATTCTGGGCAGATGATCAGTGTTTATTTAAATCCCATATTTGTCAATTATTTTTGACATTTCCAACCAAAACATCACACTATGGTTCTTTCAATACTTTGTCTCCCTCTGCTGGAAGATTTGCACTGCATTCACAGCAGTAATGTTGCATGGATTAGAGCTTAAATGTTCTCAGTGATGATCATCTGCCTTTAAGTWTTATTTTCATGTGAATGTTACTTTTGTCAAGGTGAAGACAGCAAAAAAGGCCAAATAAATTTAAGAAAGAAAAAAAACCTAAAATATTAGTACCATAAAATGACATGGAAAGATAACTGAAATCAGCCTGTATTGAATTTTGAAATATTCAAACTCAATCTATAAAAAATAAAATGTTTAATACATTTTTGAAGTTTGGTAGTTTTGATGTTGTTTTAAGTAGACATGCAGAAGTTTGCAAAATGTATTTGCTGGAGTATGATTTGCTTCAAATGTGCAAAATATACTTTTAATATGTTTTTAATGTAAGGTACATACATAAACTAACAGGAATGTTCTTGCTGCAACCAGTCTTAATATTTCAAAATAAAAAATACATTTATAAATAGGACTATTTTATGTCAAAAATTTCTGAGGGATTTTCTTCCAACAAACATATAATTTAACAGCTAATATTTGTGATGGTTTAGCATTGAACAAAATTTGTAGGTTTTAATGGCATCAAAACATTTTGTGGGTAATGAACATCATCATTTCAGAGAAAAATGGCCAAATCAAATTGCACATGAATAATAGCTGATGCTCTTGAAAAAAGGTTCAAAAACACACCTGCCTGCAGTGATCCAACTGGAATTATGTGGCATACAAAATGACTGATATATTAAAGAGTTTTGAAGTTTAAACTGAACATTAAACAATGTTTACATCCAAACGCAAAGGCATTTACTTTCCTCTAAAAAAACTGTTTGAAGAAGTGACACAAACCCAACTCCAATTTTCAAACTGCAAGTTTGGTTTATGATTCGAAAGTCAAAATCTATTTTTATTCCCATTTTAGGCCAATGTGCTTTGGATAGATTAGCACTATATCCTTTTCTGGACATCAGCTTCACCTTGACAGAAATGCAAAAAGAAAAAGAAAGCTCTTGTTAATGATAAAAAAAACACTCATTCATGTTTCTGTTTTCTGGGATTTTTTACAAGTCTATGCAATGGAAATAAATCGTAAGTAGTCTTTAAGGATGTTTATTCTGATCCGTGCACTTATTTATTTGTAATATCAAAGATCAGTCATCACCTTCCTTCCACACAGCTCCATGTGGAGAACATTTGTACGATGAAGACGGGAAGAAACTTCCTCCCTGTATCCCCGGTGCCTGGCTCACACCGGCTATTATGGCTTGTTACCTTCTTGTGGCGAACATCTTACTGGTCAACCTGCTCATTGCTGTCTTCAAGTACGTAACTGTTCCTACGAATGTATGCCGGACCTGAAACACCAGCTCATACTCACCGGTTTGCCTATTTCTCCTCATGGCAGCAATACCTTCTTCGAAGTCAAGTCCATTTCCAACCAGGTGTGGAAGTTTCAAAGATATCAGCTGATCATGACCTTCCATGACCGCCCCATTCTGCCACCACCTCTCATCATCCTCAGCCACCTCTACATCCTCTTCACCAGGCTGTTCCGGCGCTGCGTTAAGAGGAAGCAGGAGGGAGAGCTGGACGAGAAGGACCGAGGCCTCAGTATGTCCTGATGATCCACAACATGTATCTGAATCAGCTATATAGTTTATAATGCCCAATGGTTACATAGGCGAGCCCAAAGATATCTTTTAGTATGGTACTGTTTGTGTTTTATCTTACAAGTTCAGGAGAAGCAAATTAAAATGAAGTTTTAATGTTCCATTTAGAGCTCAGGCTGAATCCAGAAGAGCTTAAGAACTTGTACGAGTTTGAAGAACAATGCGTGGAGGTATATTTTCGTGAAAAAGAAGATGAGCAACAGTCATCAAGCGATGAACGCATCAAAGTTACTTCAGAAAGGTAAAAAATGCCTCAGTTTTAGCGTYTAATTCAAAACACCCATCCCTGTTCTCACACATGCCTTATTTCTCATTTCCTTGGCAGAGTTGAGAACATGTCGATGCGTCTGGAGGAGGTAAACGAGAGGGAGAACACCATGAAGGCATCCTTGCAGACAGTCGACCTGCGTCTGGCCCAGCTGGAGGAGCTCCACGGACGTATGGCGGTCGCACTGGAGAAGCTCGCAGGGGTGGACAGGCAGGAGCTGACCCGAACCTTTTCGCGAAATTCGTCCGTGTGCGACCCTTCCTCCTCTCTCCTCCGCCAGGGCAGCATCAACAGTGCCGACGGTTACAGTCTGTACCGCTTCCACATGGACATGGAAGAGTTCGCATCCAGGCAGAAGGACTCCGAAGAGAAGGGCGGCCTTGAGAGACAGCGAAGTTTGCGACAAGCTGCCAGCACGTGCGCTCTCTACACCAAGGAAAGCGGTCAGACTCTAGAGGTTGGTGGTTTGGACAGATCACGACCCGGTTCATGTGTGGACATTCTCATATCTCCGTGTGAACAAAAGTCACTTTCTGGGRCATCAAGTCAAGAGACCATTGCCAGCATAAAGCAAGGCAGCACAATGCTGCTAGACAAACTAATGGACAAAAACCGACTAAAACCTTTGTCTCCTGCTAAAAGGACTAAGTCGCTCAAGCACTTTCCAGCTGAAGAGCAACCCGTATCTCCTTTAACGAAAAGAAGATCTATGAGYACCATCACTGTTCACCCCCTTGATAATCCAGAGGATGCTGCTAAAGTCAAAGTGGTGGCCAGCCTTCCCAAAATGTCCTCTTCTCCAAGAAGGGCAAAATCTATGAGACATCTTCTGACTGAAACCCAGAGTCAGACATCTCCCATCACTAGAAAGAGGACCATGAGCAGCCTTATGTACAACCAAGCTGAGCCAGGTGATAACATTCAGACTAAAGCTCAATATCAATGGTCAACAAATCAGGAGTTTAGCATCCATCCCAGCCTCATACCTAAAGGATCAACAATCAAACCACTTACACAGCAGTTACAGACTGCCCCCACACTTACGGAGTTTGAAAAACTGAATAATATCAACGCACGTCCTTCAGGTGAAGAAGGACCACCGGAAACTGAAGAAGAGGAAGCCCACGTAGGAACGAAGGTCAAAAGAAACCCCTCAGACGCCACCGACTATCTGACTGTAGCCGACGAAAGGCTTCTGCGATCTTACAGGTCACAGAGCTGCAACGCCACCGACAAAAAAGCAAAGCCTTTGGTGCTCTCCAAGGAGCCGAGAACGTGCAGCAGTGAGAGGGACCTCACGAGAGCAACTAGGGTTTCAGATGTCGGACGTGAGATTGAGAAAAAGAAAAWGATAGAAGCAGGAAAGGCAGAAGATGGTGCACAAAATGAGAATTGAAAGCAACGAAAAGGAGAAGGAACATAGGCCAAAACCCAGTTAGGAAACAGTGAAAAGAGTAAGATGACTACATATATGTAAAAATCAAACACTCTTCTATGAATATTAATTTTCTTTACTTTTGTTAACATTCTACTAACATACAAGAGCCTACAGAGAACTTAATCTACAATACAGCCTTCCTCAACTGCTGTCTTTTCAGGTTGGAGACAAAAAAAAAAAGAACGTCTTCGGTTTTTGGAAAGATTTTTTTAAAATGCATGCACACGTGAACAGCAAAAAAACTTCCCTTTCTATATATGTTTGGCATTTTTATATACATTCTGTAAACGATTTTTCCCCCTTTTCAGATACTGTGCTTAATATTGACCTCTTCAAAGTGTCTACTACATCCTTCATGCAAATACAAACAACCGTGAAAGAGTACATTTTCAGTGCAGCTTCGGTGAAATAAACTTCCTTCACAGTTTTTCCAAACACAGAAACTTGTATAAATAGTTCAAATGTAAAAATAATAATAAAAAAGAAGAGCAAAAAGTAACTTTTCCAAATGTTTTTTGTCTGATTTATCAAACTTCTGAAGCTTCTTAGAGGTCAGAATAATGTTAGTGCAACTGAAGGTCATAAGCGTAATAAAATATACACAAATTTGCAAAATACAATCAATGCCGAGACTCGGTATATTAATCTCACAGCATTATGATCAACAGGTAGTTATGTATAAAATGATGCTACAGTATGAAAGAGTAAGACAAACAGTGTGCCACTGATATATTTTCATGTCAGCCCACTGTGAGCAGGCACTGCAAGTTTAGCTACCAACCACTGCTGACGGTCTTTCGCATCTTTCTTCATTTGTTGTTCAGCAAATGAGGGGTGGCTTCTCACCCGCCCACGACCTGTTGAAACCCGTTGACCCTCACGTGGCGATAAAGCCTGCTGATGACGAGCAGTGCCGCCTCTGCCGCTGCGGTCAGTTAGGCCAAGAGGGCAGGGATCCTAATAGCAAGTTCACGGCAGAACATGAAAAATCACAGGCCAGCTGCTTAGAGAACTGAACACTTGAACAATTTAATTCTCTTTGATTTTTTATCTGTGATCTTGACAGGTTTCCCCGATCCGTCGCCGCTGCTGTCGGTCTAAAATGGAAGGGAGTGAGTCAGTGGAACAAATACAGCTTTCATCGGGAAAAAAAAAAGGTGCTTCATCCATTTTAAGGAACATCTTCACTACTTACTGCCTTTGAGCACAGATTGTGTAAGATGTCTTTTGCCATCGTGTAAAAAGCCTTGAGTGAAAGAAAACAAAAGTAAAAAATGTATTTTAGATATATAGTTGATTTTGCGTGAGATTTTCCTGGATAATAAATTTTCATCTAACCTCTTCGACATTTAGGCCAGACTTTGCGCTGGTCTCCAAGAACTTTACTCCATAATCAATAGCCAGCTAAGCAAAAAAATAATAAAAATAATCATCAACTACAAATGCTAAAAACAAATATATTTGAAGGGTTTTTAGTTACGACAGACAGCAAAAACTCACCTTTTCACCCCTGTCTTTGGACACCTGTCTCTTGTCAGTCATGTCACATTTGTTTCCCAGGATCATTTTTTCCACATCTGATGAGGCATGCTGGGAAAATGTAATGACAATCATTTAAAACTACAGCTTCTCAACAATTTAAAACTGCAAGTTTTCAGGATTACACCTTTGTTTCAAAGAAATGTACCATTTAAGCTGGTAATATAAAGTCTGAGCTCACCTCTTCAATATTTCTGATCCAGTTTTTTATGTTGTCAAAGGACTTCTCGTTGCAGACGTCATARACCAGCATAATACCCTGGAAAGAAAGGAGAGCAGAGGGGAGGGGAGATCCCAAACCATGACATGAAAGGCAAAGACAGCTTTTACAGAAATAAAGCGAGAAAGGCGGGGACTTACCATCGCTCCTCTGTAGTAAGCTGTAGTAATGGTGCGAAACCTCTCCTGCCCTGCAGTGTCCCTGAATGCACCAGTCAAAAATAAAAAAAGATCATGTTCAAAAATTTGCTGCCCTTTCACTTTTCTTTGCAAAAAAAAAGAGGAACCTCCGCTCAAACGCCACTCACCAAATTTGGAGTTTGACTCGCTTTCCGTCCAGCTCTATTGTTCTGATCTTGAAGTCTATCCCTGTGTTTGACAGAGAAAACGGTCAAAGCTGCATTAGATCATTCTCACATCACGGATTATAGCATGACACACACACACAAAAGGCAGGATATCATTTGAGACTAAAGCAAACCTAGCTATAGTAAAAGAGGCTTTAATGATAACATTAATAATACATTAGTACTGCTATTCATAAGACTGCAAAGTAGCACTCGTAAGAAGATGGATGTGAGCTTATATGGAAGAATATGATTATAAGCTGTCTGAATGCAGCCACCCCGTGTTATTGGGGTTACTGTGTCAGGGGTTCAGCAAAAACGTTGTAATAAATAACTGTGTTTCTCCTTGGAGTGTCCGCGGGGGTATACTCACCTATTGTGGAGATGAAGGTGGTGTTGAAGGAATCCTCGCTGAATCTGAACAGCAGACATGTCTTGCCTACGCCGCTGTCTCCGATAAGCAGCAGCTTAAACAGATAGTCGTAGGTTTTCGCCATTTAAACAAACCCGTGGACTCACCACGTTCCGGTTTCGGAAGGCCGTTCGTGTTCCTGCCTGTCTAAATACACAACTGTCGGCTGTCGATTCATACAGACAGGACTGCTGCCAGGCAGGCGGGCAGCACAGGAGACCGGTGCCGGGGATGGGTGACGTCACGTGCTCGCTTTGCATTATGGGTGGTGTAGTTTCAGACAGCTGCAATTTGAAGTTAATTGAAGGCGACGATTAAAAGCAGTATTTTATTCCTTTTTTTAATCCAGGGAAACTATCTATATATTTTTATTTATTACATGTTCAGTGTTGAAGGAAATTTTAAATTGTCAGCCTGCTAAAAAGTTAACAAAATACCTTTGAATTAATAAAGCATTTTTAATCAGGAAAAAAAAAATCTAAATCACTTTTCTCTTCTTGTTTTTTTTTATCTGTACCAGAGTTAACAGCAAAATAATTTGGTTTATTTTAAATACTGGTTAAAATAAATTACGCTCCACCAGTTATTGGAAGTGACCTCTCTTTTCAGTACTTGTTTGTTAAGAGCATGTTTCTCAGAGCTGCCTGCTTTGTCCAGATAAGAGGGTTTAGTGAGTTAGGTGACACCACTATCAGCTCCTGCTCTTATAAAAAGTCCTGAAAGCTGCTTTTATTGGTAAGACATAAACTGTCAGGAACACCCATGATATTTACCAGGAGTGGCTTACTTTTTTCTCCTGACTCAGCTTAGTGTGCTGTACCCCCACATACAGTAAATTCATTATAGAAAAAAAGGTGACTTTTTTTCCAGTCATTGCTTAAATATCTTAGTTTTAATTTCATTTAGGCACCTGGTATTAATCAATATAATTAATCCATATTTTCTACGTTAATACTGGTATTATTTCTTCATAGGCTGCTGTGAGTCATCTACAGTCACGTTGCTCCTTCATGATTAAGTATTAACACATTTTTTTAAACAGTGTTTATTAGAAATTGCTGGTTTTGCTTCTTTGTCCAGAGTCAATCTTTATGCAAAATGTTTACAGACTTTTAAGAGATAAAACAAAAATACAGAAGTTTTACTTTGACGGATTTAATACATTTGTCACAAAGTACCTTCACAGAAAGTATAGAAAAATCGTCCGTTTGGCTTTTGAACAAAAAAACATTTGTGTCGTCAAAGAAAGTATGTACAGAAGGTGAAAGATTTGAAACACACAACACAAAAATACAGCTTTACATTAGGAGCACACAGTGTGCATGTTTGTGTCAAGGTTAACAATAAAAACAGGGAAATTTTCAAYTATAAGTGTAAAAGTTGAGACTTTACATCACTGGTCAAATCTTCAAAAGGCTGTGGAAAAAAAAAAAACCTCACTGTTTACAGAGAAGTTTGTACCTCGGCTACACTCAATGCGTCTGACATTGCACCCCCCCTCTAGGACCATCATCGTCTTCCTCGTACACYTCCCTGCTGTGGTGTTTCTGCTGGGAGTTGAGGTCCACCTCACAGAGGTCCACCTCCTCCATGTCGTCACTCATCATCACCTCCTCTCTGGGGGGAAGCAGTCGTTCCAGCTGGAACATGAGATGCTCGGGGAGCCAGTGTTTCTCTGGGAACTCCACCTGAGGAATAAAATCCTCCTCAGYATTGTTTGAAACACCACAGATTTCACTTCAAAAAAAAAAAAAGATAAAATGTTGAACACTTTACCTGGAACTGAATGATTAGCTGTCCCTTTTCATAAGGATCCCTGTGCAGGGGCATGCCTTCGTTCTGGACACACTTGATGTCGTTGTGCTTGATGACTTCACCTGAAAGAATTGCAAACRTTATTAAATCRCTCCAGATTTTCACAGACGCCACCAAGTTTGGTGCTGAGCTGATGCAGGYTCTGTACCTGGCCTTGTGCTGATGAGGAGCGTTCTGTTGTCCAACGTCTGAATGGCCTTACTGAAACCACACAAGGCCTCTACAAGTTTGATGTCCATCTTCATGATCAGGTCGCTGTCTCGTCTCTGGAAAACCGGATGTTCCTTYTGATCCAGGACAATTATGACGTCCCCAGGCTCCAATCCAGGTTCCTGGTCGCCTTCTCCATGAAACACAATTTTCTGGCCGTCTTTCATACCTGAAGAAAAACATTGCTTGAAATTTTCTACACAAACTTTTAGACCATCACCCTTTTTGAATGTCCAAGGTGAAGGTATCCCACCTTTGTCTATGTGAACCTCGAGGATTTTCTTCTTGCGTTCTACTTTGAGTCCGTTGCAGTTCTTGCAGCGATCCTTGGCGCTGAATTTTTCACCCTGCCCCTGGCAGTCGGAACACATAGACTGGATCTGCTGAATCATGCCCGGTCCAAGTTGYTGCACTCTGATTTGTACTCCTCTTCCTTTGCAGGCTGAGCACTTCTCCAAGGCGCCCTTTTTCCCACCGTAACCTGGGATTGAAAACAACAGCAGCTCGTTTTGACATTTTCTGATTTTGTTCCGTTTTATCAGATAAATTCTCAAGGACTTACCATCACATTTCTCACAGATGACATTCTTCTGAAGTCCAAGCTTCCTTGTCGAACCATTGTACATTTCCTCCAGCGTGACACCAAGCTGGTGAACAACGTTCTTCCCTGCAGAGAATAAAGAACGAACAAATGTTAAAACCCCACAAAGTGTCTTCATCTCAAAGAGAGAGAAAACGTTGACGTAAGAGCATACCTCTTCTCTCTCTCTGCATCCGCCCTCCACCTCCAAAGAACATGTCAAATATGTCCATCGGAGATGATCCCGAGTTCATGCCTCCCTCTTTGATRGCTTGCTCCCCTCCCTGGTCATACAAGTCCCTTTTCTTTGGATCCGAGAGGACTTCATATGCTTGGGAGATTAGCTTAAACTGTGAAAACATAAGGAAAAGAAAAAAGCTTTTACATTAATCTACCTATCCAACATGAAATTTTGTCATTTCRTATAGAATCACTCCAGTAATGGTTATTGAAAAAAATGTAAATAAATCCAAATTATATTTTTAAGCAATTTTTGCATTTAAGGTGAAGTATCTGCGGCTAACAGATGTATTATGCACCTAAAGGTGATATCTTTCTGGGTTGTTCCTAGTTAGCATTAATGAAAAGGTCTCCAGATTGTCTCATGACATTTGCAGTCTCTGATGAGCAGTTCTTAAAAACTGATTTAAGTCAAACTCGAACTCCCAGCAGTATCATAAACGTGGGAAAGCTGGTGGGCACGAGATGAGCAGAGGTTTGATGTGGCTGGAGGTGTGCAGCAAAATAAGGTAATGTGAAGCTTMRAGCTGTGAACCCAAAAATGGACTGGATTTTCATAAACACTATATAAAACTTAACCTTGGGGCTCACTTGTCACTCGGTTACACTCATTCAAAAAATTAGAGAGACTGCAGTGCAAAATTTGGACATTTTTGCTCACAGTTTTATAGTCTCCCAATATTTCCAGCCCAGTGAGGTACATAGTCAGTCTGTCCAGGTGGGGTCAGCAAATATAAAGGCAGGAGGGGAGCACTGCCTTCCCTGGCTGGACCTCCTTTGATTGCAACCCTGGTGCAAAAAAATTATTTTAAGAAAAAAAATTCCATTTAGGGAAAAACGATATATTGAGTAGAAAGCAAACAAAAATGAATAAATGAATGTGTTTCTTGATGAAAATAAGCTCAAACAAGTATTTTACTGGGTGAGTGTAGGTTTCCCTGAACAGAACAGCTGTGGACTCGATGGTTCCAGAAAGTTCCATCGGTTTAAGCAGCGACCTCATACTGTCAGGATCAGTCCACTAACAGCACCATGAACGTTTAAATTTAATTCACACAACATAAAATAAATCGCAGCGTGTCCCTGTTACCTTTTCTCCTTCGTTAGGGTTCTTGTCGGGGTGGTATTTAAGTGCCAGTTTTCTGTAGGCTTTTTTAATCTCGTCCATCGACGCTTCCGGACGGACACCCAGGAGATCATAGAAGCCGGTTTCGTGAACCATTTTGTCGAAGCTGTAAAAAAAATTACGCGAATAATACACATTTATTACTCTTATAATTGTTTCAATGAGGGTTTAGCCTTAGCCGGCGACGTCAGGAAATACTACGGCAACCCGCACGTGGATAGCGGCAGAATGTCAGCTAAACGCCAAAAATCAAACTGCATGAATGCTGTAACTAGTATGTAATAATAAAAAAAAGGCTCGAAGCTTCGCTGAAGGTTACTCACTTTTTTCTTCGGAGATACAACCTTGGCGAGGAAACTCTGTGTGAGGGCGGGCAGGAGCCGTGCGGCTCGTTTTATAACAGCGCCGCTGCCACAGAACTTTCTCGAGGGCTCTGAGAAGAGAAACCGGAAGTGTCGTAGGCTATCAGTCATCATCAGCCCGGTGTCTGGAAAAGTCCAGAACACAAAAATGGGCGGCGCTGCTGTCTTGACCCAAATTCTTTCTCCGGGGTTATTACTTTCATACGAAGGGCAGTGGGTGACTGTCTTTCCAAGGATGTTATGTAAGACACAGCTAAAATAAAAATACACAGGGTGGATGGTGTTACACTAGAGGCATATTTAGCAACTAGCTTTAGCCTTAAACAGTTTTAGCTGGTCTCACTTTATAAATCACTTATGCCAAAGCTTAGACTTCACCTGCAAAGTGGGGCAGTGAATGTAGATATGTGTCAACCCACCTGTAAAATTTAGATTTGTGTACCTGCAGAAAAGATTTGTACTTGTATTTAAAGATTCTTCGTTGTTTGACAAGGATTTGATGTTTTTGTTTAGTTTTTCTTGTTTATTACTTCTTGAATTTATTTATTTAGTTTTTAATGGGAAAAAGGCACAGAATATTTTTTCTTCTTTTTACCGCCTTTCATTTTATTTGTAATTTGTATTTTTATTGTATATAAGTTTATTTAAAAATAATAATAAAGTTTAAAAAGCTGCATATTTAATGTATGAATGTTTTTCTTATTTTTATTAAATCTACTATCACTTTAAAACAATTCAGCTGTTCATTGCTAGCCTGGTAAAAACCAGCCCCTTGTCCTTCACTTCAGCAGAACTGCGTAGGAAGGCAAGGGCCAGGCTAGTTCATTGCTAGTCACAGACCAGACTACAGTGCAAATATCTGTATTTATTTCTATTTGTAAAGTTTGTCTTTTTTATTTACGTGAGGTTTTTCTAAAATGTCCTCTGTGTGCTGCACCAGTTTGTTGAAGCATAAAGATTTTTAGACAGGACATATACAGGAGTTGGACAATGAAACTGCAACACCTGGTTTTAGACCACAATAATTGATTTGTACGGTGTAGGGCCTCCTTTTGCGGCCAATACAGCATCAACTTGATTTGGAAATGACATATACAAGTCCTGCACAGTGGTCAGAGGGATTTTAAGTCTTGCAGGATAGTGGCCAGGTCACTACGTGATGCTGGTGGAGGAAAACGTTTCCTGACTCGCTCCTCCAAAACACCCCAAAGTGGCTCAATAATATTTAGATCTGGTGACTGTGCAGTCCATGGGAGATGTTCAACTTCACCTTCATGTTCATCAAACCAATCTTTCACCAGTCTTGCTGTGTGTATTGTTGCACTGTCATCCTGATACCCAGCACTGCCTTCAGGATAGAATGTTTGAACCATTGGATGCACATGGTCCTCCAGAATGGTTCGGTAGTCCTTGGCAGTGACACGCCCATCTAGCACAAGTATTGGGCCAAGATATGGTAGCCCAAACCATCACTGATCCACCCCCCTGCTTCACTCTGGGCATGCAACAGTCTGGGTGGTATGCTTCTTTGGAGCTTCTCCACACCCAGCCATGTACTGTACATTGACCCTGTGGAGCAGTGCTGGCTCTAGCCATTTCGGTGCCCTAGGAGAGTTGAAGCGCMYCCCGCCCCCCATGTCCCACCCACCTCAATTTGAACCCCTAAATAAAAGTTTGACAGTGTAAGGTACTATGGTAATCTTAGATTTATTTGCTTTCCCAGAAAGCTAATAAATAACATACATGTCAACTTGTACAGATTGTCCGTAGGTTATAAGAATTTTGCGTCCTTTTGCACGTATACGGAGGTATAGAGCAATCTTACAGATTTTTTTCAAGTTTTACAGATTTTTTTCAAAACTTCATTTTCAAATTTATCTAACATGTAAACAAAATAAAACATAAAACATCCAACATGCCTGTAGGATGATTTAAAAAACAATAAATAACAATAAATACCCATCTTCCAACCTGTTCTGCCGGTAGAAATAAGTTTTGAAATTTTTCCACTCTCCTTTCCTCCTGCTTCGCAGCGGTCGCTTTCACGTCCCCAGCGAGGCTGATAC
>NW_013952421.1:3257293-3258844 GCF_001266775.1 Austrofundulus limnaeus
ATACTTCATTATAGTTTTTTAAGACAAAGCTAATTGAAAGGGGCGCCGAGCAGAGTTACAACCATGGATTACAAATAATTACTTTTTTTCTTCTGCAGTTCGGCATCCCCTCCAGCAGATGGAGCTCTAGGCAACYGCCTAGTTCACCTATGCCAAGAGCCGGCTCTGCTGTGAAGCTCCCAATGGTCAGTTCTGGTGGAAACAGGAAAGTTGAGGTGCACATTTAATTCTGCCGTGATTTGGGCAGACATGGTTTTATGTTTTTTGGATACAATCTGGGTTAGCAGCCAAGCATCCCTTTCAAATAGCTTCCTCTTGCGTCCACAGTTAATCCTGTTGGATGTGGTTCATCCTTCTTGGTGGAATGCTGACGTGGATACTGTGGCTCTTGATAAATCACAAAGACTTGCTGTCTTGGTCACAGAYGYWCCARCAAGACGTGCACCAACAATTTGTCCTCTTTTGAACTCTGGTATGTTACCCATAACGTTGTGTGCATTGCAATAATTTGAGCAAAACTGTGCTCAATTGAACCTTAACACTCTGCTCTTACTGGTGCAAAGTGCAATTAATGAAGATTGGCCACCAGGCTGGTCCAATTTAGCCATGAAACTTCCCACATTAAAATGACAGATGTTTCAGTGTCATTGTCCAACCCCTGTAAGTTATAACACATTTTGACATGTCCTTTGACTATGACCGTTTTCAACAATAAACCTGCTGATAAAGATGATATAATCCAAGAACAAGTTTAATGCACCTGTATCCACAAATCAACATCAGCAGTCATCAATCAGAACTTCACAGCAACAGAACCTTCATCTCCTGTCATCCTGCTGTCCAAGGCCAGGACAAATGATGTTTTTCAAAACCATCTAAATAAAAAATTAAGTGTTAAGAAAAACACCACCAGCTATGTTTACACTGTGAAAGAATGGATTAGTCTGAATAACTGATTATTATTACAAGTATTCTGTACTCAAGAACAGAATATTTCATATCAGGTTTGACCAAACTGAACATGTCTAATTCTGAGTCCAGAAACCAGAAAATCTGTGTAATGGTCCTTTAACAGTCAGATCGGATGCTGTGAATCAGAAGCCTACTGAAGCGCCATTGGAAAACTCCACATTCATGTTTGTTAACCAACAGCTGCAACAATCTAAGCTGCATATAAGTGAACAGTGGTTACTTTACAAGGCTAATTTTTGGTCTTAACTATCTATTAGTTATCAGTTACTGCTGATAGCAGGACGCTGCAGTGTTAACCTGACTCCAAACATTACTCATCTACTCATAATTAAAATGTTCATGTTTTCTTGTTGATAGTTACATTGTACATCAAAAGTAGATTAAGTGAACATAAGCATACAGGTGCTGGTCATAAAATTAGAATATCATGAAAAAGTAGATTTATTTCAGTAATTCCATTTAAAAAGTGAAACTTGTACATTATATTCAAACATTACATACAAACTCATATATTTCAAATGTTTATTTCGTTTAGTTTTGATGATTACAAATGACAACAAATGAAAATCTCAAATTCAG
>NW_013952421.1:3259934-3272134 GCF_001266775.1 Austrofundulus limnaeus
ACTTTGGGAACCACTGTACGTACAGTCCATCCAAACCTTTCCACTTGTGTAGTTCAAAGACCATGTCCACTGTTTGCTGTGAGCTGTTTTTTCTCGTTTTCTGCAAATCCTGTGATGTGCAAATCCTTCAAATACAAAAATTCAAAGAAATCACAATTATATTTAAGAAACTTGGCATAATACAAATGATTTTACCCATTTTTTTTTTCACATAACCAGCATATTTTCTTTTGGATTTAGCTCAGCCAAAATGAAACAGGAAGTGACATCAAACGAGAAAGAAAACCCTCTCACTGATCTTTGTTTATTGAAACATTATTTGAACTTTGACTCTTCTTCATCTCTCTGATAGTGACTTAAAATGATCTAAAGAAACACCAGCTTCTTCTCTACAGTCTGTGTTGTCAGACATTTTATCAATACTCTGCTCACATGYAGACATTCCCCTTTGACATCACTTCCTGTTGCTTTACWTGCAAATATCTCAACAACTGCTCATCTCATCGGTGTGAAATTTATTTTGSGTTATGTTATCAGTGTTGYCTTTCCAAAAATGAATTCAAATTTATGACAAAAATTTAATGTCACAGGCACTTTAAAGTCAGGAAATAACTGTCTCTGCATAAATTATATACAAAACATAACTTGTTGAGGATGTTATCAATGATTGTCAGCYTTTGTAATTGWAAAAGGGACCGCTGGGTGTGGTAGYTGTGTTTCTAATTKCTKTGTAGAAAACACTCATTAGTTGTGGGTCACACAACTTTTAAATTAAAACCAAAGAATGAAGGATTCATTGGGTAAATGTCAAATATAACAGCCTGAATGAAATTAAGTGTCTACTAAATTACAGCTTACTAGTCTTACTTTGATCATTTATCATATATAAAATGATTTATATCGACTTGTCAAAGTGTGCAGCAACATGTCTTTTAGGTCTCGTTTACAGGAAAAGTCCATTGGTTGGAAAATGGTTGGAAAACCCCAGAAGTTACCGAAAATTTTAATTTTAAAGCCCTGTAAAACTCCTCTCGGGAATAAAGTGGTGTGCAGTATCATAGTATAAACATTCAAAACGTGAAAACGGGTATAAAACCAATATATAAAAATAAATGCCAAAGAATAWAAATGAGTYTTAAGTGGATGCTTAAAAGCAGCTAAAGAAGATGTGTGCCCTCTCTAATATTCAAAGGCTATTCATTCTAAATTTTGGGCCTCACCACCCCAAAAGTACAGTGCCCTCAGAGCCTACATCCAGGAAACTGTGAAAACAGGAGGACATGGTTGACGAATGATAAGTTGTAGAAATAAATTGGAACCTTCCGCAAAGTGGGAAAGTCCAACTTGGAAAAACAAATGTTCCACAGTAGCCTCAATTAAAAAAAAAAAAAAATCCAATGTGAGCCCAACTCAGAGAAAGTGGTGCTAACTGCAGTAATAAACCTTTTGTTTGAATCTCATTAAATCAGTCTCACACATAGTACAGTTACGATTACTGAATATGTCGCCACAGCGTTTGAATGCAAAAATCACAGGAAAATTATCAACCCAGTTCTGGCTTCTGATTTAAAAGAAATGTGTGTTCCTAAAAATGACGCTTAACTTTTCCATGAAGCTAAAAGTCACAAATACATGATTGTACATTTAGGTAGAAGTTGTAATACCCAACCAAGTTAAGAAATGAAAGAAAGCTGACAAGCTGCTCATTTAAATTGGGGGAGAAAGATTTGTTGGAATCACTTAATCACTGTGCAGTCATTAGAGCAGACCGTAATACTTCCCTSAGTTATCTCAAGATGCCTTAATGAGGRCATTATTAAACAYGCAGGGCAACATACTGCTGATTATRTGGCCTCATTAATTACCAGTCTCAGTAGAAATGTTCGTTAATTGAGATTCCAGCTGAGAAACCCCTGGTGCTGTGACGCTGTGGCTTTGTAGCAGTCATTGTCATTAGGAATGGTTTTGGCTTTTAAACGGGATGACTTTAAGTGAGCATTATTTCAGTTCCTAAATAGATGCAGGTTTCARTGTTCATCTGAGAAAAGATGGTGTCTTTTAACACGACAGCAAGGGGTTTAGGAAGTATGTTCAATACCACAGATTTCCTTTCTGATACTGAGAAAAACAGGCTGGTATCAGCGATACTGACATTTATGCAAATGCATTTAATGTGTCTTGTAAATCTAAAACATGTAGTGTATTTCAAATCACCGCTTCACAAAGAATACAAGACATCAGAATAATTTATTTGTTCATTTTAAACTATATTGATGTAGCATCCTCATTTACAGCATATCCGAGCTAATAAAACAGAAAAACCAAACAGACACAATCATACAAAAAAAATGGGAAAATTGTGTTTCAAACAATAAAAAATTAAATGAAATAAATGAAGTAAAATAAAAATAAATTATTGTTTAATTATCAAGGACTACTATAAAAATGAAAACTTGTTTCTCAATTTACGTTACATGAACATGTTAACATGAAAAATCTGAACATGTAACATCTAGACTGGCGGAAGAAAAAGTAGTTCCTACGAAACTACTAGTATGATTTAGATAAAATTTTAATAGTTTGCTTTCCACTGTGATCCTGTTAATCATATACATTACTTTAAATTACTGAAGTATCACATAATAGATATTTTGATTTTAGAATCRATTTTAAAGTGTAAAGTTCTGGTATCAGTGTTTTATTATTGATTTATATCCCTTTTAGTAAGTGCTCAATAGTAAATAAACACATTGTGGAAGTCTGTTCTGTTTATTTTTATCTAAATAGACAAAACTGGGTTATTTCCTGTTGCCTTTCATGTATTTCATATCAGTGACATTGAGAGTTGTGATGTATTTATGTGTTACAGCCTTGTGTTTTTGCAGTTTGTTTTCCAGAGATACTTTATCACAGATATCTTGGTTGTGAAACACCAGGTGACAGAAATATCACAAAGTCGATGATCTTCTGTACTGGATGACTCACGTTTTAAGTTGAACATAATCCTGGTTTGCCTCGGACTTGACATAAAGGGAAAAAGACACCATACATCCGGATTACTCTCACTCATATCCGTCAGTGTAATGATTGATTTTTTAAATTTATTTTTATTTATTTTATTTTTTTATTATTATTATTTTACAGGTTGAGATAAAAACTTTGAAATAATTCAGTTGCAAAGACCTGGTAGCTTTATTGTACTTTTACTGGCCCAACTAAAATCTTAACTTGGTAAGTCAAAAAAAAAAAGGCAGAAGATAATAAAATTAATGACCTTTTGCACTTTTAGCTCGTTTCACAGTTGTTGGAAATCTACATGCAAATGTTTTCTGCGAGTGACATGACGGCAGTAAAAAAAAGAAAAAAATAGCTGAGCTTTTAAATAATTTCCAGTAAGACTGTCCTTCATTTCTCCTCATGTGTTCGTACACGACCTCGTGTTTAGAGGAGACAGGTTTAAATGAAAAACCATAGGGACAGTGTGAGGTTTTGTTTGCAAACGCCCAAGGTACTTCTTCCCATGTGCTGGAGTAGTTATTTGTACTTTTATAACTGAACATAGAAATTCTGCTGTCATTCGACCAACGGTCCGGCTGCGTTTCTTCATCAGATAATCTAAGTTTTGTGCCACAGAAATAGGCTTGGTGAATTTGCACCAAGAACAAACATCTAACAAGCTGCTTTAAAATGGTAACATCAGCTGACTTTCTCACAGCAAAACTTACACTTACTGGACACATACAGGTTTGTCTTTCCACTGATGTAAAGCACATGAAAGTAATTTCCATAAACCTCTACAGTTACATTACAGTACACAAAACTACAGGTGAATTTGTATTTTATTGTAATCACTGCTCTTAAAAGAAATAGTCAAATACTTCTCATTTAATGGAAGTGGTTTAATAAAACAGATTGTAGGACACACACACACACACATACAGTATATATATACTGTATATATATGTGTGTGCACAATKATGTTCATAGATAACAAAATACAATAACAATTTCAACAATTTTAAATAAATACATTACAGTGTTGTAATAAATTGAAAAAAAAACATCAACAGTTTCTGTAGAGTCTAATAAAGTAGTGTCAAATGAGTGAAAAAAAACAGTTCATTTGCTGGTGAAACAGCTTCTACCATTTCCTCTTAGCCTCAGGGAAGAGCCATTTCCACTTGTCATTCTAAAAGGGGAAAATATGTCTATTATTAGTCATTTTGGTGCAGCCAAAAAGCAAACAAAAAAAAAAACAAGGTAGTATTTCAATGAAAGTGCGTCACTCACCTTTATCCCCCAGGATGAGTAGTTAAATTTGCGTTTGCTGTCCTCCACGGGTTCGTAGCTGCTGTTGGGCTTGACGGGCTCCTTTTGGTCGGGGATCAGTTCGTACGTGTCGTCCTGATTCAGAACAGGGGTTTCAATGGCAACCTCAGCGTACAAAGAATTGCTCTGCTGCTGTGCTGTTGATGACCGGTTGTTAAAAGATGCTGGACCGGCCAGGTGATAGACAGCGTTGTCACTCATGCCGTCCAAGCTCTGGCTGCTGTTGGACTGAGGAGCATAGCTGGCGGCCTGCCTGATCGGCTTGGGAGAAAGTCTTGGCGGGGTGTCAGGAGGGACCCTTAGTCTGTAACACTGCTCGGTGTCGGAGCTGCTGTCCAGCAGGGGCAGAGACTTGCTTTTGCTATCCAGAGGGTTGAGTTCAGTGTAGACAGATTCTGGTGCTGATGGGGGACTACACCGGCCRTTGTTTCTGTTTTTGGCATTTGAACTCTCAACTTTCCTTCGGCTGACTTCCGGTAAATTGTCCTGTTGAACGTGTTGGATTCTTGGCTTCTCTTTCACTGTCTGCTTCTTGAGCTGAGCATACACAACCCCATCCTGTTCGTCAGTGAAGGGGCCACTGTCGAGGTGCCTGCTCCTCCGAGGCAAAGGTGGTACCTCCTGTAAGTCAGTTTCTCAAAGTCAGCTCTGAGAAATGAATAAAGCGCATTTCAACAAAGCTACAATCCCGCTRACTTCACTCACCTCTTCAGTTTTGTTGCCTTTTGGTTGCCATGCTGGTTGGTGGTCTGGGGCTGAGGCAGTTTTCTGTTTTTGCAAGTTCTTTGCAGCTCTGAGAACAGCTTCTGGTTTGTCTTTGGGGCTTACCCGGATGATATCATATAGGTCTTCACTGTGATCCTGCAAAAGCAAAAACACCAGTTACACCCTCGTAACATCAGGTATTGTTGCGGATATTCAAAGTAGTTTTTGTAGCTGTAGTATTATTTTAAAAATTAGGCTTACCTTAAAGCATGGAAATGTCAAATACTCCCCAAACGGCTCAATAGGAATTGTTTTATAGTGCTCTATTAGTTTAAGTACAGTGTCGTGCCCCTCGTTGTCTCCGGACACCACAAACTGTCCCGTCACACTTTGGCTGATCACAAAGTGTCGAAACCGATCTCTGCCTCTGTAACAGAGAAATACAACTTCAGCACTGATGTAACACCCTAAACTCTTCAGAGTTTAAATAAATACAGGCCCGTATAACTGGTGATAAAATAAACCCAAGGTTTATTAATAATCAACCAAATAATCTCTGTTTTGTGTGAGAACTGATAAAACACTGCAGCCACCAATCATGACATTTTGCAGCCTAAATATCCACCAATAAGATGAGCTGTCAAACTATGAAGCAGTGATAAACAAATTAGGAATTGTAACATCAACATATTTATAGTACAGATATCTCAAAATATCGTCATGAAGTATTTAATATTTGCATATTTTTAAATTTGTCAAAGCAGCACTGAAAGATGAGAACCAAACACGTAAAAGTATATGAATATTAAAATACACATCATTCATTTCACTTTCGTACAATTTATTCTTATATAAATGAGATCATCCTCTTTTGATAAACGAGTACTCACTTATAAGACAGTATGTATCCGATAGCCTTATCGCTCAGACGAATCAAGTAACATCCCAGCTCCTTATCTTTCAGTAAGTTCTCAGCATCCCTGGAAAAAAGACAAGAAAAGGGTTAGAAAACAGAATTAAACCCATTTGGTGCTTGTTTACAGATATTATTGTAAATTTTACTTTGGAGATCACATCTTTGTAATGGAAATCCCATTTCACTTTCGCTACAAGCCCTTTCCATCAGACGTGACTGTCCCGTGTGTGTTTTCTGTAAGTGTTTGTGTGTTGGAGGAGAGGGGAAAGGCCAGAGGGGTGGGAGTGCGTGTACCGCGAGGTGGACACTTTTCCATCTAAAGTGKGTCTGTGGCGTCTTGTATACACACACACCTGCGTCCCTCTCGTTCTGGACGAGCTCCGTTTTTAATGGCAAAGTTGAAAATAAATCCACTGAATTAAATAAACTGAGTAACAGGACTCCCACTATCACTGGTTGATTTACTCAAACACTAAAACACAAGCAGCTTCAATGACTAATTTTATTCAATAGGGACTTTTTCTATCTTTTGTTACAAATCTAAGCTGTAAGAAGTTAATTTATATAATATTTGAAGACCCTCAACTTGGTGTTTTGTGACCCGAAGTGGGGGTTGTGACCTGTACTTTGAAAACCTCTAAAATAAATTGTAGTATTTTGTGTAAATACAATTTAAAAAATTAATCATATTTCCCCATGTGTCCTCAATAAATACTTACTTTCTGCTGGTGAAGCCCATGAACCAGGAGGGGAAGAGGCCATTGTTGACGATAAGCGGCACCTGGGTGTCTATGAACCACTTAGAGGCCAGATCTCTGAGATTCCCACCATTGGTTCCTTCACCGTTAGGATCCCCCGTCTGTTCCTTTTGTTCCATTCTCACCTTATCCTGTTCAGCAATGAAGAAAACAGCACTGATGTCCAGTGAAGACAACCAGCATTCACCTCCTGGGGCATGGAGCGAGTCAGTATTTTAACGGTCTAATTTGCTTATTTTCCAGGAGGTGTCAACCTGAGCCTAAAAGCAGCTCAGTGCTCTCATTGTAGTTGAAAAAAAAAGAGGTTGTGCTGTTTCTTGTTTGAGCTTTACTGTTTTACAGTATGGCGTTTTCTATCCCAAGTGTGAAAAATCTCGAACTCTTTAATCGACCACTGTTGATCTGAAACATGTTTACTTAGGAGGATGTGGTTTGCAAGTTAAAGCTATCAGTGACTGGTTTTAGTCACATTTGGAGACACTTCGTACCTTGAAGCAAAACTTCACTCGAGTCCTGTAACAGTGGGATTTTGGATGGTTTGGATCCTTTGGTTTTGAATGTGAAAAGTAGCCGAAGTTGTCAGATCTGGCTTTCTGCGGTCTGCATAACATGCAGCAGTCCCTCTCAACTCCTGTAAAAGAAGAAAAAAAAGTGAATTTATATGTAAAGTTGACATTAGGTGTTTATTTTTTTTAATTATTATTGGTAAAGCAGAGAGAGAGAGAGAGCACGTACCTGTCCTTGTGATTACCACTGTGTGGTTTGAACCCAATGTCATTGCAGAAAACATTAAAAGCCTCCTCTTGACTCGGTCTCTAATCTTCAACTGAAAGTGTTCTGAGTGTGACCCAAGAGGGAGATATAGGCTGATGACATTTTACAATTACACACGTTTTTCCACTGCTCTGGAAAGCAGAGATGCTCAGCAGCGACACGGCAGACTTCAAGCGGCTCATTTGCATAACAAAAACAGCTGAAGCCTGGTTTGAACAAGGCGAGCGTTTCCTGAAGAGAAACGGAAAGTGAGGTCTACAGGAACAGTGGTTTGTGCGCAACACGCTCACATGGGCTTGCAAAGGGGAGACGTACCCACGGAGTGTCTGATTAACCTACGTCAGGGACGAGTTGCGTCAGAAGATTTTCTTTGAATGTACTTTTTGACCTGAGTGTACAATAAATTCAGATCACTGGTTTGGAAGATGGGACCAAACAAGTGGAAGGATGGAAAGATTTRTGAGGAGTTGTTGGAGAGGATGAGATTGTTTTGAGGTGGATAACTCATTCACCCCGTGGTTCCGACTGTAGTCATGAATCATTTAGTTCTGGTTGGTAAAGAACAGTATGGAACTTCTTGTGGGGGACAGCCAATAACCAGAAATGGTCTGTGTCATACAGTAGAAAACAAGACTGTTCAGATTTTATCATACCACTTTAACAAAACACAACCTTACCCCATTCTACAAGCATAAAGAGGAGATGAACTAAAGATTCAAAGTGTTTATTGTCATATGCACAGATGAAACATGTTTCCCTGAGCAATGAAATTCATACTTTGCCGACCACAGTGAATGCCAAGAGACAACCAGACGGAAAAGAACAAACACTTAATGGATAATAAGAAGGTAATAAGGGATAAAGGATAAAAAGACCATACTTGGAACAAAAAAGGAGACCAAACTAGAGATAATATCAAGAAAGGAAAGTAAAGTAAAGTACCAACAGTTGTTGTAACACGACCTAAAATTTCAACACAGCCTTCATGGCGCTCTCTATCTGCTTGATGGGCCTCTGTGAGTCATAATGTGCTCCTCTGGGGGAGAGATGAGGTTTGAGGTCAACTGTTATCACCGGTTCCGTCTTTGTTGAGGGTCGTGTTCGTGAACAAAAGCTGCCACGCCGAGCGAGTTCCGGCTCTTTCAGCTGATATGTACGTTTCAGCTTCTTAGGAGGCGGTGGATGTGTAAAAGGTCACGAGTCAGTTGCGAAAATGTCACCGCAGCTAAATCACATCATGTCTGCGTCCACCTTCCCAAGACCCGGAGGTGAAACGAGCAACTTTACGGTTCAAAAAGTTGGCAAATGTTTTTTTTTTCCTTTGTAAATACTGTGAGTTGTTTTTTCTTTGAAGCTTATATTAAATGGGGAAATCAACAAGTGTATTTCCCAGCATGAAACCAGTCAGCTACAGGTTACTCACTGTACTGAGGCCCACATACGGCATGAGAAAACAAGTTAACATGTTTTCCTTCGCCTTCAGACTAACTTACACCAGTAGGAAAACAACAGGTTAAAATCTGGTGATTTGACTTCTCCTGTTTTTTTTTTTTTTCATGAGTCACACATAAATACATTAGGTGCCCACCCACATCAGAGATTATGCATTTGAAATGATTACCGGTAAATGTAGCTCAGAGTCACTTTGTTAGTCTATGTTTTAGGTTTTACAAAGAATAAAGAGAGAAGCAAAAATAATGCAGACAAATTATTTAAGTTTTCTTTGTATGTCAGCATTTGTTTTAATTGACATTTACATTCAACTAAAGTACACTGTATATTTTGTTGTTATTTTTTGTCTATTTTTGATGAGATAAGGTAGGTAGTGGGTGCCATGCACGCAAGTTTATCTCTAATGCCCTTTAAGCTAAATATAGAAAGAGATTTTGCTGTCCACGCAATCTGGTACAGAATGAGTCACTCGGAAAGAATAAACACACTCAAGTAAACAAATGCAAATAAAAAAATAAAGCTTTAAAATGGTTGTTCATAAATCACTGGGTAATTTTCTTTTACATTAAATACTTTACAGGACAGTTTTGATAAAGAAGTTTTCCTTTTAGATTTAAATACAGCATACAATTCCATTATTCATCATTTGTTTTAATCTGAACAGGCAACAGCAACTGCACCATGTGATAATAAATATAAAGTTGCCAAACACAAAAAGCTATTAAAAACAACTCAGACATTCTTAATCGTTTCTACCATGTATTTATTTAGCTTATTAATGTTGTCTTGAAAGACAGGAACCATATTATTATTANTAGTAGTAGTAGTAGTAGTAGTAGTAGTAGTAGTAGTAGTAGTAGTAGTAGTAGTAGTAGTAGTAGTAGTAAGAGTATTTATTTTCACCTTTTATTGGGGAAAAGTATTGTTTGATCTTTAGTCTTATGAGGACCTACTTATTTTTTTCTTTTGATTTTTTCCTACCTGGATTACTGAGATGCATCAGGACCTTTAATCTTATGCTACCAAGAATAAATGAGGACAAACTAATTGTATAAATCTACAAAATACACACAGCAGCTGCAAATACATTTAAAAGAGCTAATTTAACATGTTACATAGTACAAATTTTGTGGGGTTAGAGAAGAAACATATACAAATAAACATCAAGAAGTTAGTCTGTAATGTTGTTTTATTAGTTTGAGTATTTTGTAATTTTCTTATTTTAAAAGGGACAGTTGTCCCAAAAATAGTTTTAAAGTCAGTCTTAAAACATGCAAATTGTTTTGCTTGCTTGTTTGTTTTGTTTTTGTTTCATCGTTTTATTTTGTGTATTTGAAATTATCAAATTATTAGAGCTGAATTAAAGGATAAGTACAAAAATAAATCAAAATATCCCTCATCCAGAATCTGTTTGACCTGCTTTTTTTTTCTGGAAGTTCTACGTACCATCTAAAAATAGTACAACTGAAGAACAAATGAGATTTTCTTTGATCAAACCACAAAAAAAGAAAAAATGTRCTTTTCATATTTACCAGTTGTCGCCTTGCAAAACAGCGCCACCCTGCGGCAATCTCGAGTAACGCATGCGCGCTGTCCCCCGCAAACACCACGGCCCGTCAACTACATTTCCCAGAACCCTCTGCTCAGGACGAAGGCAGTCATGCGGATGGAAACAGGAGTTGGCATCCGCTCCGCTGCGCRAGGAAGAAACTTCGAGGGAAGATGCACGAAGAGGAGGATGGCGGCGACTCAAACTCCTGCTCGGCCCCGCGGCTGCCGTCCTTCAAGTCCGTGGACGTGGCCGACGTCGACGGCGGGAGGGAGCAGGCCCCCAAACTGTGCGGCTACTTGAACAAGCTGTCKGGCAAGGGGCCTCTCAGGGGGTACAAGCTGCGCTGGTTCGTGTACGACCCGAGGAAATGTTACTTGTATTACTTCAAGACGCCCCAGGACGCCCTTCCCCTCGGACACATCGATATCGGCGATGCCTGCTTCATGTACGACGCGGAGGGGCACGAGGGCCAGTTTGAAGTCCGCACAGCCGGGAAGGAGTTCCTCCTGAAGGTAGAAAACTTCTTTCAACATGACGACACCTAAACGCAGCATGCTCTGTTTTTGCTGTCAATTATCACTTCCTTTATAAGGGCGGCAGACACACCCATTGAACGGATTTATTTTTTAATCTATGCGTAAAATTGAAAGTATTCCAGTTGACAGGCTCTTTAAAAAAAAGCTCAGTCAAACTAATGCAGCTGTTTGTGTTTTGGCCCAGATTTACTCGAATATGAGCTCATCTTGGGGTCACAGCATCTCTCTGCTGTCATATGACTCTGACTAAAACAGGGGGCCTGTCTCTGGAAGAAATCTCTGTTTTCAGATTGTCTCACTTGTTGATGTCAAGCAGCTTGAATGAGCAGAGGCTGGATCTGATACTGAAACCAGCCTCTGCTCAATTCACATGACATGTCTAAATAGAGCTGCTCAGGTTTTTTTTTATTTATTATTCCCACATAGATTTTAATGTAAGAGGAAGCTCTTTTTTTATTTATCCAAGTACATATATGAGTTGTGTTTAATGTTTCCAGGCCCCCAACAGGCAGGTGATGCACTACTGGCTGCAGCAGTTGCAGCAGAAACGCTGGGAGTACAGCAGCACAAGAGGCGGAGGTGGTCAGAGAGACAGCTGGAGCTCCCCAACCCTGGTTTATCCTCCCACCGGCCTCGTGGGCAAAGATAACGGTAACACACACACACACCACACACACATTTACAAACATCTTACATGCATTTTTTTTATTCTCAGCCTCATAATTCCCATAAACTAAACTAGTCAGAGAAAACAGACGCCACAAACATTGTCTCCAGAAAGATTGTGTGGGAGTGGAAGGCTCTGATGAAATCAAAATCAGCACAAGGAGAAAGAGTTTATGTCAGATTTACTTTGCTCACTTTAGCTGTGTTTTTTTTCTTCCAAGATTCTTATAAACTCACTCTCAAGATCAAGATTTAAATTCAAAACATTGATGCACTGTTTACTTGATGAACGTGTTTCTTCTTAAGGAAAATCCGATTATTTTCGTTTATGTCTTTGCGTTTCACCTTTTTAGTAAATACATTGAACTCTCGAGTTAAATTATTGTAATGTTTGCAAATATTGAGTAAATCTTTGTTTGGTTTATCGAATTTCTGCCGTCTTTCAAAAAGTGTCACCCTTCAGATGAAAGCGATGCAGTGTGTGTGTGTGTGTGTGTGTGTGTGTGTGTGTG
>NW_013952421.1:3274399-3279875 GCF_001266775.1 Austrofundulus limnaeus
AGCCACTTCCTCGTCCGACATTAAACAGAGCCCGACAGAGGAGGGAGGGGCGGGGAGGCTGTTGCCGTGCAGCGCTTCAAGAGCTGACCTGCGTCTGACCTCGCAAAGTGCACAAGCATCCAACGTCCAGCGTTGGATGTGATTTTGAAGCTGAAATCGCGTTYGGTGTGAACGCAGCATAACACTGTGCACGAAACGTCTGAGGTAAACCAGATGTGTCACGTTACTGTATTAGGATTCTTATTCATTTAACTATTACAGGCCTTGTATTCCTTGAAGGAATGTATATTTCCTGCTGCCTTTCATGCCAGAGCTTTAAATTACGAATATTTTATAGGAAAACCTTGCTGTATAACCACTTTAGTTAAGTTGACACACAAAAAAATTATGAATAAAATCTGCCAAATAGTTCATGAGATGCAAACAGAGCAGATAAACCAACACAGACAAAAACATGACGACACACCTTTCAGTTTTCTGTGGCCGATAACATAATGCTTATTTTATCATTTTCCTAACATGAAGCCATATAGATGGTGTTTTTTAATGTGCTAGATCACACTGGTCAATAAAAGCAGTTTTGATCATAAAAAAATGTAATTTGATTTTAAGTTTTATATGTTTTCATCTTTACTGATAAATTGGGGTGTTTTTTTAAAGTGATACATATTCAGAAAAGGTCACTATTAGCAMTTTACAGAAATAAAGGTTGAGCCACATGAAACACTTCTAAATGCCACTTTACATGGTTTCCAGGTTTTTTCTGTATATTTATGTGGTGGTTTTGTATTTTCAGATGCTAAAGTGTAAAAATAAGTTGGTAGTCAAATGTTTAAAGTTCACAAAGTGTCTGTCGGTGTTCTCAGCTGTAAAAACTCAGTAATTACCACATTATTATCTAATTAGTTGTTAATTTACTAGTGTAAACAGTAACAGCAGCAGCTTACTGATGATATAATAATGAGTTTGTTGCTCCAGGTTTAGATTTTTGCACATGTGCAAAGAATAAAAGCATGCTGAAGATGTGCAGTATTTTTTACACATAAACATGAAAAATAAACATGTATAAAAATCAAAMCGAATATTTATTGTTTCAGTTGAAGCAGATATTTTGCTACTTGTGCAGACAAATGTACACACAAGTTAAAAACATTATCGCTCCACCTTTTATTTTTAGCAATAAAAACCTGCACAGACATCATTTTTTATTGTTACAAGATCTGTTATTTTTTTTCTGTTCTTCATTTTTTAGTTTTAACTGAATTTCCCACATCTCATAAGTTACAGCTGTTGTAATGAGAAGTTAGTCATGTTTTGATGACTTTACGCTTTGGCCTTGGAGCTTTGTTTGTAATCTTGTTGCGTTCCGAATCAGGGTAGTCACTACTGGAACATTTTCTAAGTTCATTTAGTTATATTTTCTCAGTCTCTCTGTAGTTTTTACTTTCTGTCAGAGACAAGCTTTTTGTCTTGGGTTGTTATAATGTTTATCTCATTTCACAACACACTGAAGTGTGCTATATTTAGATTTTGTGCATATTTTTGTCTTGTCCTGTGTTTTCCCGGCACCAGAAGACTTTGACCCTCAGGTTGTGAGCTGTGGTGAGATATGTTTGTGTGAAAATCAGACGCTATCAGAGAATGTTTGCTTTGCAACAATTCAGCACAATGCAGCGTTTTCTGCTACTCTGTTCAGTTAAAACTAGAGGTGCACCGATTGCAGTTTTCTGGCCGATCACCCATCTTCAGATAGTCTGACCTGCCGATTCAGATTTTTCTGTAACTGACCCTGTCAGATGTTATAAGGTCACAATACACCTTCAATGCTCCAGTCTTATTTTATTAAAAAACATTGAAAAATACCCTCAAAAAACTTGTCTTAACTGGTGGAGCTCAGAGCAAAAAGGAGGCAGTGGCTGATTTTCAGACCTTTGCGGAGGTAGATAAGGTTGGTGGATAAGATCGGCTTTTCACCTAAGTTTCATCTTGTACCTTAAAGCTTTTATCTGTGAAATAAAGGCTCCAGTCAGACAGCTGTGTGGATGGTTAGTGCTTTATTTAACTGGTGAAAACAGGGTCTTTTTCTAAATGTTTCACTTTCCAAACTGAGTTCACACAGAAATAAAAATATCTGGTCTCAGTTCTGCTGTGAGGTGGTTAGAAAGCTGGATGTGAATCAGAAACATCTGTTTTTAACAAGACAAAACTGTTGCCAAGCTTTACTTTGAGTTTGTTCAGACACCTGACGGTTTTACTTATTTAGACAAACCGTTGATTAATTTAGTTGTCGTGTTTACAGTAATGTGTTTTCACCTGCTGGCCAAGGCAGACAACAATGCTGTCGTGTGTGTTTAACTGTACACTTAACAAAATGTGAACCAGAGGACACAATTTAATCAAACTAATAAAATAATCACTGGATGTACCTCTACAGCTATTAACCTGTAGAGTCAGTGTGATTCAAGATGGCCGCCACAACAAAACCGTCTCAGTTGTTTTCTTTAGACCAGCAGCATGTTGTGATGAGACCTTGCCAGGCGGTTGTTATGCTAAGTGTAATATGTTGTTACTTAATGGTTTTCAGGTTCCTCTGTCACTGAGAACCAAAGTGAAAACCTGGAGAAGGTCCGCAGTGACTTCGCCATGGAGACAGAACTAAATCCTGGTGGGATGGTGGGGATCCAGTCAGCCAAAGGGCCCTCTGCCGCCAACTTCTCCCTGAAAAACTTTAGCACAGAGATCAGGTAAACGTTTATTTTTATTTTTTCAAAAAGCGACTCCGACCTACTGTTTGTTTTCTGGCTTCCTGCCAAAAAGAGACGACTTGTTTGTTTGCTTCCCTTCCTCCCCCTTGCCAGTTGGGCTGCATTAGGGAAAAAACACCTGGTTCTTCCTGGTTCTTTCTGGTTTTTCCTGTGGCTGTTTGCAGCAGAGGAAGTGATTAAATCCAGAGACCACTTGTTGTTTTACTACTATCTGCCAAAACTTCCTCTTTATAGAAGATAAAACAGATGTGACTTGACGGACGTGGCACGCTCACACATATTGTTGTAAAAAGTGCTCTTCATAAAAATCTGTTCCAAATTGTGTCAAAATTAGAGTTCAAGCTATAAATCAAAATTTAAAAAGTGTTAATAGATAAATAACTTACAGAACATTTTTTTTAATGTTCGTCATATTTGAAGCGGAGAGGAGCAGCGAGCGGACTCTGCCTGGTGGCATTAATCGTATTAATCGTCAAGTTCCAAAAATTAATCCATTAATGTTTTACTGACGATTAATTGCACACGATACGATTATGCCCAACCCTACATACTAGTTCCGTCTCTTTCGTCAACCAGTTCTGTGTTTGTATGAACGCATCATGCCAGGTGGCCACCTGTGTGTGCCTTTTTTCTCCGTCTCAAACCTCATGAACCGCTGGACGGATTTGAATAAATCTCAAAATAATCATTGGATGTTCATCTACAACAATTACCTTTTAGAGTCAACCTAATTCAAAATGGCCGCCACAAGAAATCAAGCTTAGCAAACGCAGAAATGGCCATAACTCAGTCCTTCGCACAGATATCGAGCTGAAATTTGCTGTGGCAGTAGCTGCTAGTCCTTCCTAACACATCACTCAAAATCTTTAAAACTTGGGCATGCCGAGTAGCCAAGTGTTGTTTCTGTTGTTGCTAGACCTTTAGTTTTTATGTTTTATCTTTATTTTCCACACCAACCAAACCATTTTTAGAAGTGATAACTCAGGTTCATCCTTCTTCTCCTGCCATTGATTTTGTTAGACTTGAGCAAAAGCGTTCACCTCGTTAAAATGTGCAACGGTGCAGATTATTGTTTTTTTTTTTCTCTTTTAAGTTTGAACTGTTTTCACCTTTTTTTATTTTATTTTTTAGAAACACCATGTCTTATCTGCGGCCTGGCAGAACAGGCGAGAACAGACGCAGCGTGTTTTACACCAGCAACAGCAATTCAGACGAGTGGGAGATGATCGATCCACCTAAGGACCTCCCTGAGCTGAAGCCCCACCTGGACTCGCACAGACGTAAGCTCTGCCGCCTCCGGAGTTTATTACTCCCGCCTGACCTTCCTCCTGACCATCCCGCGCACACCTSTCTCCTCCCTCAGATTCCTTCGGCTCGGCGTTCACTTTCGATTTCGTGCGCAGCTCCTCGCGGCCCAAGAGGGCCTCGCTCCGAGACGTGAAGGGGACGGGGAGGTTCGGGCGCAGCTCTGACAATTCGGCGGCGGAGTGCAACGGCAGCAAACCTCCGGACACGCAGCTTCGCCTGCAAAGCCAGCAGGAGGAGCTGAGCCAGATGCAGCAGGAACAAGTGAAGCTGCGAGAGGAGCTGGCCAGTCAGAAGGTACGCTGAGTCAGCATTCACAGCACGACTCTCTTGTTTTTAGTTTCTTCCGGACGTTTATTATTAGTTCAACTGCTTCTGCATATTTGGTGCTATTTTAACCATTCCTGTATCACAATGTTCAGTTTGATCTGGTTGTATGTGGAATAATATTTACAGTTTGTAATTTTTATACCTTTTGATGTATTTATTACATATAGTACAAATTTTTCATGGAAATACTGTATTTTTTCAAATCTCACTGTACAAAAACATCTGAAAACTGCTTCATCATACTTACTCTAGTTTTGTCATCTTATGCTAATTTTAGCTTTTAACTATTTTTTTGCAATATGCTGCTTTAGCTGTTTGTTACATCAGTTTGCACAATTTAGCATTTAGCTACAGTTGTGCTAATGTTAGTTAATAGCTACTTGTAGCTTTTGTTGTGCTTGCATTAACTTTAACAGGGCAGTGAATTAAATTTTTAGCTAATTTCAGCAGTCCTTCAGCACTTAATGTTCAGTCCTCTAGTTTTAGTTTAATGTTTACAGAGGAGCATCACTTGTCATGAAAACAAATGACATAAATTTCCGGTGGCACTAATTATTTCAGTGGATTCAATGTCAGCCGGAGGTTGTGGAGTCAGACTGAGAGCTTGAGTTTAACAACAGGAAGACTGTATATGATTAGTCATGCTTAAACTCAAAATGAGGAAACTGCAGTTCTGTGGACAACAATCACATCTCTTCTTCCCATTTTGCTCTGTTCTCTTTTTTTCTTTTCCTGACAATCTGATTGGTCGTACTGGTCAGAGGTGGTGTGTTACTAGAAAGAGACGAGTTCGCAATTATTCTTTTTAACCCATTCCGCTCAAACGCAACATTTGGTGTCATCCTATTCAAAACAAATGACTTGTATATATACTATCTATATATATATCTATATGTATATATATTGTATACATGTATGTATACATACACACTTCCTACAATAGTATGTATGTATATACACTCACCGGCCACTTTATTAGGTACACCACGCTAGTAACAGGTTGGACCCCCTTTTGCCTTCAGAACTGCCTCAATTCTTCGTGGCATAGATTCAACAAGGTGCTGGAAGCATTCCTC
>NW_013952421.1:3280289-3283418 GCF_001266775.1 Austrofundulus limnaeus
ACATGTTGTAGCTTGGTCATAATGATTTTTCCTCCATCAGATTACTTGGCAAATAAACGCTTATAAAAATAAAATAAAAATTTTAGGAAAATCAAGGCTTATATTATTATTTTTTAATCATTTTTATTTATTTAATTTACCTTGGATCCAGTACAGTTGAGATGCAGTAGAGGGTTTTTTCTCAGCATCAGTGAAGCGCCTCTCGACAGCTGCAGCCAAAGTGGACTTCATTGTTTTGATCCTGTGATCTTCACCAGTGTCTTTGTTTAGGAGTCTCAGAAGCACGGTCACAGCAGGGATGACGTCTTACTACTGTCACCTGAAAATACCTCCACACCGCTGACATAACGCCTTCTCTACAAACTGCTTGCTTGTTAAAGTTTGTTCAGCTCGGCTAACGTGGTCGTTGTCTTCTTCTTCTGTTTTTTTATGCGGCTGGCATTAAGTCTGTTGCGCGATTCCGCCGCCTGCTGGTTTAGAGCGTCTATGCACAAACTGAGTGAAATGAAGCTGGTATCGGGTCCTGTAGTATCGGAGCACTTTTACAAGTACGAGTACGAGTTAACGCACATGGTATCGGACCGATACCCGATACTGGTATCGGTATCAGTTCATCCCTTATTAACCATAAAAAGAATTTGAAAGTTTCATGATGCATTCATGTACTGATGTGAACTTAAGACCGACTTACAGAGAAAAGGTTTGAACAGAACCATCAACCTCATAAGCTGGTATTAGATTTTGTGAGTATTATTTTCTACGGTAGTTTGTTTTCTCTTATCTACTAACTAAAAATAAATTCTTGTTTTCTGAAGAGAATGTGTTTTTATTTTGCTGTGTAGGAACTGGTGAGACTTCTGCAGCAGACTCTACGAACCTCCCAGTGCGACCGACCCGCAGTGCACCGACCACCTCCACCCCCCTCCTCACCCTCAGACCAGAACCCGACTCCAGCTGTGACCCAGGAGGACGTGACTCAACTGGAGGCGCTGCTCCAGGAGAGAGACGTCCAGATTCCGTCCCTGTGTGGCCACATGGAGCGTTTGTCCCTGGAGAAGGAGAGCCTGCAGAAGGAGCTGAAAGCCCTGAAAATCAAGGTGGGGGAAATGAACGACCAGCTGGGGATGCTGATGGAGACCATCCAGGCAAAGGACGACGTCATCGTGAAGCTGTCGCAGCAGAGCGACGAGCAGGGCGGAAACCCAAACGATGCAGGTTCACCCGGTCCGCACAAGGAGCAGCAGGAGCTGGATGTCCTCAAGGTGCAGAAACAAACACTACAACCTTAAAGAGACAGAAACAGTTCTGTGAGAATGCAACATGAACAACTTTGCTGAAATAAGCTGAACTTGAGTTGCAAAGCTAAAAGAAGCCAATTACTAGCTAAAAATTAAAGTGTCAAAAGGTTAGCTAAAAGAGGCAAAAGGTAATAAAAACCTGTTTTTTATTGTAGCCTAAAGGCTGGTTAAAATGTATCAAGCAGCTAATAGCTAGAAGTAGTAAAAGTAAAAGTTGGCTAAATCTAAAAGCTTGGTTAGTCGTGCTTTTGTGSGCTCGGCCGAGAGGGTGTGCACCCTCACAAGCAGTGTAGGTGTTTATATTTGACACATAGTTGTATTCTCTGAAAGTACACATTATACATTGTGAAATAGTGTGCAAAAGGACAAAAAGTATTTGAATGGTGCGTGGCACTCGCAGCCTGTGCAGAGTTGCAAACATTTGGAGTTGCACAACCACGTGCTGCGACACCGAGCAGGGCCACCGAGGCGGGGGTGACGTGATTGCATCACTGTTACAGCGTTTATCCTCGTGCTGTGTTCAACACATCAGCTACAAACCTAGCTTAAAAGTAACAGAGAACTACTTATAAACTATGCAGAATAATAGCTACAAGCTAAAAAAAGATAGCTAAAAGCTCAGAATGAAAGAAGCAGACTGAAAACTGAAAGTAGCAAAAGGCTACCTAAATGCTAAAAGAAGCATAAAGTGATTAGCAGAATGCTAGCTAAAAGTATTGACTAGTTAAAAGCAAAAAAAAMCCCAGAAGGAAGCTAATGAGTAAACGCTGCAAAAAATGAATTTAAAAGCTAAAAAGAGTAGAAGGCTAGTTAGGTCTTTAAAGTAGCAAAAGATGAGCTAAAAGCTGAAGTAGTGAAGGCAAAGCTAGAGCAGGTTTGCTGAGGCAGATTTCAAAAGGAACAATGTTTTTGAAGGAGTTGATAAAAATATTTTTAAATCAAATACTTATTTTATAAGTATTATATAAGTAATAAATAATAAGTAATAAACAAAAAATCATGTCACCCACTTTTAGAATATACTTAGCATTTTGCTATATGAAAGGCTAAAATGGCACAAAATATGTATTCCCTCTTTGTCCTGATGCATCTCAGTTATCCTGGTTGAATTTTATTTTTTAACTTTTTCTAGATATTCGCACTGTTGTTTGTCAGTTTCTATTTTTTATAAGACATGTTTACGTTTTGTTTGATCCATAATATATTGATGGTTTGTTGTCTGTGTGTTGTCTTTAACAGGACAGTCTTCAAGGATACAAATCCCAGAACAAATTCCTGAACAAAGAAATCCTGGAGCTGACGGTGCTGCGAAGAAACGCAGAGATGAGAGAAAAAGCTTTAGAGGCAAAGGTACTGTCTCATGTTTAGTTAAAGCATTAAACTAGGTAAAAGAAAGTACAGCAAGTTGGTTTTATTTCAATTACAGTATCGACTTTATAACCCTAAAAGTATGGAAAAACAAAACCAATCTTTACTTTTCCTGTCTCCTGTCATCGTTGCAGTGCACAGCTCTGGAGGCCAAGCTGTGTCAAGTGGAGAGTAAATATTTGGTGCTGCTTCAGGAAGTCCGGACGCCCGTGTGTTCGTCGTCGGAGCAGAGCCCGGCTCGGGAGGTCATTTCTAGACTACTGGAGGACGCGCTGCAGGCAGAGAGCTCGGACCAGCAGGAGCACACCATCTTTAAACCAAACACTGTCAGGTACGGGGAAATACACAGGTGGCTCAAAATGTGGGTTTAATCCTTTAAGATTTTTATTTTTTTATTAGTTTTACAAACATAAAAAATTCAAATGTTCAGAAAATTAAAAAATATTCCACCATGATAATCAGG
>NW_013952421.1:3283909-3315432 GCF_001266775.1 Austrofundulus limnaeus
TGTTGAATGTTGTTTTGTTTTTACTGTCTGAGGGACTACAGATGTAAATTAGCCTTAGGCTAAATCTGGTGCAGTGCATGAAATGCTTTTATGTTTATGTTTTAATTGCACACTGTCCCGACCAAATAAATAAATCATTCATTCATAAACTAGATAAAAATCTAAAAAGTGTTGACTCCTGGGTCTTGTTGATCAGGTTGTCTGATTTTTCTCTCCGTCAGTGAGTACGACACGTACGGCTTCAAGACGGTCCCCGAGGAGGAGGAAGAGGAGGAGAGGCTGGATGCGAAGGTCCGAGCCTTGGAGCTGAAGTCCCTGTCCATGACGGACCAGGAGGTGTCCGTCGGGGTCAAGTGGGAGAACTTCCTGGCCGGCACCATGAACCGAGACCTGGTGCGCTCCCCCGAGCTCAAGGCCCTGATCCGCTGCGGCGTGCCCCACGAGCACCGCCCCCACGTGTGGCGCTGGTGCGTTGCCCTCCACGTCAAGAAGTTCCGCGACCACCTGGTGCCGGAGTACTACGAGACCCTGCTGAACGTGGCCCGGGAGAGGCCCAACCCGGCCTCGAAGCAGATCGAGCTGGACCTGCTGCGCACTCTGCCCAACAACAAGCACTACGCCTCGCCGAGCGCGGGCGGCATCCACAAACTCAGGAACGTCCTGCTGGCCTTCTCCTGGAGGAATCCGGACATCGGCTACTGTCAGGGACTGAACAGGTACTGGACTGGATCTAGCTCCTCTCAAGTCTTATGGTGGTACTTTGTAACCAATATCATTTTATTGCGTCATTTCTTTAGGCTAGTAGCTATCGCCTTGCTGTACTTAGACCAAGAAGATGCCTTTTGGACCCTTGTAGCCATTGTGGAAGTTTTCATGCCGAGAGACTATTACACAAAGACTCTGCTTGGCTCTCAGGTGATTATAATTCTAGTTTAACACGAGAAAAGACCCCAGTAGACCAAAAAGAACAATCAATAAATCGATCCATGCTGGTTTCTTGCAGGTTGACCAGCGTGTGTTTAAAGACCTGATGAGCGAGAAGCTGCCGCGCCTTCATGCCCACTTCGAGCAGCACAAGGTGGATTTCTCTCTCATCACCTTCAACTGGTTCCTGGTCGTGTTTGTGGACAGCGTGGTGAGCGACATCCTCTTCAAGATCTGGGATGCCTTTCTGTTCGAAGGACCCAAGGTAAGAGGCAGATGATGTTAATTTGTGTTCCTCTGGTTCAATATTTCTGTCTGAACAGGATTAAACGGCTGAGAATACAGCTAAGAAATGACTTAATTGTGTTCTAATTAGAGGCAAAAACCTTTTTAAGACTCTGAGGTAGGGCTGCAACAATGAATCGATAAAATCGATTATTAAAAGCGTTGGCAACGAATTTCATTATGTCGCGTGATTTATGCTTCAGAACCGTTTACTGGGTCGAACATTTTAGTCAGACAGAAAAAGTGTTGCATGCCAACACTTCTTTACCATTGTTTCATCATTTGCTTAATTTATGTATTGTGCAGTCTATTTTCCCTGATGCCTGCAAGTTTGCTCAGATTACTCCCATTTTTAAATCTGGTGATCCAACAGAAGTTTCAAACTATCAACCAATTTCTGTTCTTCCTATTTTTTTTCTGAGTTATTTGAAAAAAACATTATTTAATCAACTACTTCAGCATCTAGAAGCTAATAAATGGCCAACATGGTTTCCGCACGTCAAGGTCAACCATGTCTGGATTAATTTTATTCACTGAACAAATACATGCTGCTTTGAACAAAGGTCAAGTAACTGGTGCTGTATGTATTGATTTTCGTAAAGGGTTTGACAGTTGATCATTATACTCTCTTACAAAAGTTGATTTCTTTTCAACTTTCATCATCTGCAATACAAATGTTTTCCTCTTATTTGACTGATAGGTGTCAGGTTGTGAAACATGGAAGCTCTGTGTCCGGGTCTCTGCCCTGTTCTGTGGGAGTTCCGCAGGGTAGCATACTGGGCCCATTGCTTTTCCCATTATACATAAATGACCTTCCAAATATGTTGAAGTATTCAAATATTTTAATGTGTGCTGATGATACTGTTCTTTTTTTGTCTGATTTCAATATTGAATCTATTAATAGTCAGTTACAAGCAGATCTTCAGACATTTCATGGTTGCCTTCAAGATAATCTTTTGTCAATTAATGTTAAAAAAAAACTGTGTGCATGTATTTTTCCTCACCCAGGAGACATTTCAATATAACAAATCAACTCACTTTTTTAAACAAACCCCTTGATATTGTCACTACCTACAAATATGTTCGAATTACTTTGGATTCTCATTTGACTTATCGTGATCATGTACAAGTCTTAACCACTAAGTTGAAACAGAAATTATACGTTTATTCAAAAATTAGATCCAATCTGACATCTTCTGTTTCAAATATCTATCTTCATGCCATTATACTCTCAACCATGTCGTACTGTTTACCTGTTTGGTCTCTTACAACAAATGAAATCTTAGAACCCATAKTTAGGCTCTACAACAGGGCCTACAAAATTCATAAAAACTTCCTGGTTGGACTCATCACTGTACAGTTCTTTCATTGTCTGATGCCTTGACTTTTCAGAATTATGTTTTGTATAGTGGTATTAATTTATATTTTCAGATCTTCCAAGGTGCCAATTATGGAACTCTCTGTGCATTGTTGCCCAAATCAAATTCTGGAAGTGGTCATTCAACTAGATCTGTTACAAAAGGACAACTGATATTACCAACTTTTAAAAACTGTTACGGCCAGAGGTCTTTCTTCTATGTTAATACTAAAGCATGGAATGACATTCCTCAAAACATAAAGTCCATTTCAAAACTACAGCCCTTTAAGAAGAATCTTGTCTGCCATCTGCTGGACACTTTTTGTTGTGCTCATATTTAGACGTCCGATTTTGCAAATGCTGCCTTTTTGAAATTTGGTATGCTTGTTTGTCTTTGTGTCTATGGTKTATAATGATGTGATTGTGATGCTGTATTTCTAAGTGTTTATGTGCTGCAGAACAGGAACCTGCTGTAAAACAGCAATTATGCTGAGTCAGGCTTGATTTTTAATAATCTTTTCCTGTTATATAAATAAATCAAATCAAATCAACCAACAAGGAAGCAAAAAGTAAAGAATTTGAGAAAAATTATAAATGTTAAATGTAAATAAATTCTAATTATAATAAATTAATAATAGTTTTACATCTAAAAATCATATTTTATTTATTTTCCTCATTCAGCAACCTATCAAATTTCTGTTATGTTTCATGTCGGAGAAATACACTTTTTTCAGTTGGTATTTAATACAACTGGCAAAATAAATTGTTAAAATATTTATGATGTGCTTCTGTTTATTAATTCAGGAGATTATAAAAAAGTCCTTCATGTTATGAAAAGACCCTGTTGATTCAAGAGAAAACTCCAGTTTTTAAGAAAATGCCTGCTTATCAATTAATTGTTAGTCAATTTATAAGATAAATCAACTTCACATTAATGAATTAATCAATAATTTGCATCCCTAATTTATACAGGAATAAAATTAGTTTATATCTACTTGTATTCATGTAATTAAGTGTTTTAACGATTTGGCCGATTAATCGATTATTAAAATAATCATTAGTTGCAGCCCTACTCTGAGGCATCATCTTTTCTTCCAGGAATGTTTGTCCTTTAATTAAATTCAAGTGAAGTCATGAAGTAGTTTCTGATTCATGTGTACAGATGGTTTGTGCTTTGCTCACACGAAGTGTTTCCATTCCTCTGCTCTTCGTTGTATTAAAAAAGGTTTGCTGAAATTGTGTTTTCATGTCTTTTGATTCTTTGTTTCTCACAGATCATATTTCGATTTGCTCTTGCCCTGTTCAAGTACAAAGAAGAAGAATTTTTGAAGTTGCAGGATTCCACAGCCATCTTCAAATACCTGCGATGCTTCACTCGCACAATCTTGGATTCAAGGTAAAAAGACCAGTGCTGGGCATTGACTAAATTTTTTGAATTGCGACTAATCTCAAGACATTTTTTAGGTTTAGAACTGCGATTAATCTCATTATTATGCACAGAATTAAATTATGACTCAAAGATGTTTAGAGGTTTTAATGCATTTTCAAAAACTTTAAACAAATCAGGTAAAATCAAGCCTGATTGTTTTCCTACACGCTGCATCCAGATCATCTGCATCTGCAGGAGCCTCTGTTACTGTGGACAGTTTGTATCAACCACGTGTTCTTAAACTCCTCCATGAAGACAGCTTAGTGTTGGACGAATACAAATAACTTTATTTTTAAAATAAAACTGTAAACTGTCCCTCACCTGTCCTGGGAATATATCAGCTGCCGTTCTGAGCATCAGTACGAAACATTTTACTTTGTGTTTTTCAGGAAGCTGATGAACATTGCTTTTGTCGACATGAACCCGTTCCCCATGAGGCAGATCCAGAACCGCCGCTCCTTCCACCTGGAGAAGGTGCGCCTGGAGCTGACGGAGCTGGAGGCCATCAGACAGACCTTCCTGAAGGAGAGGGAGACGAGGCAGGACGGACGCAGCTTCGTCAGCGACGACGAGGAAGACACCTGATGAAGAGGATCCAGGGCTGTTTTAGAATGAAGACAAAGAGAKCGTCTCYGCAAATTTGTGACGCGTTGCCGTCACCGAGGGTTTTATTTTCCTGATTCAGTCCCCAGAGTCCGTCTCTGCATCACGATCAGGAACAGTGAGTCAAAGGACCAAGAACCCATCAGTATTCCTGCCATTATCTTCTTATTTGTAAAAAACACTTTTGTTTTTGCTGCCTACTTTTATATCATGTCCAACAGCGAATGCTTTATCAATTCCAAACCCACTTCTACAGCCTAAAGCAGTATTTTCAAACATTTTTGTGTCTTTTTTTTAAGAAATCTGTGTGTTTTTTTAAGTGTACATTACCAATCATCATTTTTTCTTTACTCTTGTCTTTTATTGCACTTAAATTTTTGGATGCTGGAGCTTCAACCTAGCTCAAATGTTTAGTTTTTAAACATTCCCATTCAGATTTGTATCTGGATGAAAAATAGAGAGGATGGATCAAAAACTCAAGCTCTCCTTTTTGTGCCAACTACAGGAACCACTTACTGAAATGTATTTTTACATTTAAAATTCTAATATTTTCAGTATAAACAGACTAAGATGCCACAAATCATGTGTCTTATTAGTCAGTTCGTGTTTTGTATGTTTTTTTACTGGTACATAGCTGAGTCATCAAAATATTATTTCTTTTTTCCAAAATTCTTAAAAACCTTGTTTGGCATAACTGCCTCAGGATTTGATCGACACAACATTTTAATTTACTTGAACAATTCAGTGAAACCCTTCAGGTAATTCATCAGTATTTTTACTTTTACTCTCATATTAGAGTACTGCATTTATTTCTGCCGTTGGTTAATTTTGCCTTATTTTCCATCTGTTTAGAGTAGTTTGAAGGATTAAGTACATTGGTGTCTTTACACTCGTTGTCCTCACTGTGGCAGTGTAACATTTATTCACACATTCACACAGCAGCTGGAGTCTAAGTTGACATTATTAAATTAAGAAAAAATAATAGTAAAATCCTTCACTTTGTTGCACATTCAGGTACTTATAGATCATTGTTTGTTTTGTTTGTTTAAAACCTTGTTCATTTCTGAGGCTGTGTAAGTTTGATCAGTAAACTGTGAACACTTGGATGAACAGGATCTTACACGAGACTGACGAGGAAGTGGTTGTTTATCTTTTTTTTTCAGTTTAGCTCTTCTTCCTGTGTGCTGGAGCCTCGTTTACAACTTATTTTTTTACTCACGTTGAGCTGTTATTTCAAAACTTGCTCTGCTGCTGTTATCTTTTTGTTAAATCACTTGTGAAAACATGGCTGAATTATGTTGAATGACTCGCATGTAGAGGTAGAAATTTAAATTGAATTTGTATGAGAGCAGGTCTCTCACTGAATCCAAAATTTTCCAAACTAGATTTTTTTTTTGGAACCATGATGGTAAAGAGCTGGTGCGTTAGGTTTCAGCCTTTTTAAAAATACTTTAATGGAATAAGCTACATCGAAAACAATCATCTTTTCTTTCTCTTTTTATTTTTGTTTGTTTCTGTCAGCACAATATTGCACAGTATGACCTTCATCTTAAAGCTGATCTGTTATTTTTTTCATCTTTATTGTTGATTTGCTCTTTTTTAAATGAAAAATAAAAAAATCTTTGTTAACAAATTGGAATATTATGCCACTTTGTGTTAAACCACATCAATAAATAACTGTTAAATGAACGACTTGTCTCATTTTCTGAATTAAAAAACCTTTCTGAAATTATTTTTTATCATGTGTTTTGTAAGGGTGCAAGCAAATTGAACAGGATTTTATCTCACGTGCTTGTTWGCTTACAGAAGGAAGTGACTGAAAATATGTCAACAATAGAGACATGAAAGTGTTTATTTTTGGACATGAAATTCCACATTTTTGACATATTGATACATATTTGTACTCTTGTTGAATGAGGCAGGCAGATTAAAACGTACTTTATTTTCATTGAATGTGGACGCAATTCAGAATAATATCTGGAAAACTACATTTCAGATATCAGAATAGTCAGCTAATTTTTGAAGATGGGGGTTTGTCTTGGCCTGTGTAATTATACTTTAAATATTTTAGCTACCCTGCTTTTAGTTTCTAGATTACCTTGATTTGATACTTGTTTCATTTGGCCAATAGGCCTATTTTGCTTCTTTTAGCTAACATTTAGCTACTTTTAGCTGGTGTTTTCTTGCCTTCTTTTAGCTTACATTTTGCTGCTTTTGATTTCTAGCAAGACTTTTTAGACTTTGTTGATACTTTTACACTTTAGTAAATATTTTGCTTATTTTAGTGGTTCCCAATCCTGGTCCTCAAGTACCCCTATCCAGCATGTTTTACTTGTTTCCCTGTTTTTCAGCAGGTCTTCAGAAGATTGTTAATCACTCATTCATTCAAACCAGGTGTGTCAAATCAGGGAAACATCTAAAAATCACTGCTTTAAATGTTGACCAACATCTCAAAGAGCTTGTCTGAACCACACTCCACATCAGTAGGTGGCAGTAATGCACCTTACAGTTGTTTGCCAACGGCCAAAAATAAAAATAAGAAGAAACTCGAGCTTCTCTGAGTTTGATGAGACATTTTCCAAATATAATATTGACTTGGTTTTATGGTGTTTTTTTTTTTTTTTAGTATTGTCTCTGGAAGCCATTTACTCTTTGCCATTTATTTGTAAATAATAAATCAATTAAAGCAGTGATTCTCAGCCCTGGTCCTCAAGGACTGATTTCCTGCACGTTTCAGGTGTTTCCCTGATTTGACACACCTGGTTTGAATGAAGAGTGATAAACAATCTTCTGAAGACCTGCTGAAAAACAGGAAACAAGTAAAACATGCTGGATAGGGGTACTTGAGGACCATTTATTTATTTACTTACTTACATCTTTTCTTTCAGCAAACCTTTTGCTGCTTTTAGCTTATAGCTAGCTTTTTGATGATTTCTGCATTTATACTATTGTCCTTAAGCCAATGTTTTGCTACTTTTACTTTTTAGCTAGTTTTTGCTGCTATTATCTTTAATAACTCAATTTCAGCTTGTACTGGTTATTTCAGCTGTCACTTGATCTCATTATTTAATTTGTATTTTTATAGAAAAGGCATATTTCTCTGGTTCAGAATAATTTTAGTTTAGTTTGATACCTTTTTTAATAACTGTCTAAAGGAACAGACATGTTGTGTTGGGGTTATCTTGGCAGACCTGCCTCCCTGCTGTACTTTCAGAGCAGAACCATGAGGGGGAGGAGGGACTTCTGCTCACACAAAAGCCTGATGGGTCGACCTGCTTRGGGACAGAAAGCAACAGAGACGCCAGACAAGCAGGCTTGTGTCTCAGCTGCCACCAGAAGAGACGTGGGAACGGATGATCCTCTGCCTGACATCTGACACAAAGGTAAGACGTGATGTTTGTAGATTTAACTGCAAACTGTCTGTTTAAAGCCTCTAGTTTGAAACCAGAAAAGGAAGTTTGTGGCCATTCAGTGTTTTTTTTTTTTTTTTTTTTTTACCTCATATTTGCATGTACAGATCCGTCTCACCCATCAAAGCTGGCAGTTTCAGCCAGATAAAAATGTTTCACTATAGAGGCCCTGCCCTAATTACCCAGAAATCCTATTTTCATCTAAATTCCTCTTCTAATCACCGTAATGCCCAGCTTTGCCTTGTGCTCCTTGATTGTTTGTGGAAACTTTCCTGGTCAAGTTCAAGTGCTCAGGCTTGTTCAGCAGCGAGCTTCAAGTCTTGCTGCTGTTCAGTTCGACAAGCTGGAACATGTGTTGAAATAAATTCCATGCCTTTAGTCAGATATAAAACGGCACCTCCTCTTTTTTTCCCTCCTTTCTTTTTCTTTACATCAACAGGAGAAGAAGGAAGACGGTTCCCGGTGAGGCAGATCTGCAGGACTTTGAGGCCAGCTCCTACATCAATGAGGACACCAGGCATGGCAGCATTCAAGCACCAGAATGTGGAGGATTTCTACGAGATTGGAGAAGAACTGGGAAGGTGAGGGGGGAAACTTCCCAGGTGTTTTCAGGAAGGAAAGGAAGAAGAGTGGGTCCTCCTGAGGGTACATGCACAGAAAAGAGGCAGGCCTAAGCTTGACCTGAGGAGTGTCAGCGTTCTGAACTAGGTTCAAGTTCACTGCCGGGGGGTGAAGTTTCAAAAGCGAGCGTGCTCTTAAACAAACAAGCTTTGGAGTGTTTTTAACATCCCTGGATCAAATGTGCTGCTTTTAAACGAGCAGGTTCTGGGCAGTAAACCATAACCGAACCTTCAGAGAAGATCAGGCATGGAGACGCCCTTGTCTCTTGGGGAAATAAATTTAAGGAAGTCTGCAGCGAATCGTATCATTTGAGGAAGCTTATGACAGAGTAGATGTAAATAGGAACGTTTCTGACCTCTGACCTCTCCCACTGTTAATCCGAGGAGCTCCACTTGCTGTTTGTTGACCACTACCAGTTGAACTTCTTTGTCTTGGCTGCTCCCGTCGCTTTTTTTCATACAGGAAGAGGGAGAATTTCCAACATGTTTTGTCATATGGAAACGCTAAACATTTCCTTCCTTTATAAGCAACAACATCTCCACGAGGTTTCACAACTAAACACAGACTGAACTTTTGTAGATCGTATTTAAAGAGAGAGTTCAGATTATTTAAAGTGGGATTCTGTGAAAAGTTMATATCTTACCTTCAAAATTTCATTGACAAACATAATTTTATGTCAGGGCTATCCAGCTAAATCGTTCCGGGGGCCACAGTTACTGCAGGCCAACAGCTGAGGGGCCGAACATCCAGCTATTAAAGTTATTATGTAAATAAACCCAAGTGTTACAAAGATCTGTTACCTTTTGATTTAGTTCACTTTGCTGCATTTAATCATGAGTACAACATACAGAACCACATGTAATAAATGATAATAAAACAATATCAAAAACAGAACACATTATGCCTCCTATTTAACACAAATATTATTTTGACATCTGTCTTGCCAAATTTTTAAACCAATTTTAATTTCACTTTTATAGTTTTATCTTCATCTGCTTGTAGTTTTAACTGTCTTGAGTGTTCATTGAAATGATTTTTACCAGCTTCTAGACAAGATTCTGACGTTTCTGTAGATGCCAAACATGTCTATGTTTAACTAAAAGAACTTAATTAAGGTAAAAAACCAGGGGTTCGAGCTTAAGAGATGAATGAACCGATTGGCGGGCCGAACTGTGGTCACTTGCGGGCCGGATGTGTCCCACCAGCCATCTGTTTTGTTTTTTGACTGAATTGATGAGCGAACAGGTCGTCTGAAAGCAGTCAAACCCAAAGTGGGTCATCTGTTAAAGCAATTCTGTATCAAAATGTTTTAGTAATCTTTCCGCTCTCATTGACGTTTGCATTACATGATTATTTACACAAAAAATCTGTACAAATCACAGCAAAAGCAGCTAAGTGTAGCACTTCCTGTGCTGTCTGGGGCACTTCCTGTACGACTAAATTGATTTATAAAAGTAACAACTTTAGAAATGCACAAGTTTTTGCAACATTGAAATTTTTTTCTAGAGAGAAGCTAAGCCCTGAGGAGACTAAGCTAATTATGTTTATGAAAAAAAACCAGGACTTTCAATCATTTAATTATTTTTATCAATCGCCACCATTTCTTTGTATAAATGTGTGCATAATGTTTATCAGTACCATTATGGATGGATGTTAAAGGAACTCAAAGAAAATCTACAGCTGATTAACTCGATTCAAGATGGCCGCCACAGCTAAACTAACTTAGCAAACACAGAAACAGTTGTAAATCAGTCAGTTTCACAGCTGTAATTTGGTGTGGTGGTAGCTGAGGGTCATCCCCATTAAGCTCTAAATGATCACACAAGATCTCTTTTAAAACTTCGCCATTAACTGTCAGAGTCGACGATCATTGCGCGCACGTCTACAACTGAGTCAGTCCAGTTCAAGATGGTCGCCACAGCTGAACGACCTCAGCCAACACAAAGATGATAATGTCTGACATGTTTATGAATATCTAACACACACACACACACACACACACGTTGGACCAATAAGGCTCTAACTCTTGCTTCGTCATATGATGGCTTTAAAGGTAGCGGCCAGTATGCATTCCTTCAATCATTGCTTGGTTTTTGATTTAATTATAAGGATAAATTGAAGACGAGATAAAGACTTAAAAAGTTGTAACCATCAACTTTAAAACTTTTCTAAAAACCTTTCAAAAAACCTTTTTTTATTAGCAGCTTCTGTGAGTCTTGTCACAGAAATCAGCTCTGAAACACTAAAACTCTGCTCTGCTTTAGAGATCTTCCGTATTGTGAGAATCTGAAACTTTGACGTGTGGTGCAAAGRAAACCATACAAGCTCAAAATGTTATTTTCTGTCCCTGCAGTTCACTCCTATTTCACACCTTCTCACCCTGCAGGAATTATTACTCACTTGTCCTCTCCGGGCGTCAGAGAGATGCTTAATCAATAGAGGGGAACAAATGGAGCCGTGTGTGGGATTTAAGCTGCTCTACGAATGTGTTGAGGAAAACCAATTTATCATTTTTGCCTCCTTGATGACCAAGTTTTAATTTCACCACAACTCTTTCCTTGACGCACAGTGTGGTGTAAACCTGTCCACAGCTTCAGATGTGAGTTATTTACTGACAACTGGAGCTGTTTTGTCATCTCAGTTATAACACATTCAGTGTGATGCAACTCAGGAGGAAGTGTTTATTGTGAACGCACAGCTGAGACTGGTTAGAGCGCTTGGTAACGAGGCAGCATCAAGAAGCAGAAGCGGAACTCATTCACAGGCGGCCCTCTTTGCTTTCTGTTGGATTCTGGTTTGGTCGTAATGCTACAGATAAAACGAATAATAAAAAAAGGGWGTGCCATGTTGGTTTGGAATAAAAGTGAAACGGGAGCTCACGTCATTCTGGATGTGACGGTAGACAACATGTTTACATGGGTTTGTACAYGCCGACAGAGTCACTGAGTCACTTTCTTTGGTTGTTAGGTTCCACACTTGGCTCCTCGCTCAGATATTAAAAACTTGGGATGAAAGGAGACATCCATAAATTATCATATAATGAACGGTTGGGCCACCACAAGCTACCAGAACCACATCAACACAGATTGGCATGGATTTAGCAAGAATCTGGAATGATGGGAGGGATAAAACRTATTGCGCCACGTTCTTGTTGTTTCCATTGTCTTGATGTAAGGACTTATTTGACCTCGCCAAATCCCCAGCTGAAGTCAGATCATCGGAATGTGAAAGCAGCAATAGAAGATCAAAATAATTATCRGCCATCGAAAGCAGGCGACCTAATTCAAGATGGCTGCGACAGCTAGCCAACATTAGCGAACACAATAGCTAACATTTGGTGCGGTGGTAGCAGAGAGTCATACCCAAGTTATACGTGGAGCGCTGAATCACAAGATCTTAAAACTTTGCATTAACAGTGGAGTCAGCCATGTCTGTTAGCAAAATATCTAATGAACTAGGGTGGTGTATTGCATACGATACACATCACGATACAGGGGTCATGATACGATATCCCGATATTGCGATACTGTAGGCGAGGCAATATTGAGTAGATTTTAAAAAACTCTATAAACTTTTTCCAATACAAAGTCTGATTAAATTTAGTTTATTTTTATGCAATCAGAAGAAAACTGAACAGTGAGAACTGCATTTGTTTGTCACGTTTCTTACAACATCCATCCATTAAGCCTTAATTAAAAAGCAATTCAGTGTGTTTGAAAACGATACGATATCAGGAAATAAAATTTAGCAATATTTTCTTGAGTAGGTTTTAACAACACTTGGAAAGTAAGTATTGACTAAACATCTCAAACTCATTAGTTTTTGGAGTCATCATGGTGAAAAATGGCCGCCACAGCTAACCAATAGCAAACACAAAAATGTCTGTGGCTCAGTCTGTTTTTTTAGATATTGAGTAAAATTTGACATAGTTGTGACTGAGAGCGACCCTCAACATATRCTGCCGTCATAAATAGATAAACTGTTAAGCTCAAGTCGTGAGCAGGAATTTTGTTGTCATCTTKAAGGAGTTCATGTTAAAGGTTTAATTAGAAATTAGAGGCGATAATTCAGAACAATACTAAATTCATTTGTTGCAACAATTCACTTAAAAAACAAATCTGAACTATTTAAACTTTTCACTCTTGAATAAAAATTTCTTTTTTCTTGAATTTCTCACCCATCTTTTATCTTTAACATTATTTTATTTTYAACAAACAATAGGAAGTCATTGTTTCTTTACATACTTTACTTTTCTTGGTCAGATTTTTAATTTCTGGTGAATAAATCGGAATTGTTTTTATAGTGATAGAAGCAGATTAACGAAAGACCTGCTGACGAGCAGCATATGAAGATGAATCCTTCTGAACATTGTTATCTTAATAACATTCATCTAAAAGCAGCGTGAGATCCTCTAGTTTCACATAGTGTGATTCTTCTTGTTGCACACACCAGAAGCCTGTTTCTAACCAGAAGACAGGAAATGAGAAAATGTCACTTTTCACCACAGCTGAAATGCAAAGTGGTCGACTAATTAGTATTTCTGCCTCGCAACAACAATCTCTTGAGATAAAAGACAGGACAGAAAATAGGAAAGTCATTAAAGAAACGTTTTTCATTTGAGGAAGTGGAAGACGATGCATGCAAGGCAGCGACACGCTCCATCAGCTGCAGTGATCACACACTCCATGTGTTGAAGTGAAACGMGCTGTTTGGACCGACAGCTGCTGCTGCTGAGCTCAGCGGTGAAGTCACTGAGTTTCTTTAAAGGGTGGTCACCGTGCAAAAGCTTCCTGTTGCGCAGGCGTCAGGCTTGCGTGTGTGAAATTTACTGTGGGATGAAGATGTAAAAAAAAAAAAAACTGTGGAAGAAAACTGACCTTTGTTAATTTTTTTAGCATTCCTAACGTTCCTGTTTGACAGAGGTCGTTTCATAATTTGAAGTATGTGGAGCTGCTTTGCCTCAGATAATTAATAAACAGGGTGAGGCCTCTTAGGGCAGTAAAAATAAACCAAAAAGGTTCAACATCAAGAAGAACTGGTCCAGCTTGGGGGCATTGTGAGAGGTGAAATAGTGTTATCAGGCAGTTGCCAAAGCATCCAACAGTTAGTCAAAACAATGAGTAAAGGTCAACAAGGCCATCAGACTGTATTATCAGCACTTGACTGTTTGCTAGAGAAGGGGGTGTCTGCAGACAATAAGTGGSAGGTTCCTTAATGTGGGAGGAGTTTGTGAAAGATGTGATTGGTTGAATTGACTATTTTGGGTGAAATTTGAAGAAGCCATGACGGTACGGTTGGATGACCACCGGGCAGCTGGGGGGGGACGTGTAACAAATCATCAGAATGGCCAGAAAGATTTCTAATTTTGAATATTAAAATTTGTTGGCTCAAAGTTATTTGTTGCCATGACAGATTTCCATCATTTAAACAGCCAGGATGGATTTCCATCGCCTGTTTAAAAAAAAAAAAAAAAACACGGGTTGTTTTCTGTTGCAGTCTTGTTAAAACCGTCTAATCCAATGATGCAAGATTAAATGGACGATGCTTTCAACAAATCAAACAAACCCCAGAGCCACAGTTTCATCCAATCAGAGCAGAGCAGGGCGGACCTTTCTGACATACAGTAAGGTGAGGCCAAACGCCAATCAGTTTTCCTAGACTCCGCCCACACTCAAGTGCCTCTCACTGAATGAGTGCAGAGAGTTCAGTTTGCTAAGGACCATGTAGTCGTATGGTACAATCGTTCATCTTGTGGTGTCCAAATGTCATGATGTTGGAGACAATGAGCAGGCACTAAGTGAGAATTATTGTTTTGAACCCCATGGCATCTTTGTTGGCCATCCAGACAAGGATCATATGTCCAGTTCTGGTCCTCGAAGGCTGCATGTTTTACCTGTTTCGTTGCACCAATGCACCTGATTCGATGAGTGGATTCCCTCTTGAAGTTCTGCAGAAGCCTCTTAATCACTCGTTCATTCATATCAGGTGTGCTGGAGCAGAGGAACCTAATTGTTACAGCACTGTGTGTTGTCTTCAACACCTGGCCCATGGAGGTGCCACATGGACGTGAAGCTAGCAGAGTGCTCAAAAAGCTGTTGTCATCTGAGCTGATGTTCTAATCTCTCCATCTGTGTGCTCTGCTTTTTGTATCAGTAAGATGCTTCATAAGCAGTAAAAGCAGGACATTTTTTTTCTTACTTTAAAAGTCTTAGGGTTCGCTGTCAAACATCTGACAAATTACAGCCATGTTCTCGTTCAGGACTTGGTCGATTCTGACTCTGTCCAGCTTCGTCACGCTGCTCCAGAGATTACTCTGCTGACAAGTGTGTTTAGATGTTTGTTGGGCGCCACTTGTCCGAACATTCCTTGTCTAAGGATAATGACCTTCAGCTGTTGGAAGTGGAAACTCTGCAGAGAGACGGCACTTTAAACCACACCAACAGGCTTAAGGGGCTAAGACGGACGGCACGCCAGGCCGGTTTTGGAATGCCGCTCGCAGAATCCACTCCCTCTCCTCTGTTACTATGACACTTGKTCACGGCAAAACCTGTACTCTGACTCTTCATCATCTCACACTGAAACAACTGAATTACCTACTCGGAATGTCAGCAATTTCAGCAGAAGTCAGTCAAAAACTCGTGTGTTGAATCAGTGAAACATCTAAAACATGCAGGACAGTGGGTCAGGAGGAGGAACAGGGTTGGGGAACCTTTACCGTAAAGAAACTGAGAAACTGCTCCTGTTGATTGACAGCTCATTCCTCTGGTTGATGCTTGTTTTTGTCAGAGGAATTGACTGTTCTCTCCAAAATGACAGTCTTCTTCAACAGGGTTCAGCTTTTCTGGGAAATCTCAGGGTTGCAGCAAGTAGATCACGCAGACAACACAGACGACGCATYAGACTTTCCAGGCTGTTCACTGGACGCCCACCCACTGTTATTTTTTCTTCAACTGGGACTTGAAGGTGTGGATCTTTTTTGGAACATATTTTTACAGCACGTATAGCTTCAAAGTCCTTTCTCTCCTCTGCAGCAGCCTCTGCTCAAACATGTTCACATACTGAATATGTTACCAAGAGCTTTAGGGACGTAAAGATATGTCTCCAAAAGGCTTGTTGTGAAAGAAAACAGCTGTTCACAAGCATTCCTTTTAATTAGTCATACAGGTTAAAAAAAAATTCAAACAAAAGGTTGACAGTTATCAGAACTAATGCAGCCTGATGGCTCCTACTAGTTTAGTTTGTTGCAACACGTGACGCCATATTTCAGGACCAGTCAATTGGTGGCTCGTGTGCCACCTCAGGCCCGCGGGAGACTTCCGTTCGGTCCTCCAATGGAAAAAGTAAGTATATATATTTGTTACTTATTTTAATATAAAGATGGATTTTAAATCAGTTTTAAATTTACAATTAAATGCAACGAAGTGAACAAATTTAAACAGTTTATTTTTTCTTGTACAGAATGCATTGTTTCCCCTACTATAATCGGGCAACGCGCCCCTCAGTGTCCGGCCCCTGAGCTGTTGGCTTTGGATAACTGTGGCCCCCTGAGCAATTAAGAGTAATATTTAAAGGTTCACATTTCATTCCTCTACTGTGGCGGCCACAAAAAAAGTGTTTACGTGTTAAAATCTTCTAATTATTATTTTGTCATTGCAGAAGTAAGTAAACACTGGACTGGGTGTGCTGAWTTAGGTCAACATTCCCACCACATTGTCGTTAAAATGTCAGTTGTGGCTTTTAACCACAACAATTAGTTGATTTCTTTCGTTATGCGTCAGTCTTATTCATGTAAAAACTGTTAGAAAGCACAACTGAAAGTTGAGCCGCAGCAGCGCTTCTCCACTTCTGCTGGTCGGAGCTCTTCCTGTTTCCCTTCCAGCTGCAGATAGAAGACATGTGAAGACAAAGACAGTGAGAGGAGGTATTATTAGCCCACCACAGACCGGCTGGACGGCCTCCCATCGTCTCACTGGAATCTCCGCGTGGATGCTCGTGTCCAGTCTGGATGAAATTCCTGCCCGTTAGTTTCCATCTCTGCTGTTTTTGTTGTTTAGTTTACATAAACCTTTTTGTTGTAACTCCTGCCACGGTGCTCTGATCACATCTGTCCTTGTTATGCTGCTTGACTGTGCCCAATCAAAGTCATGGATACAGAAAATAATGGAGYGATCTGGACTAAAACATGTTGGATGCTGCAAAGGATCTCAGCCTGATGGAGAATTAAAAARGAAAACRGACGTTCTGTCTCTGTTTAGAGTAGTTTTAATCAGATCCTCAGACTTTCTGAAGGCCAGCTCAACAAATACCTACTTTGTTAATGRTCAGTACTCAAACATGCTTTTGTAGGCTGTGTCGTGCTGGAGACCATATTAAAATAAAACCCAATGATTCTGGGGGRAAAAAAGATGAGTGTCATGTTGGTTTTGTCCTTTTCTTCCTCCACGTGTTTCTGCAGAACTGACCTGATAAAAGCTGAGGCTGGTTTTCCTGGTCTGACTGCAGAGTGTGAGCAGCTCTGCACACTGCAGCTGGATGAATTWAGTCTGAGGAAGAATAATCTCACAGACGTCCTACATGTTGGTAACTGGAGGACTTTCATGGCTGAAAAGACGCAGGAAGACGTTCGGCTGTTTCGTGTGTCAGCTGAGTCATTAGATGTCACATGCAAGCACTTATTGTGTGCAACAAAACAAGAACACAATGAGGYGGCTGTCCTGTGGACGGTCTGAACGCTGCACCCATTTGTTGTCTAATACTGAGCTTTCGGGTTTCTTGGAAGATGGGAAGAAATTTGGCTGAAAGTTGAGAGGGGGAGGACAGAGGCTTTGTTCACTCTGTCAGCCTGTCTGATTGTCTTCTGTCTCTGCAGGAAACAGGAAGTAATGGACCATACCACAATAATTCAGACACAATTTTCTCTACAGCATGTTCCTGTCATATCCTGTTGATCCAAAACGATACCTGCAACACCTTTTTAATATAACGAGTCMGATTAAGATCAAATAAATTATGGGGTCAGTGTTAGTTTAATCACCTGTCAACATGGTGGACYATTTAATTGCTTCTGTGGCTGTGCGTGTGCATTTGTCTATCTGTTAGCAAAATATCTCACGAACCAAGAGACCTATTTTATTCAAACTCTCATGAAGTGGTCGCTGAATGTTCATCTATTAGTTTTTGGAGTTTGCCTGATTCAAAATGGCTGCCACAGCTAACCAACCTTRGCAAACACAAAAATGTCTATAACCCAGTCAATTATACAGATATTGAGTCAAAGTTTGGTGTAATTCTAGCAGAGAGTTATCTCTAAAATCTTTTTTGAGCACCAACCGATTGCTTAAGATCTTTGGTAAAATATTTGCAATAAATCTTAAGAGTCAATCTTGTTTGTCTGTTAGAATAGCTCATGACCCACTGGGCTGATTATAATAAAACTTACAAATGTAAATCATCAGATGAACATCTACAACTGATTAACATTTGGAGTCACTCTGTTTTAGGATAACTGCCACAGCTAATGGACCTTAGCAAACAGAATATTGAGCTATACAGTATTTTGGTATAGTTGTAGCTAAGATTCATCCCCAACACTCAGAGCRTTTATGTAAGATCTTTTTTCAAAACTAACATGAAGATGTTAAGTGATTCAAGTAGTGCTAGTTTCATTCATTCATTATTTATTTTGTATTTTGTGTCTGCAGTGGGCAGTTTGCAGTTGTCAAGCGTTGTAAAGAGAAGACCACTAGCAGCCAGTATGCCGCCAAGTTCATCAAAAAACGCCCGAGTCGGATCAGCAGGCGGGGCGTGAAGAGAGAGGAGATCGAGCGGGAGGTGGACATCCTGCAGCAGATCCAGCACCCCAACATCGTCACCCTGCACGATGTGTACGAGAACCGCACCGACGTGGTGCTCGTGCTCGAACTGTGAGTCCCTACGTCGCTCAGCAACAGAAAATAAAAATACAGGCGGCTACAATCGACAAAGTTTTAATTGTGGTGTGCTGCAGAGAATGCCAGGGCAGTTTAAACCATGAAAAACCTCRAACCTTGAACAGTGTTCTGGTCTGAGTTGGGTTTTGTGTACTTGTGCTGTTTGTTGAAGCCGTGTTTGTTCAAGATCTTTGTTGGGAGAGATCATGTGTGTCAGACAGGACCAAATGTTTCTCACAGAGTAAATAATGCTCGTGCCTCAGAGGGGCCTCTGGTTATGTTCAGAGATGGCCTGGGAAACTGGTGGGTCTAATTAGGGCGAGTTAAATCTCAGTCCAGTTATTGTTGAATCGACTGACAGACTTTCGAGAGATTTCGCAGTGTACTTTTCCGGRGGGTTTTAGGGAATATTTATGATTAAAATGTAGGCCAAATGTCTCAGATGATGCTTGAGGTGACACAACAAGTATATTGCAGATCTAAGACATCCAGGATGTGTGCATCTTGTTCACAAGGACCCACTTTAGATCAAGAGTGTAAAACTCATTTTCACCAAGGCCCACATGAGTATTATTGTGGCCCTCAAAGGGTCGACTGTAATTAACTTTGATGTTTAATGTTTAACTTTGTCTAAACAAAAAACGTAGCATTCCTTGTGTCACTGCTCTGACTGAGCCCTGCTAACAAACAATAGCTGAGCTCTACGTGGTATTTTCTGCATAGAAASAGTGTTTTAACACGTCATCTTATAAACACTAAAAMGTACTACATTTACATCTAAATGTGAAATAAATAACCCTGAAATATTTTTATAAGTAAAAGTAGGAGTTTCACTCACTGTTGAGTTGTGGTGAGTAGCTGCAGTCATGARTTCTGAACTCTCCCACTTTCCAACAGGGAATTCCCACTCAAGGGATGTTCCAGTTTAAATTTACGACTTGTAAGTGGGAAAATCTCCCTTCCCAGCTGGGCTACAGGAAAAGTAGCCAACAAAAATGCAGTGAAATAAGTAATTTTGCACCCTGTGCACCTCCACCTAGTGGTGGTATAATAATCAACATGCATTATGGGAGATGCAGTTTATGGTCCATGCTGGCATTACACACATTAAGACATGAATACATTTTTGAAGCTCTCATGGGCCATATAAAATGCTGTGGCAGGCCACATTCGGCCCATGGACCTTGAGTTTCACACGTGCTTTATATAAAGAGCTTTGTTCTAAATAATCTATGTGTTTGTGTGTTTTCAGGGTCTCTGGAGGGGAGCTGTTTGATTTCTTGGCTCGGAAAGAGTCTCTCTGTGAGGAGGAGGCCACTCAGTTTATTAAACAGATCCTAGACGGGGTTCACTACCTGCACTCCAAGGGGATTGCACACTTTGATTTGAAGGTACAAGACAATGTTCCTCGTGTGTGTGTGTGTGGGGACTTTTATTTGGGGACAAAAGTCGAGTCCCTATTTGGTTTAAATGCCATTGGTGGGTTGGGGGTTGGGTTTAGGACCAAGGTGTGAATTGAGTTTAGGTTAGTTTTAGGGTCAGGTAGGTACCTGTGAGGTTAGCCTTAGGGTTTGTGGTCAGGGTTAGGCTGTAGGAATGTAATGGAAGTCAATGGAATGTCCCCAAATGGATAGCTGTGTGTGTGTGTGTGTGTTTGTTCGAACAGGATATGTTTTGGAAAGTCAAAGTGAGCCTCATTACAAAGCAGGTGTCTGTTGTTTCTGAGGGTAGAGTCTCACTCCTCTGATCCACAGGTCCTTCCTGTTAGCACGGGACAAACATGCAGACTGTCAGATAAGGACACCACGAGGTTATCTCTTTTTCAGAGAGCAGCGTCGCCCACATACCTCTGATAGGTTCGTTTTCTGTAGCTGCTCTTTACTTCAGAAGGATGTAGTAGTTAATGAAGAGGAACACTGTGGCCTAAATTTGTCCTGCCTTGTGCAGCAACCTTCAGTTTAAAAAGACAAATCTGTGCATTAATAAGTGCTTTAGAGTTCAGCAGGTGAAACCTTTCTTTTAATTCTTCAAAATGTGCTGTCGAGTGCGTCACTTCCAGAACGACTGAATTTCTCTTTCTGTGTTATGCAATCTCATTCTCAACATTTTTCCCTCTCACCCGAAACGTGTCAGAATTTAAAAAGCGGCTCCGTCCTGTTCTTGGCTGAAATAATGTTGATTTTATTTTTTTATTTTTTACATTCCCCTTAGATTTAGGGCTGTGAATAAACACTAAAATATGTTAGTGTCCACAAAGAAGAAAGTGCTGGTGGAACATGAGGAGATATTTGCATAATTTAACCAAATGACGGATTTAATGATTGTGTTTCAGCCAACTTTTGGCACCGTCTGTGGAAAAGCAGCAAACCTTTGAGGCCCCTCGTGTTTCTTTGTTTTCATACTGAATGCATCAAACCATTAGTATGCTCACGTAAAGGCAAGGAAAACGAGAAGGTTGTTTTCCAACAGTTCTTTCTGTTCTTTTCTAAGAATATTGTCTTTTAAATGCACGCACACAAAGGCTGCTTTATTTTGGTAACTTGAGTTAGCGACTTGTTTCTGTGTAATTCAGCTCTGGTTTTGGTAGAAATCTGCTGACTAATGTGCTTCTTTATTTTGTTTTCTTTGTTTTGCAGCCTGAAAATATAATGCTGCTGGACAGGAGCGTCCCTCTGCCCCGGATTAAAATCATAGATTTTGGACTGGCGCACAAAATAGAACCTGGGGCGGACTTTAAAAACATCTTTGGCACGCCTGAATTTGTTGGTAAGTTTACTATTAAGTACTTTACGAACTATCTGCTTTTTAGTGAAGTTAAGTTTGAGCTGTCTTGTTTTCAGCTCCAGAAATAGTCAACTATGAACAGCTGGGACTGGAAGCAGACATGTGGTAAGAGCCTTTGACCACCTCTCACTCAGTACGACGGGTCACAACACAGACCTTTCTAACCCCTCTGCTGTTTTTCACAGGAGCATCGGAGTCATCACGTATATACTGTAAGTTGGCACAATTACGTCCTGGAAAATTGTCAAATGAGACTCAGGTTTGTGCTGTCGTTTCAGATTGAGCGGTGCGTCTCCTTTCCTCGGCGACACAAAGCAGGAAACGYTGGCCAATATCTCAGCCGTGAATTATGATTTTGATGAAGAGTTCTTCAGTAACACCAGCGAGCTTGCCAAAAGCTTCATCAGACAGCTGCTGGTAAAAGACACGAGGTATAAAAAGATAAAAAGATCAACAGATGCTCCATAAATCAGAGGTTTATAGTAACTAAGTACATTTACTTTGTTACAGTACTTAAGTNCTCTGTCATGACTTTATTCTGGACGTTATGTTTTCTAAGTCCTCGGCTGTTTCTTTATTTCTCTCATTACAGTGTGGTTTGGTGTATGTGTGTGTKTTTTTTTTTTTTCAGAGGGATTGTGAAAGTGACCAAGAGGAGGAAATTCTAAAGAGGAGGCCGAGGACCAGAAAGAGAAGCAGCACTTCCTAAAAAAGGACTAAATGGTCAGTTGATGCAAGAACCGTGACTTTGCATCATTTTAAGGCACACTGTGTTTTGTCTTAAAAAATATATGTATTTTTTTAAAACACCTACCCATATGTATTTGAGTGACAGCTGTTAAGGAAATGCTGTTTTTTTTTTAGTTGTCTTATTGTTTCTTTCACCCCAAAATCAGCCTAATATCTCCTGCATGTCACGTTGTGCCACTTTATAAATTTGCGTCTTCGCTCTGGCAGAAGAAGATAGACGTAGATTGCTGCCGACAGGAACTCCTGCGTGTTTTGTTCGCACACGCACAGGAATGTGGACGGCTTCCTTCTACAACTGCAGTCTTAAAAAGCCCGTCAGCTGTAGTCTGACGTCCGGATCTGATTCAGACTTTTTTATTTTTGTCGCCCATGTGTTTGACAGACGTCTTGTCCAAAGTATAGAGAGAATGAAAAGGTTTCAGCTCAGCAGGATGAGAGGATTTTTGTAATCAAATGTTTACATGTTGTTGTTTTTCTGCTTAGACACAACCCTGTCTGTGCAAATAGTGTCAACTGTTATTTTTTTCATCTCAAGAATAAATAACTTGAGTCTGTAAACAATGTGTTTACTATAAGTAACTGTAAATTACTATTACACAATATTATTAACCTTTTTTTCTGTACATTAAGGTGGTATATAAATCTTTTTGTATGTGAAGCAGAGTTGATTTTTGCGTTAATGCTCACCATACTGTGATGTATTTATGGTGTAAATAAATATACAGTTGGTCAAATAAATGTTTTAAGGTTATGTTTACCTGAGCTCAAAAACCGAGCGTTTATTGTTGTAAACATGTGTGTGTGTGTGTACATGTGAGAACACCCTGATACRTCGTTTAAAAAATGTTTTTTGAAATAAATGTTTGGATTTCTTTAAGCTTTTACTTTCAGATTAATGAGCCTTAACCTAAAATATTATCCCACTGTTAGATTACAGTACAACAACCAAWAATATTTTAAAGTCATTAATACATCATGATGCCCAAAGTCCATTTTGTTAAAGAAATTATAACCGACTACGTATTGATTTTTTACAGTTAATATTTCTTTTTTTTAATCAGCGGTAGCACAGCTCCAAGTGATTAGTCATGGTTGCCAGATAGAAAATGACAAAATGTGGTACTGTCGCTTTAAAATGACTTGTGTTTTGACCCAAACAATCACGTGTGTTGAGTAAGGTTGTGCTTTTTCACTCAGCTGGGAGGGTGATGGTGGTGAGAAGGGGTGTGGGTTTTCATTGAATCAGACTTTGTGAGTTTTATTTTATTTAAAAAAAGGATTATTTATTGTATATTGTTTAGACCAGGGCTGTCCAATCCTTGTCCTTGAGGGTCACTTACCCTGCATGTTTCAGAGGTTTCTCTGCTCTGGTTCAAATGATTGGGAGACTAACATTCTCCTGCAGAACCTGAAGAGATAATTCAGCCACAAAATCAGGTTTATTATAGGGAAACATGCCAGGATTGGACACTCCTTTAGGCCCTAAAACTATCAATTGTTTGGCAACACTAGAGTCTGAACAGTTATTTGTCTCTGTGTGTCCCTGTGATGGACTTGTGACCTGTCCAGGGTGTCCCTCACCTCTCACACAGTGATTGTTGGAGATAGACACCAGCTCCCCCACAATCTGCATTGAAGTGGGCGAAGATAATGGATGGAATATCAGCAATTATTAATCATAATGACAAATCTGGCAGCACTACTTTTTTTAAGTCTATTGTTTATTCTGTCAGGGATAAAGCTTTTTGGGCTCAGTTTGTCTGAATGAGATCAGAGGGATAATTCGACTTGAACTAAATACACTCTGGCATTGGGGTGAAGTGGGTCGAATGCTCAAAAAGAGTCCCGAACAACAACAAGTGGGTCAGCTGTGGCTGGTTATTGTAACACATCATAAAATCAGTCTCCTTACTCTAATTATTTTTTTACAAAATCACAATAAAATTGATTTATAACAGAAATCTTCAACGCTGCTCCTCGTGACCCACTGTCCTGCATGTTTAAGCTGTTTCCCTGCTTCAGCACACCTGCTTCAAATCATTTAATTACCTAATCAGAGTGTCACCAGGTTTAGCAGAAGCCTGTCAATCACTGGTTCATTTCAATCAGGTGTGTGGAAGCAGGACAACATCTTGTATGTGTTGTTCCTAGTCAAACCCACAAATTATGTTTTGATCAGATATGCAGAATAAAAAAATATAAATTAAAAAAGCAAACAAGCTTTTGTGTATTTGAAGATGAAAGTTTAGAAGAATGATATACTGTAATGGATAATTTATTTTTATAAAATAAAGACAATTGAGATTTTAATGCTGAAGACTAGAAAACCTCTTTAAATAACTGTTTTTAGGCAAATAGTTATTAAAAACAAAAAGTAAACTTAGTTCTACAATACTAAGTAGTTTTATTAAACTAGTGCTATGATTTGCCTTTTTTCTTTTTTGTTTTACAATGTGACTGTTATCACTATCAGAGCTGTTCATGATGTGGGTGTAAACAAAAGGAAGAGTTGAAGGAAACAGGTGTGAAGTTTTAAAGCTGAAAAAGTGTTTCARACTCGTCAGGATTCTGTGTATTCTGGCCCTGATGTGGACCAGGACTTGTCCAGGGTTTCCCCTGTCTGATGACAGCTGGGGAAGAGTCCACCCTTCCAACAAGAACAGAACAAAACGGGTTGTAAAGCTGCTTGTTTTGGCTTCAAAATACAGATTTCTCCCCCTCGTTTTATGCATATTATTACATCCTCAGCATTTGTAACAAAACAAAAAGTTCTTCAGAAAATATTCAAGAAGCTGTGATGATTTTATTGAGGAAAACAAAAAACAGCTGGCTGAAACAAAACGGTTAATTTAAGTCAGTAGAAGAAGTAAAAACATCTGTTTTAATTGAAAYAGTCACTGCCTCTTTTTAACACCGAAACACATCATTTCTGCAGAACTGTGTCTAAACTTTCTCCTTGGATGTTCTCATTAAACACTGTGCATTCAGAGCCTTGTTGAGACTTTTTATGTCATATAAAATTTATATTTACTTTTGATATTTAATCAAAGTCAATGGGCCCGTAGAGTTGAACTTTTTATCTTGATCACTCTTAAAACAGTTAAAGCCTGTTTAGTCAAAGAAATCTGAGAGTCAGATATAAGTTTACGAGGTTTTCAAGGCTCTGTTTAGACTTGAACGATCTCTAGTAACTTGGGCATGTTTCCAGTGCAGATTGCAGTAAAGTTACATATTTGGGTTGCTCTCATTGAATCTGCTGTAGTTTTCATGGCAGGTCACCAGCTGGCACTTTTTGTATTTAGATGAGACGCTCGTGTGTGCAGACGCTTCGGACTTCAGGTGAACACAGCAACCTTCGTTAGGATGGAGGATGAAGTTGTGTAGCTCCAACATGTTGAAAACAGTGAGCAGTGCAAACAACACTGTCAGATAACCATCATTGTTACTGTTGTTCATCTCAGGCAGGCGCAGAAAAACTTATGACTGCAGCCGTCTGCAGTGCGTTCGCACATTTTCACACCAATGCCAGGCTTTTCCAAAAAATCTCAGTTACATGTCATTAAGTATACTTAAAGGGGCTATATCAACTTTTTTGAGTTTTATATCATGTTATAATGTTATCCTCTCATCACAAACATGCCCAGAGTCTTTGACTCATTCATGCGTGTTTGAGAAATCCTGTGCTGTCCTGAGGCAGCCAGGCAGGGGAGCAAAAACGACCACTTGGGACTAGAACCGCCTTTTGGGACCAGCTCCGCCTCTGGGCTGTGACTCTGAACTGAGCTTCCTCAGAGCATACCCCCCCCCCCCCCCCCCCCCCCCCCCCCCCACACACACACACACACACACTGGGAATATTTATTTCATCCTACTCAGCTGAAACCTAATTCATCTTATACACCCTCAGGCTGTCTGAAAACAGAACCTTAAAAAAGCCCTTTTGTCTAAATGTGAGCGAAACGAAGCAGGATTTCTGTAATTACCTTTTGAATGACATGAAAATGTAACATTCTGACAGAAGTCTAATCACAATGGCTGCTCTGAGGCATGTGAGACGTGTTATTTTTTTGTTTGTTTTTGCTGTGAAGTCCTCACTCATCCCGTTTGGATCCGAGCATGAAACCAGGAAGCGTTACGCACTCATCAAGAATGTCTGCTGTGTGTTTTTGGCGTCTTTACCAGGCACGGTTTTGGCTCCTGTAAGGGGGTCACGCACTAATCCATTCACCACCAAGTGTTTGTTTCAAAGATGCAACAATGAGACCAGCCTCTTACTCAGTGTCCCTCCTCCTCCTTCCTCCACCCTTCTTTCTGAAGTCCTGTGGCCGAGCAGAAGAAGATGCAGGTGTGTCCAAAGCCGAGAAGAAAATGGAAAAGCTGAAGACCAAGCGTCTAAAGGAGTACACGGTTCAGTCCCGCTCCAGCATGCTTCACAACACGTACGTCCGCTTTGAGCGTTTTGTTCACGTGGTGGAGCACATCGGCTTGCTGGATGCTGGGATATCGGGAGTGGTGGGGGCTAACCACGCCCTGCGCCACGACGTAGAAGCACTCCTCTCCATCTACAACGACAGGGAGGCCAGATACGAGCAAGAGGGTGAAGCTGCCAAGAAGCGCCTCTCCCAGGCCCGCCGCGAGCTCCGTGCAGTGGAGGCMGCCCGGCTGCTGCTGCAGGAGGACGTCAAAGCTGTGGATGCCAGTCTGGAGAACATCAACGGGAAGTTCAAGCAGAGGCAGAGCCAGCTGGACACCCTGAGGCAGGAGCTGGACTCAGAGCTGCAGTGGCTGCAGGGACTGGTGGAGTCCAAAATGGCGGTCTGAGTACAGATGTGAAACGAGCACTGGTGGAGCTGCAGCTTCAGTCATGCAGAGCTGACCAAGCAGACTCTGGAAAACCCAACTCTGATGACCTGAAAACATGTTTCTTAAAGAACAGTTTGATTTGTTTTTCTTTTGCACAACACAAACTTTGGATCAAATAGCTGTTTCATTTAAAAACGGAGAGGTAATTAGTCTGTGAAAGGCACAATTTAAAGGCACATATTGCCACTTATATAATCAAAAGTAAAAATTATTTTCTTAAACTATGTCAAACAGGGCAGTTTGAAAGTGCTTACTCTAGGAATTTTCCAGATTAATAGAAATTCCACCTGAAATGCAGGTATGCTCTCAATATCAACAAAGCACTCAGCTGAATCCTCTGAAAACCAAGTGAAAGTTGAGTCATGTGACCTGCTTTAGACTCAACTRAAAACCAGGATTTGTTTTGCACTCGTAATGCCAGACAGCATTTCATAAATTCTGTACAGGTTTTAAAGTTTCATACACATTATTTTACAAAAAGAGGGAGCATGATCAGGTTGTCTTTTCTTAGTGGAAACATTATAAAGTCCTTAATTTAAGTCCCAACAATCTTCCTGCCAAAACAGAAACATAAAGATGAGGGTGAAATATTTCTGGTCACATCTGAGGAGACCAGTAATGTCTGTCAKTTCTGCAGTTTTTATACTCATTTTTGACCTTAACTTGATAAAAAAAAAAAAAACTTTCATAGAAATCACTTCAAATACATTAAGGTGTCAATTTTTTCCCCTGTTTCTTGTGCAGAAGATGAGACAGGAAACAGGTTTGTTCACTGCGATCTTTTATGAGTGTCTCATAATCGACAGGAGCTTCTGCAGCTTCTTGTAATCAAACATCTCTTTTCTTGTCGCAGATTTATGTCAAATTTCTGCCAAACGCTGTTGATATGTTAGGAATTATTCTCAGCGTGAATCAAAGTAATTTATTTATTTGTTCCTCATGTTTAATTGATTTATTTTATTTGCTTTTTAATCAGATAAGCACCAACAGTTACAAGTGTTGATCATGAAGAGTTGAGCACTTCTTTTTATTTAAAAGTGTCTTTATTTATATTCCATGTGTTTTTAAGGCTGTTAATGGTTTTATTATGTATATAATTTTTTTAATTTAGCGTTTATCTCGTCGCAGAGCTCTATTACACAATAAAATATATTGTTTTGTTTTCTTAATTTAGATTTGCACTTTCACTCAAGATTGATTTATTTATTACAGATTTGTAAGTTATTTATTTATTGAGCCCAGWTGCACTAACAGGAAGCAGAAGTGAAACCAATAATTGTGTTAAGATCTTATTTGCATGAAAAACATGTTGCTTCCTTTCTTTCTTGCTTCAGCTTCTTATTTATGTCRACTCTGAAATAAATGGTTTTCATTCATCATCCAGTGTTTAGATTCCTGGTTTTTTGGAGTTTCTCTGTGCTCTTTGAAGTATTTAGTCAAAATGTTGATTTTTGTATGTGTTTTTAATTATTCAAACATCTGACAATTTCATGTGTTTGTTTTTCTGCCGTGTCATCCTTCTGTGCCTGCAGCCYCTGAACTCCCGGCAGGCCATGGTGAAGAGGCTGTCGGTGGTCAACCTGCAGAACTTTAGGAGGCAGTACGCCAGGCGCAGGTGGAAGGTAAAACTGGATCCACACAGCAGATGTTCTGATYCTGTTGCTATGGACTGATTTTTCCACTCGTCACACCGTGTTGTGCGTCTCTTCCCGCAGCTGTCGTTCAGGATCGTGGCTTTGTGCAACCATTTAACCAGAATCATGAAGAAGAACCAGAAGCTGGGTGAAGACAACGGGGTAAGAGGGCACTCGCTCAGGGATCATTTGGTGAAATCTGCATCTAGCCTGATTGCTGCATCTTTGCTTCATTTGATATAAACCAGGGATGGGCAACTTAAAGAATGAAGGGGTCTGCAATTTTTTGTTGACACTAGCATAGTGCTAGTACATAGTGCTGCACACTTACCCCAATGTAATAAAACTGCCATTTTAAAAATGTTTATGTATATATACTGTATATTAGGGTGCAATATACATGTATTGAACCATTCAATACATTTCAATATGTACTATGTATCAACATTACAGATTAAAAAATTTTATTTTATCATCCTGTCTTCTGTCGATCCAGCGCAGATCCACTGAGGAACTTTCTGTTCCAGCAACATTTAATTTAAAATCTATACTTTTGAGGTTAAACAAATCTTCATAATTAATTTCAATAAATTAACAAGTTAAGAAGGGTATGATAATTTCTCATTTGTTTTGAAAAAATATTGAACCGACACTTAAGCATACAGTGAAGTAACTTAACAGATTTCCTGCTCAAATGTGTGTGTAGTAGTTGTACTCTTGTTCAATATGAATTCAAAATGCTTGAAGCAAACAAAAATAAAAACTTGCTTAGTTTTGTGCTTTAAGTGTAGACTCCTGCGTGGTTCTGGTAAAAAGCTGCTGTTGTTTATGTATTTGTGACGTTAGTAAACTTCTCGTATTTAGCTTTGTGCAACGTGTTTTGATGGCTTATAGCCTACCTTGAAAAAAAAAAAACTAATTGGCAGACCAGACGTAAGTCACCCACGAGCTGGATGTGGCCTGCGGACCAGCAGTTGCCCATCCCTGAAATAAATAGTCTGGTTTGAAGTTAGCTCAGAATTTTATCTATGGAAATATATTTTATTTTAAATAAATTTTAAGCTACTAAAGTTCATTGCAGTGAATTGTTACACCTCTAATCACTCTGTACACTAATTTAAAAACTATTTAAAAAAATAACTGAAGCAATAAAGTTTAGTGTCTCTGTCATGACTTTATTCTGGACGTTATGTTTTCTAAGTCCTCGGCTGTTTCTTTATTTCTCTCATTACAGTGTGGTTTGGTGTATGTGTGTNGCAGACTGTCAGAAACTCTGCTGTTACATGTAACCCAAAACCACGTCCTTCAGGATGTCTTTACTGCAGTGTTTGACTCAGTGGTGAGTCAGGAGCCCAAGCCTTGACATGTGTCATTCTCAGGACAAAGTCTATAATAAGGAAACCATAAATATACATTTAAGGTAGGTGAATGAAATGCTTAACTTCATAATGCTACATTAAAATGTTGGCTTTAACGAGTGTATTTTTTTTGTCCAACTGTAAACATTTCTACATTTAAAACAGGAATAAATGAGCTGTAGCTAGTTTGTTTTATTCATTTTTATTTTAAAATGTATAAATCTATAAATAAAGCTGTACATGTGTGGTTAAAAAAATACAATAAAAATGACCATGAAGGTTGCTCCATGGTCACACACATTTGTTTTATTTTTTTATTACCTTTTACAACACTGACACCTAGTGGACATCATTCATCATTTCATCTCAAAGATGCTATCTGAAACAAATAACTACATAAAAAAAACATGAATGGGCTGTACTTATAGTGCCTTCCTGTCCAACCAGGATACTCAAAGCTCTTCACACTACAGTTTGTGCCCTCATTTACCCACTCACACAGCACTCTACCTCTCCACAAAGCTAACCCAGACAGATCATTATGTGGAGACTGCTTAAAGCACATTCATGCACTGACGGGACACATCAGAGGCAGTGGCTTCAGTGTCTTGCCCAGGGACACTTCAACATGGGATGGAATAGTGGAGTATTTGAGCTACCAACTCTGGCTCTGGAGGACGACTCCCCTAAGTACTCAGCCACATCTGCCCCATAAAAAATAAATAAAACTGATGTAAAGCAGCACATTCAAGAATAAGTGTTTTTCTTTTCTAAAAAAAAAAATAAAGACGAGACAAACATCAAAACATAAATACAAATTGGGTTAAAAATGTCATTTGAATCTAACACAGATGTATAACTGTGTGAATGCTTCTAAAGCGTTTTTTTCTTCTTTATGTTTTTCGGCACAAATCTTATTCCGCATTTTTGTGTTATTTCAACAATTCTTATGTCAAAACATTCAGCACCTTCAGGACATTCCAGCAAATACTTTAGGTAGATATTTAACTTTTTGGGCCATTTTTCCCCTCTGAAAATGAGTGGAGTTCAATTCAGTATCTTTGAAATGTTCATAAATCTTAACTGTCCTTTTTGCCTTTTGTTTTTTGAACTTTTTTGTGCAAAATTCTGCTTCTTTCAGATTGTTTTGCTAATCTTAGCTTAAAGGTCACCCATACATTCAGGTAGCTCTGACAACTCTGAAACTCTGAAAACAAAGAAATGCTAAACTTCTTAGCTTGACACCTTGTGTGTCAGAGAGAGGGTCAAAGGCCACAGCTTTGGATTCTTGCAGCTACGTTTTTGCTCTGTTTTGACACAATTTTGCTATTTTTCCACTTTTTTTTTCACTTTTGCTTTTCTACTTTCAACTAACAGTTTTGCTATTAAACATTTTCAGTTTGATTTTTTTAAATTCAAAACATTTTAATAATGTCATTCAAAAAACAACTATATACAATAAAAAAACAAAGAAAACACACAAATCAAAATAAAATGAAGGGTAGCAGAAGAAGAATAAATCTTATAGTGTCTGCCCCTTTTATCCCCAAAATATATTCTAATGAAACAATTTACA
>NW_013952421.1:3316016-3319447 GCF_001266775.1 Austrofundulus limnaeus
ATATAATACAGTATATATATGGTATGCTTGTTTGTCTTTTTGTCTATGGTGTCTAATGATGTGATTGTGATGCTGTGTTTCTGAGTGTTTTATGTGCTGCAGAACAGGAACCTGCTGTAAAACAGCAATTATGCTGAGTCAGGCTTGATTTTTAGTAATCTTTTCCTGTTAAATCAATAAATCAAATCAAATCGATATTATAGTCAACTAAATCATAGAATTTCAAAATTTTCAGTTTGCAAAATAATGTATTGATGGATGGTTGTAATCTTTTCTAGCGTTAATTCTTATGGCTCTCTTTTTGTAAAACAAAAACTGGATTTGTAATTGTTTTGCAAGATCTACCCCAGACTTCAATACAGTAAGTTAAATGTGGATCAAGTATTGCACTATACAACACAAGCAGAGTCTTGTCATTGAATTTGAATTTCAGCATGTTTCAGCAAAATTCTTTCAGCGTTAAAGTTTGTCCCTGCTGCTCCATCCTCTGTGATGTGCACCACCGGTACCAACACGATTAGAGGATGACTGTTGCTGTGAGTGCGCGAGTCATCAGGGTGGAGAAGTTGCTGCAGTTTTTTGCATCAACACCACATTTTTTTCCAAAAAAATACACAATGGTAAAAAAAAAAGTTTTTTCTATTATGTATTTTTGCAGGAAATGCAATTTGTCTAGTTGATACTGAACTTTATTTTTTATGTATTTCAATTAAATAAGAAAAGTGATGATTGCCATTTGGATTTGCTCATCTGACGAGCATCATATATCATTTATCTCCTATTGTGGCTTGTTGGTTGGCAAAAGGTGTGAAGATGTGCTTATTCCAATGAGTCACATTGCATCTTATTTTCTTAAATGCAACATACATGGCGGTCAGAGGATTCAGCAGGAGGGGCTGTGCTGCGCTGGAAACAGACCTGAGGGATATTAATCATGCATGCCAGCCTCTCACTTTATCTGTGTGATCATTAGGCCTTACTTTAGTGTGATGATCACTCACTGAAAATGAGCTCCTGGAGGCTGCTTCCATTATTCATACCAACGAGAGCACAGCCTGCCCACTATTCTTGGAAATGAGTCTTAATGGGAGTGGACGAAGGAGGGGATAAGTGAAGGAGAAGCGGGGTCTCCTGTTCACTTCATGCCACTTATGGTGGCGTTTCTTTGTTAGTGATCTCAGTCCTTGCTGCTCCATCCTCTGTGATCTGCACCACCGGTACCAACACAATTAAGAGGATGACTGTTGCTGTGAGTGCGCGAGTCATCAGGGTGGAGAAGTTGCTGCAGTTTTTTTTTTATCAACGCCACTTTTTTTCCCCAAACTAGCTCTTATTAATAATTTAGGGGAACATATGAAGACCTTTGCTGTCTCTGTGCTTAAAGGCATAATTTGGGTGGATGACGGAACCGCCAACTCAAAAACCACGAAAAAAAACCACTCTGGCACTTAGATTGAATCCCTTACCCCCACCTATGAACCTGAAAGTTTGAAAATACCACATGCAGTGAGCCGATCAGACTTTCAGCATGAAAAGCACATCCCTTCCTAGTGTCATCTGACTTCAGCCTCTTCATTTCTGTCCTCACCCAACTTTAAGTACTGYACTGCAAAATCCACAGAGAACTCTTGGTCTTTACGCTGGCTTTGTTTTTAGTACAAATTATTATCCGTACTTATACATTTCACTTAAAAAGTAATGAACTCAAACTGCCATTTTTGTAGATTTCTAACTGTAAATAACAATTGCAGTCTGATTTTGTATCATTTTTATTTTATTTTTAATTGCACTATCCTGCATGTTTTAGTTATTTTCATGTATTTGAAGTTCAGCAGAAGCTATAATTTTTGTGCATTTCATGCAGGACGGTGGCCCTCCAGGACCAGGATTGAGGACCACTGCTCTAGAACAGTGACTAGAAGTAAAAGGTTGAACGTAAGAAAACGTGATCAAAAATCGGAAACCAGAATAACTGCACAGAAAACCAAGCCAATTTTCAGTTAAAAGTGATTTATTCTTCAGCTCTAAAAAAAAAACTCTGTGAGTTTTATTATTCATAGTAACATAAACAGAAAGATGCAAAGTGTCAGTTTGGATCAAAGACGTGACATCTCAGACACACACAGGCTCCTCCTTTGCTTTTCCACTGAGACGAAGAACAAGCTGCCGCCCTGCTTATATAAGTGCTTGCTGAACTGGTGGTCCACGTCTTGAAAAAAAAATCTGCTGACAAATGAAGCCGTGAAAACAGATATTGAGTGGTGCCGTTGGATCGATGAAACTCAACCACATTAGGAGAAAGCGATGACAAGCTGAAAATCTTTAAACTCTAAACATTTACCACCTTTAAATGTTCTTCTTGGTTAATACGTCATGTTGATTTTAGTCTTATTAGATCTATGTTAGTTTCCTGTACATGTATACCTTATGGTTTAGTATTTCCGTGCACTCTTTGTTAACCCACGTAGAAAGGTTATATTGCACTTTCAGCATTGTTCTTTCTCCTAAAAGGGCTGTGAATATCTGGTTGGAGACAGCAAAATCAATGACAGCACATTGAACAGCAGAGCCCCCTCCGATTGGAAGGGTGGTACTTGGTGATTTGGCTCCGGAGAACAGAACATCCCCACTGCCACATGAGGAACCCTTCTGTAGACGTGACTACCCTGTTATCGCTCAAACCAGACTTTATCCTGCAAATCAACGACGTTACAGTCAGAAAAATCTCTTTGTATGACCTGCTTCTATGATCATTTAGAAGAGGGATATTTTCGGTTCACGGGTCTCTTAATTAAAGGCGCTCAGGTCTCTGACAGAAGAGACCATTATCTCCGTAGAGTGTGAATGAATCACTTGCGGCTCATAATAAGAAGAGTTTCATCCTTAGTTTGATGGGATCAGATGAAAATGTGTGACGGTCTAAGAGAATGTTCTAGACTTTTCTGTATATTTATATAAAGTTTGTGAACATGATATGATACAATACAATACTTTGCAATACAATATATGATGTGATATTATATGATATAATATGAAACAATACGATAAAATATGATACAATACAATGCAATATATGATACGGTATAGTACGATTCGATACTATGCCATACGATATGATATAAGATGTGATATGATTTTGCCTATGTTACAATACAATACAATATGATATGATATGACACATGACATGATGATGTATGATACAATATATGATAGGATGCAATATAAAATACAATACGATACAATAAGATATGATTCAATATATCATATCATCTCACATATATCATATATCATATCATATCATTTATCATATCATTTATCATATCATATATCACATCATGTCATGTCATGTCATATCATATCATATCATATCATATCATATCATATCATATCATATCATATCATATCATATCATATATCATATCGTATCATAT
>NW_013952421.1:3319698-3327697 GCF_001266775.1 Austrofundulus limnaeus
ATCATATCATATCATATCATATCACATCATATCACATCATATCATATCATATCATATCATATCATATATCATATCATATCATATATCATATCACATCATATCACATCATATCATATCATATCATATCATATCATATATCATATCATCTCACATATATCATATATCATATCATATCATTTATCATATCATTTATCATATCATATATCACATCATGTCATGTCATGTCATATCATATCATATCATATCATATCATATCATATCATATCATATATCATATCATATCATGTATGTAGCTCTAAGACATGACATTGTTGATACAATACAATACAATAGAATAAGAGACAATATATGATATCATATGATATTACACAGTAGAGGAGTCTAAATAACTAGCAGCGTGAGACATTATATACACCACATAGATTTAGCAACCATCCTCCTGTTGTTACACTTAAATGAAGGCGAATTAACAAAAAGCAGCTAAAGAGAATGGGGCCTTATTTATTATTATTATTATTATTCCTTTCACCATTTTACACCTGGAACCTTGGACCTTTTCGTCCCCTCTCGTTTTGTCTCTCCCACTTGGCTTTGAATGCTTCTAACAAAAGCCTCTCATCCATGCTGCTCCACTAATGATCAGTCTTTGTAGTTTTGCCCACATACAGTAGCGCAGACAAAAGAAACTCAGACATCAATCAGTTTTCTAAAGCGAAACCTTCTGTGAAGCGTTGAAAATGGAAAAAAGCAATATAATTTTTGGTCTGGGTCGATGAGATTAGCTGTTAAATTGGGTGTCATGTAGTTGAACACGGTTGGGGGGAAAAAAGACCTAACTTAACATATTTTATCAAGTCCTTTATGTGCACTTGAGGTATTTGCCAGTTTTAGGCTCAAGAACTTTAAATAAGACAGGAACATAATCTCACATTTACATTTTTTGTGTTAATGCACAGAAACAGAGCATCCTTCATTTTTAAATTTGTGTTCCTTTTAGAGTTTTTCTTWTTTTTTTTTTTGCACCATTTCCTCAGCACCGTCACTGACAGCTGTGAGATTTGGTCGAGCTTTACCAGAAATGTGCCACTTTCTGTTGATTCAGCTCTTCCCATCATTCAGAACAACTTCCGTGTTTCAGGGCGATCGGTGCCAGCTGCTGTTGTGCATGAACACTGTCAGGTCGTCTGTGCACGTGACCACAGAGACCATTAGTCCTGGCCCRGGAGATGGGATCTGGGATGTCTCTAAAACAATGCATTGTGGGTTATCGACCCAATCAGCCCCTTTTAGTCTGGAAAAAAAGATGCACGTGACTGTGTGGTGCAGTCAGAAAACTTGGTTTGTTTTAGTGTTTTGACTCTGCAGGTCACAGTGCTCTCATAAACTTGCCTGATGAGTTCAGGATGTTTTTACTGACATGAATCTGCAGCTGAGCAAGTCTGACTAAAGCAACTCGCAGCTGGTGGTGCCATAGTAAGATTCCATATTCAAAAATACCTTAGTTTTACATTACTGCTGAGAGTATTCAGCTTTAAGTTAAAGGGGCTCATTGCAACCTATGAAATCAAACATAAAAAAGGTGATCTTGAAATGTCCCAGATGGTGTAGTTTAAAGAGTTTACTCCAGTATTTTCAGATATTGATATGTAAATCTGAAATGTGGGTACTCACTCAGTGTAAACAAAGCACTCATGTGACACCCCCTCCACCACCACCAATTTTTTTTTTAAATAAATAAAAAGACAAAGCTTGACTAAGGTGATCGACCTACACTAGGCTGGTCGATCGAGTTCAGACTTCTCAGGGCCAAATGACTCTTCCAAGGATGTTGCTATTATTGACCTGTTTTGACAGACCGTTGAAATTCAGTCACAAATTTTTAATTTAAGGACTCAATAATCATCACCGTGAGGAAAATATTGCACAGATTTTATTCCTTTGTTTTCAACAGGTCTTCATGAATTTACAATGAATAATTTCAAAAGTTACACATTTTCTTATTTGAATATGGTTAGCGATGTGCTTTGTTTTTTTTAGCATAAGCTTTTTAAAGGCTAAACTCAGTGGTTAGACAATGAAACTGAAACATCTGGTTTTAGACCATAACATCCCTTTTAGACAGCTTCCTCTTGTGTCCACAGTTAATCCTGTTGGATCTGGACACTGTGGCTCTTGATGCATCACAAAGACTTGCTGTCTTGGTCACAGATGCWCCAGCAAGACGTGCACCAACAATTTGTCCTCTTTTGAATTCTGGTATGTCACCCATTATGTTGTGTGCTTTGCAATATTTTGAGCAAAACTGTGCTCTTACCCTGCTAATTGAACCTTCACTCTGCTCTTACTGGTGCAATGTGCARTTAATGAAGACTGACCACCAGGCTGGTCCAATTTAGCCATGAAACCCCCCACATTAAAATGACAGGTGTTTCAGTTTCATTGTCTAACCCCTGTATTTCAAGGCAATAAGAGATAAAGATGGCATGTTAAGAGACAATTTTATAGAAATGCATTGATTTGCTGTTAGCATGCTCAATTTCTATTTTTCCATTAAAACTGTATGGAAGGGGATGTCGGGTAATAAATTCAGATCATAACTCTAAATACTTTCTGCTTTAAAAATCTGATTTAATTCTCAGTGTATATCTAACTATATTCTTACAGAGATTTAGATATTTAGAATCACAATTATAAAATTTTAATTCTCTATAACGTAAGGTTTGGTCATCCGTCCATCCATTTTCTGTACACGCTTCTTCCTTTTAGGTTTGGTCATATAAATCCCAACAGTTCCCACTACTGAAAATATGGCTCTTGGTAATCTGGTAAAAAGCTTAGGTTTAAAAATGTACATTTTTGTATCTGAGCTTTGCAAATGCTAAGAGTGTGGATTAATTGCAGGTGATTAAAAAAACACTTACAGGCYACTAGACGTGTGTTTGCAAATGTAAGACTTTTTTTTGAGAAATTAAAGAGAAAAAACACAACCGTGATGGTCTGTAGCTAAAAATCTACTGATCGGTGTCTGCAAATGCACAACAAAACATCACACAGTTTTTGCATCAAACAAATATAACCACATTTATTTTGAAAGTATAAAATGTCACACTGTAAAAGGCCACTTTTCAGGGTGAATTGACAACTTTTCTGTAAGATTTGCACAAACAAAAAAGAAAAAATAATAATACCTCGTCCCTTTCTGGTGGTCTAATGTGCCGCCCAGTTCTGTGGCAAAACAAAATGTTTGAATCGTTCTACTCCACCACAGAAAAAAAAAAGTTGGCAAATCTGAATAATTTAGTCAATACAGGAACACGGCAGGAGAGTGAGATTTCCTGACTCGTACATCCCACAGAGGAACAGGTACTCTAAACACTTCTGTCTTCATTACAGCGGCTTACAGGCACAGCTTGACGTTGCAGGCACTGTTTGCCTTCTACTGGGAGACTCAAAAAAATATAAAAAAATAAAACAGCAACAACAAAAAAATAAAATAAAGAAAACAAAACAAAAAATCTGCAGCTGACATTCTTTACAATGGCACCAGTCATGAGAGCATCCATGTAGCGTGAGAGAGAGAGCATCCTGTTTGTMCTGCACACCTCTGTTTGTCTGAGGCTGTTTGGCTCATCCGCTCAGACCTTTTTTTTAGTGTTCACATTCCTACTCTGCCAACCATGACGTGGTGCAAAATGAGGTAGAACAGTTGTACCAAAAGATTTATCAATAAAGAATAGAAATGAGTAACAGTCACATCAATAAAGTAAAGAGTGGAGTCATTTGGGGGAGGTGGTGGAGGTGAGGAGGGGGAGGGGGGACTGCGTCACATTTTATCCCACATTTTCAGAACAATAATATGTAATATCACTGACATGTTTGGATATCTGAATGATGCTTCCTTCCAGCTCAAACCGACCGGGCAGCTCCCTTCAGGTGTATCCACAGTTTTTCGCAGATGCTTAAAACTGATTCGTTAAACCTACAAGTCAACGGGAGCCGTTCGGCACTCGCTTGCTGTTATCCAGGTGTGTGAAAACGATTCATCCGACACTCGCACATTCAAGAGTGCAAACACAGAAACAAGGAGAGGGCGAAGGGAATAAAATAAAAATAAAAATAAAAAAGAGAAAAAAAAACAGAGGCGGATGCGTCTCGTGTCTGAGGGGGAGGGAGTTCATCGAGAAACTTGTTGCACGCTGAAGAAGATCCCTTCTTTGTTTTATTTTTTTTTTTTTTATTTGAGTGCTCCCGGTTCTCCTGAAAGGCTGGAATGAACTGAGCGAGCTGATTGGCTCCCAGCAGGGCCGGGGGAGGGCACTGATCACAGCCGGACTTCCCAGCCTTGTTCGTGGACTAGGACCAGCTGCTGCCCGTCAACCCCCCCGTCCCCTTGCGCGCGACGATGCTGTCCGTGGATTTCAGAAGCCTCTCCAGGCAGGGCGCGTTGATTTTGCCCGGCGGAGGGCCTCTGGGCACGGAGTCTGACTTATTAGTGTGGCAGTCTGTGCTGGAGGACACGGCGTTGTCCTGCGTTAGGTCTCTGTCTCTGGGGAGCAGCAGGTGCCTGGGACCAGCCTGGGCCTCCTCTGCGGTCGGGGAGCAGATGGGTGACGTGTGGAGCCACTTCAGGTTACTGGCAGAGTAGGCTCCGGGAGGAGTCAGGTCTGTGACTCTCAGGGCTTTGGAGCCAGCTGGAAGATCACCGAGGGTGACTGGGTTCACTGCTGCAGTCGTGGCCACTGGAGATGCCTGGTTGGAGGAAAAGAAGAAGCACACYTTTAGTTTTAGATCACATTTTATCAATCAGGACCAGTGAGACGTGTCGCCACATTCTTCACAGCTTATTTTGAAAATCGTCTTTAGATTTTAACAGCTTGTGAAGCGATTTTTTTGCATTATTTTGTTATCCAGCTCCACCTACATTCACCTGCCATGACCCGCGCTGTACCCACCTTGGCTTTAGAAATAAATATAGACAGATTAAGACTAGATTTATAGAAATTATTATTTATCATAGCAGACAGCAATCTTGGATTTTATCTGTGAGGGGATAGTTTCCTAGCAGGTGTCMAAGTACGACTCTTAAGAGCTCTTAAGACATGTTGGAGACGCCTGCAACAATCCCAGGATTATTTTTGGATTAGATATATTTCACATGTTCAAAATTCGAGCGACAAGACTCCTTGAGGCATTTTGGAGAGTYTTATGAGAACGCTCTTCACCAGCTAGCTGCAGCCCTTCAATGATGGCACTGAGTTATCACAAAGTTCCTGAAGGTCCCTTTAAAAAGAAGCATCTGTTGCCCAAAAAAGCTCCAAAAAAAACAACATTATAAAGTCATCAGGTAAAGGTTTTGCCACTTTTCCTGAAACGGTGAGAAAGAATTGTTTAGACATTTCTTATATCTCTTTTAAAGTATTATCTTATACTAATATCATTAGTGTTATTGCTATACCATGTTTAAACACATAAAAAAGTGTGCAAATACTTTCTCAGTTCTCCTGAACACTAAAGCACAAACGTAACCGGAGTTACCTGAACCAACTGGCACTGTCTGCCTCTATAAGCTCTAATAACACAAAGAAAGGGCATCGCTCCGTTTCCTGCACAGTCTCTTGAGATAATTAGGTAAGCCTATTATTTTTAAACTGGGCCGCAGATGTCAGTCCCCACACCGGTGCGGGGCAAAGAGTCACCGGCTGTTTTGCTAACMGGTACAACAGATCTGTTTACGTCTCCCTCTTGTCTGTTAGTTTTTAGCGCCTCCATAAAAGACAAGTAAACAAGTTTCTGTAAAAGACTAAGTAAACTTTGATSACTTGTGGTGAACATTTGAATGTTCTCATAGATGCCAAATGAAGTGAAAACCAATAAACTCCCACAAGTAAGACAGAAATCTCTGCTGGACTGAACGCAGAAGAAAGTTGTTCCAACCGCAATTAAAAAACCCAGTTAAGAGTCAGGTCTGCGGGTTTTAGATTGACAAACCCTGGACAGAATGGAAAATTATGATTCAGGAAATATGTATTTTTTAAAATGCTTTAAACGTTCAGCATTTTACAAGAAATGCTCTCTATTGTGCAGAATGAAATAACATTTTTATAGATTAAAAAAAATTGTTCTGACAAAAGGAGGGGAGATGAGTCTGCTTTGATTGGACGGTATTCAGGAACTACCAAACACAGCTGCATCATCTGTTTTGTTATATGTAACATTTAAAATCTGATTGATTTGTTTGTTTTCAAGGAATTATGACATGGAGCTACAGTTACAAATAAAATCTCAATTTTGTCCTAAGCTTAACCTAAAAAAGACTTGAGTGTAATTTACTGATGACTGCAAACAGAGATGGCAGCAATATTAGAGAATATCTTCAACTACAGGTTGAGCACTATCCTTTATGAATCTATACAAATATTGTTCCTTTTTTTGTGTATTTCAGAAACCCATGATGGAGGTTTCTTGCTTTATAAATGATAAATGCTTCACAGGGACTCGAAAACCTGTTGCTACGTAATTGTTTGCATTTTTGTGCTTTAAAAAAATAAGAAAAATAAAATAAAATCTCAGGCCAAGATAATGAGCCAAAAAAATGTAAATGTTCCCCGAGCAGCAGAAATGTGTGCCAACTCCTCCTTTCACTTCAAGAATGGTATTCCGTTTGTGTGTTAATAGGAAAATTGTGAAACTCTAAGGTATGAGAACAAACAAGATGATAAAAACAGCCTCTTTGTGTCAACAGGAACAAAACTGGAACATGATACTCCTGTTTGTGTGATTAACGTCAAACTAATTCATGTCAAATAAACGCAAAAAAAAAATCATCTTGGTTATCGTGACCTTTCACGGCCCACGAGTGGCACGCCTCCCAAATTACCGTTTCTCTTCTATCATTGTTCTTAGCGAACCTGAGACGCAGTAAAAATAGCTTTTAATCTTCCTTTTCTCCTCTCAGACCTGCCATTTAATAACAATGGGTATTTTTGTCGTTCCATCACCGAGTTGTCACTGGATGTTCTTGGCAGCAGCACAGCTCTGCCTGAGGAGGTTTAAAACAACAGCTTTGATTTCTTTTTCATTTTTAAAACACGTTTACCTTCAGCCTCTTGCTTGGAACGGCTCCATCTGTTTGGGTAGCGGCGAGTTGTTCTTGGAGTTTTACGTGAGGGAACCAGCTCTTTAACATCTCCTCCATTTTCAGAATGATATCGACGTATTTCTCTCTGGGAAACAAAGAGAGAAAAGAGAAGATTAACTTAACTATTATATACACTATTATAATTAACTTGTGCCGTCGAGCGTGAACCCTTAACCTTGCCAGTCACTTCACAGAAATGTCATCTCTCAATCAAAACGCAGCCAGGAAATAAGCAATCTCGAAGAGCGAGCGGGGCTGCGCTCCATGTGTGCGTCGGGAAAGCGGTCTTGAGCACATTTCTCACATGTTTGGAGCGCACACGTGGCTTGACGTGTAATAGCTCCGCTCGTGTCTAAATATAAACACCAAAGCCACAGCGGCGTCCAACAGCGTCACTGTGGAAATAAACTAAATTCAGACGAGTCCTGCTAGCTGACGAAACCAGATGGTGGGGTGTGTGTGTGTGTGTGTGTGTGTGTGTGTGTGCAGGGATTAGCCTGTGCCATCTGATCGGGACCTTCCTACTATATCCCATACCAGATCATGTAAAATTCATGTGAAAGATTATCTGCAACAGTGACTGCTAAAAAAGTCACTTTGATCCTATCTGCCATTGTGTTGCTGGAGGGGGGGCAGCCAGCTGGCGACACCGAGCAGAACAAGGGGAGGGCGGAGGGAGGGGCTTCAGTCCACCTTCCAGGCGCGTTTGTGGGAGGCAGCCACACCCACTCTTTGTCTCCCGTATGAAGGCAGCAGCTGGTGGGAGAGGTCTCCAATTACTGCACCAAACTCAGCAGCATATCTTCAAGCCCAGAAACACTGACATGTAGTCCCACACAGACGCTTTGAATGGATTTGCAG
>NW_013952421.1:3327740-3337762 GCF_001266775.1 Austrofundulus limnaeus
ATAAGATAAGACTTTATTGATCCCACAGTGGGGAAATTTGTACATTACTGCAGCTCAATACAGGAGAGGGTGAGATAGAATAAAGAAAAATAAATAAAAGAAAAACAAAAACACACACGTGATATATAATGTACATATACCTAGTACAGTAAATAAATATATGTATATGAAGGTGCATATTAGTGATGGCAGACGACATTTTCTCCCTTAAAGTCATAGTTCAGCTCTTTTGAAATGGGGTTCTGCAGAAAATTTATGAGCATTAATCATATTAGTTGTGGATACATCCTCAGTGTGGACAAATAGTTTCTCTGACCAGACTGAGCAAATAGCTTTTTACGTAAAATTCTGTAGTTATTTGCTAGTCCAAATGGTAGCAGCAGCTAGGTGTAGCACTTCCTGTGCAGCTTGAGGCACTTCCTGTAGGAGTGTTGTATTATTTTCTGTGGGAATACCAGTGTAAAATGGTCGTAACACAGCTTGAGTTAGCTTTCAGCCCAGTCAGGTCAGAATTAAACTCTATTTCTCCAAACCCAGTCTGAGTATCTACAACAGGTTAAATAATGATGTTTATAACTTACTCACAGACCCCCAATTCTTTTAGCTTGTATGCAGATAATAAACAACCACTTTAATAAAGAGAGTATGTTTTATATAAACAATAATGTAACAAGCCAATTAAGCTGTCTGAAATTGGCTGGTACATTTAATTATTACTTTTTTACAGGGAAAAATCACTACTTTTAATACTACTGTATAAATAGAACTTTCTCTTTCAAATAGGTAGTATCATACTCCATTACACCGTCTGGCCAGTGGAGAGCTAATCAAGCGTGCTTCGCCCACAGTGGAGCGTGATACATTTTTAATGAGATGCCCAGCTAAAGAGCGACTCAGCCATCTCTGCAGTAAATTTATCCTGAATGTGTGGGGGTAGCAGAAACCTGCTGTGAGCAATGTGTCAGAGGCATAATGGAGACCACTTAGAAGGCTAACTGCATTTCGATGCCGGGGGTAGAGTTTTCACCGGAGGTCCATTCAAACAGAAGAGAACGTGGCTCGCACTTACCCCATGAAGGGGTTCTGCAGGACTCCCATGATCCTCTGAATCCGGTCCATGGCCACGCTCTCCTGGAAGCTGCTGAGTCCTGGAAACGAAGAAGAAGAAGAACGTTGAATCATGTTGGACAGCAGGGCTGAGTCTGCGAGGCAGATGGGTTGTGCAAAAAAAAATGTTTGTACGGAGGAACGGACTCCCTGCTTCTGGGAACGGGAAGTCCCGGGTCACACAAGGTTTGGGTTTGACCAAGATCCCAAACTAAGCAGTTTGGAGAGCTCGTCTGGATGTGGTTATTTCTTCCAAAAGGCGCAAATAATGCCTAACTGACAAAAAACACAAACAGCAGCTGCTTTTCTCTGCAGTGTGTGGTACAGTATGTTCCCACTCCCCTCTGCCAAGTTTAGAAGGAAGTGCAAAGTGTGAAGCTTCCTGCACTTGTTAGGGTAAAATAACCTTACTTTCAGGCTGTCCTTATCTCACAAAATACTGCGGCTGCTAGCCAAAATGATCTCTGTTACAAAACACCCACACAGAACGTGAATATTTGTGGTTGGTCCTGCAGCGATGCAATTTCGTGAACTCACTCTCCTAATTTCAGGAACATACATGCACAAAAGATTTTCTTCAGTTTTTTAAGAAGACAGTGGGCAAAGCTTTAGAAACCTCCCATATCTCTTTAAAGAAACACGTTTTTACGAAAATATTTTAAAAATATTGTGATCATCATTTCTGTATCAGAAGAGGATGAACACCAGAAAGCTAGTATTCTTATTTACAGTGTTCTTACTTTGCTAAAAAAGAAGAAAAAAAAAGGCAGAGAGCAAATGAAATGATTGACTTACTTTCTTTGTATCTCCCTGAACGAAGGCCATTCAAGATTGATGACAGTGGATGAATGTAGCACTGTAGCTCCACGCACTGCGAATGATAATAGATTGATTTGTAGGCAGGTGACATAACACGCTCAAACACCTTCTGGAAGGCTGATATCACAGCAGCATAAACAGCTTTTCTTTCCCATGTTGGCTTCAAAATAACGGCTAACTGACTAGCAGCCCTGGACTTAGTATGAAGTGCCTCGATTTCTCCAAAAAAGCATGACCCACAGTCCTTCAGTGGCTGCATGGGAGGCTCATCTTTACTGGAAATGGCTGAAAATCAGCAGGGGACGCGAYCTGGGTGATAGGGCATGTCCTAAGTTTTGCTGATTCTGTTAGCTGCCTCCTGCCGGGAAGCAAACATGAGAGGTGCTCACCTTGCTGCTAAACATTTGATCCTTCTCTGACGAAATGAGCTGCCGCTCCTTGCTCTGCTCCTCCGCGGAGCTGTGAGGTCTCTTCACCGGCTGAGTGCTCTTGCCGGTCACCTTCTCTCCACGTTGGGTTCTATACAGCCCGACGGCAGCGTCTCTGTCTGTTTTCTCAAGGCGGCGAGGAGATCCCCGGCTGGAGACCTCGCTCCAGTCACCGCCGCCCTCCTTGGGCCTGCCGCCGTCAGACAGGCCCGGGCGGGGAGGGCTGCCGGGGGACGGAGCAGCCTCCGCCTGAGCGTTCTTCGAAGCACAGTCGGGCTCTTGTTCGCTGTCGTTCTCCTCATTGTCACTAGCCAGCCAGTCAATGGAGTTGTCCGAATCTGTAGCAGACATCCTCAGCTGCGGGCTCTAACCAGCACTGACCATCACTGACCTGAGGGAGAGAAACTCACTTTAGTGCAACGATACACACACACACAAAAGGCATAAATTACAACTATAATTGCAGAGACTGACCAAAATGTAACTAAATCAAGTCAAAATAACTACTGCAGTGTCCTTGAGCAAGCGCTGCGAGTTTGCTTGAATTAGAATAATAATAACTTAGAGAAACGGGCATCTCCAAGCGAGCAGACGAGAATAAAGACAGAGACAACGGAGCGAGCGGAGCAGAGCAGATGGTAGTTGTCAGACCACAATGACCTGTTTGTTTTGCAGATGCAACACCTGAGCCAGTAAACACAGGCTAACCACCATCAAAAGCAAACACCACCCGATACTCCACACCTCAGAGCGTCACGTGTCCCAAGTTCTCCTCATTCAAACAAATCTCTCCGTTTTATAGATTCGTGCAGATTCAGGGATGACGATGGGTTTTTTCCTCCCCTTCACCCATTTTTTTTAATTTTTTTATTTTTCCAAGCCTCCCAGCTGCTACCACGTCCATTCACAGAGATGCTTGTTTATTCAAAGGGGGGCAGGGGTCTGCATCAGAGGAMTGTTGACCCTCTTCCACAAAGATGACACTTGACGTGCAGTTAAAGAACAATAAAAGCTAGAACTGCTTGTTCTCGATCGAGGAATGGCTCGTGAATAAAAAAGGAAGACGGGAAAATAAATCAAAAGCTCTTCACAGATGCCTAATTGGTTGCTGGAGCTTCAACGCGTTTCCTTGGCGATTAGCGCATGAAGGAAGTGAGAGCAGCCTTTTCAGCTCAGGGATTATTTTTAGTGTTTTGAACGGTTAAACGTCTGGCTGGGCTCTGGTTTCCTGTGAAATCGGAGGGCAGAAGAGGTAACGACTCGCTGCTTCTTTGTTTCAGGACGGCCACTTTCTGAGGTTGTTGTCAAAGAGGAGGGTGGAGCAGAGGGGCTTATTCATTTACAGGACCTCCTCATCCAGGCCCAAAAGGCACTAATTTATATTTTCACCTGTTTTTGTTTACAAATTAAAAATCTATTTAAATAAAAACTAGACAATTGAGTTTATAAGTAAAAAAAAAAAAGAGTGTTTACAATCTGAATACTGTGTTTCACGTCTTCCAGAGAGTTATCAGAAATTACTTAATCTAGAATGTTTACAATGTGGATCTCATTAGTGTCAGCTGGAAGAGCCATTCCCCTTTTTTTATGTAACAATGCATTCAACACAGCTTAAAAAAAGAAGAAGGAATTTAGCATCCAGTCAGTGTCGTGACTTGTTTTAGCCCTGGTTTGATTTACTTGTGCAAAAAACCAACAAGTCAGGTTTGTTCAAAGATCAATTTGCCCTGGGCTTTCTTTTTATTACTACATCTCTACACCTCACACTCACAGCCCAATATTCTGACTAAAAAAATAATCTCACCATTTTATAGCATCTTATACAGTGGATATTTTACAGTGTTTATTAAAGGACACACAAAATGCCAGATATTAGCAACCTGAATGCGGATGCCCACCATTAAATAACCCAAGTACGTGAACATCAGGTCTGACATCAGTATTTTAGAGGGAGAAGTGATAATGATCGGATCTGTCCGCCTTGAGTAAAAAACAATAGACTTCCTCATTGTTTTAGTGAATTTAGATGCACTCTCGTAGATTATATAATACCAGAACCAAAAACAGGAACAGCAGAAGAATGCCTGTATTACCTAATTTTTAATTTTTCTTCCTATGACTATGAAATTCCTCTAGCCAGGTTAGATTTTTATGTTTTTTTTTTTTAAGCTAGCAGCACGCGTCTTTTCATACATAGCCGCTGCTGTTTTGTCAGTGTGTGGTGGTAGGGGTGATGTTGGAGGTCTCCTACCGTCCTCAGGATGCGGCGGCTGGTCGTTCCTCCTCCTTTGTTCTGCGGGGAATCCGGCAGAACTGTGTGGGTCCAGAGAAGAGCTGAGTGCGGGACGTGCGGCGTGTGAGCGGCGAAGCAGCGGCCACAGCCAGTRCTCTGCCCGTGTAGCTTCTCCCAAGGCAACGTGTCTGGGGGGGCGGGGCCAGACGGCTCCCGCTCTCCCATTGGCTCGCGGCCGACCAATCGGCCGCCGCGCTCGGTGCAGCCGMGGAGCCATAGGCGAGGCCGGTTTACATATGCAAACGAGATGGAAATGACACAAACACGTGGACACGAGGATCGGTTTCCCATTCCAGCAGCTGGGCGAAAAGTCAAGCCAGGGCTGGTCCTGGTCAGTCCGCAGGCATTCACCCCCCCCACATTATCTTCTGGATGCTGATGCCTGGACCAGAAGCATGTCGGTAAGCCGAGAGGACCAAACAGACTCAGCTGGAACTGAGAGGACTCAAGGGCACTTCACCAGAGAACATTTATCATTTATTTGGTCTTATCTAATCTGGCAGTCATTCCCATATGTTCTGAATCAAATAACAAGTTATGTAAATAAGTTGATAAAGTGTAKGTTAAAATGAAAGCATTAAGAGTTTTAGCTCCATAACAGAAAAAAAAAAGACTTCCAGTAAAAATGATTATTTTCATCATGAGCTCGTCAGCTCAGGATTAAGTAATCACAGCATACTTTTTGCATTTCAGTATTTTGTAACCATCCTTTCATRGATATGAAAAGAAGCTGCATGCTATGAGTCATACGCATGTTAGCTCATTTTGCACTCCTTTAAGCACAATTCATACTCGCTTTGGTCTATTTTGTACTCATTTTAGCCTGTTTTGTACTCACCTTAGCCCACTTTGTACTCAGTTCAATCTGCTTCACTCCTCTTAGCATCCTTTATGYCCACCTTGACCATAATTTGTTGTCACCAGCCTGTTTCATACTCACCATACCCAGCTTCACTCAAYTGGCCCAGCTGCTTTACACCCTTTTTGGTCAATGTTGATAATTAATTTTTCTGGAGTACAGCTTTTAATCAAAACTAAAATTAGCACAACTCCTACAGTTCAATCTTGAAATACCATATTTTTATGTGTCAGTGGTCAATGTAAAACATATCCATTTGTGACCAAACAAAATGGCAACCACTACATATGAAATGTTAGTACAAAGTAACAAATGCATTACTTAACCATCAGACCTTAAGAGTCACATATCTTACAGAGGGAAAAATATTTAGATTCTAGCCTAATAAAAGTATCAAATGAATACACAATTACCAGTAAAAGTTTAAGGTTCAAATTGTCTCAAAGCATTAAAAAAAGAAACAACAAAGTAAAACGTTTTCAGTGTGAAAAATRGTCTCATAGATTATAGCCAAGTGCTGATTAATTTTACAGTTGAGGGAAGTAGAAAACTGTTTTTTTACACTTTATTCAATAGTAATCCATCAAACATTTATAAACCACTTTTGTAATTATGGCTTTAAACTGATTCCGGACTGTAATTAGCTGATAGAAAACAAATATGGCAAAAATTCAAATGTGCTCTGGGACAAATCTTTTCTGCAAAAACATACTCAGTGGCACTCTAGTTTCAAATTTATTCCTATAAACCACAGGCTCACCTCTGCACATGACGTTTTGTCTTACACTGCTTAGATTGAACCACGCACAATATGACTGATAACGTTTGACACCTTAAAGTGTTCAGTAGAAGAGAAAAAAAAGAAACAAGAACTCTACATTCTGGTGCTTATATTTAGCTTTTATTGTTAACTATATTTCACAATCATTGTTATGTATTGAAAACTCAGGTGTTTGAACCATTGCACAATAAATGATGCGCATGAGCTCAGGCAAAGTTTGAGCCACATGTTTTAAGATCCTTTTTGTGCCATTTTATGTCTTCAAAAACCACACAAACCAGTTTGAATTAGAGAAGACATTTCAGGTAACACATTTTTGGCAGTGTTCAATGAAGTGAAGACGCTTCATAAAAGTAAATTAAAATGTAATAAATTAGGAACAGATTCAGCAAAAGTAATTGAAAATGTACAGTGTGTTTCTGGCAGTGTGGAACATCCAGCATTTTTTCCCCTTCCACAAACAAATCTGGCTGTTATTGCAACAGCATTTTTAGCAAATGTTTGAGGCACAGTAATGGTGTTTGTGACTCACGAGATCTGCTTTTTCAGGATAAGGAGAAGCCCTCTCTCTGTCGGGGGTCCCGACGAAGAGCCTTGAACCAGAGTCAATGAGTCACAGCCCCTCTCATGGCGATAACACGTTTTCTTGGAAGACACCCACAGGACACAACCATCCTCCTCTTCTTGTTGCCCTCAGTCGACAGTGAGGACGAACAAGATGTAAAAYGACATAAGCTCTACCTCCAGCAATAATGGGCCACATGTTTTAAAAAAAGTAAACCTAAAGATACAGCTTTCCAGATGGTTGTAACAACCAGTTGCAGCTTAAAATGGGTAAGTTGTTGGCTTGTCTTCTGGGTTTATTTTTAAATGAGATTGTGCCGTGGCAATTACTAGTATTTATTCATGTATAATACTATAAATTGAACCCTAAAAATCATCCATAAAGTGGAGGTGTAGTGTTATACTCGGGTTAATGATAATTAGATTTTTTAATGCTTTTTAAGCTCAAAAAATGATGATTGTATTACGCTCAAAATCATATTATACATGAATAAAAATGGTAGATTGGAGAGTAATGTGAGCACTTTTGTTTTATGTGCTGATGTCAGAGTGAGGAGCGAGCAGGATAAGGGCACGCTGAATTTAAACCTTGGCGGTGCTTTTATTCCCATCCTGCTGCGAAGAATTCCCTCTGCTCACACCAGAGTGCCCATAAAGCAGGTTGGGATGACACAGCTGCGGGCACAGTCAGGAGCTCATGTTCAGTTCTAATTGTTCTGTAAGCCACAGCAATCTCTTAAACACCCTGTAAAAGGTCTTCAGTCATTTAGTTCCCCAGACTCAGATCCTCCAGTGACCCCCAGACTTTGTGACGRCAGAGAGCTTCCTGCCACTTCCCAACAAACTCTCGTTTCCCTTTGTTGTCTTGGAGCCATCCATGTCACAGACGAATGCATCTCATTCCACATCAAAGTGCAGGAAACACATCTATGTGTGCTTTGGGATCAAAGCGGTATCTAAAACAAACACATGGCATTAAACGTAGAGAAATATGTGCATGGATTTATTCCGAGTAACAATTACTCAGTTGTCGGGTTTTTTCCCCCGAAAGCATTTTCCTGCACTAACTCCATATTGTCCCGCATGAGCTGCAGTACACTTTCTGTGTGATCTCCTGGAATGTTTAAAAGTATTAAACAACAACCCAGCTCCATTCATCTGTTCATCAATTTGCCAATTTGTCGTTTGCATAAAGAGCAACATCAACAATTGGCAGTCTCCTCACAAAGCCAGCTCTTTTGTCTCCACGCTCCCCCCGTCAGGATTCGAGATGAGTCACACGACTCAAACTGGCGCTGGAGTCTGTATCCCACAGAGACAGGATGTCTCCTGCTTTCATTCATGAAAAAGTAAAATCCCAATCAAAGAGTCACACCCACTTTATTACAGGGCACACTCTGAACATCTGTCCCCGTCTAACCCTGCCTTAAAAAACAAACAGCACATTTTCACGGGGGAATATCCAAGAGTGCTGAAAGAATTTGGAAACCATGTGGTCTTTTGAGGGTTTATTACAAACACAGTTCACAGTAACGTTCTTGTTCTTTGACTTTAACATGTCTAAAGCAGGAGCGTATAAATAAAGTACTGGCTGGTAACCTTGCTCGACCTTTAAGTTATTGCCCTGTGGTAATCCATAACTCACCGTCCACCATCCTCTCAACTCTTCCTTCGACAGCAAGGTCTAAAGACAGCACCTTGCTTGGCTCTGACTGTTGGGAACAAATTGTGCAACGGCATTCACGAAGGAGTTTAAAAATGTCTCGAAATGTTTGCGAGGGTTTTCAGTTTCCTCAGAGCCGCTGGGCCTTGCTCTCGTGTTGCAGTAATGTTGAGCACATTTAAAAGTGAAACAAGATGAAAGGACCGCATTTTGGGTTACTTTTCTTCGTGGTCCAGCTTTGCTCGGTCACATTGTGCAAGACATTTCCTTTTAAAATARTTACTTTTACAAAATACTTCAGGCAAAGATTTGGATGCCTCCTGGTCATTTCGGTGTGATTTATGAATTGACTGGTAGTGTCCACGTTCTCACATTATTTTTAATATTTTGAAAATCCCACWTCACATTTATTGCATTATGCATCACATGCACTCAGCTTAGACCTGCTCAGTGATACTTTTGGTTCAGCAAAGCTTACTTTATTTCTGAAAGCTCACATCTACGCTGGATGTAAGCAACAGTCAGAGGTAGCTTAAAGATGAATGGGTCTTTGCYAGTGTTGTAGTCAAGACCACCYAACCCGAGACCAAGACCACAGTGTATCGAGACCGAGACAAGACCAAGACATTTAGGGCCTGGACCAAGTCGAGACCAAGACCGATGGAGGGCGAGACCGAGTCAAGACCAAGACCAGAAAAAAAATGAATAAATAAAAGAAAACCAGTTCTGTAAAAGAAGGAGTGTTCAGTACACATGTACCTAACTTAATATGTAGAGCTAATATTGACAAAATCTGCGAGGACTGAGAAAATAATTTTGCCACAGAGGCAGATTGCTAACGTTTGCTTTCTTCTGGATATTGTTTTACAAATATATTTGTTATGATTTTAGTAGCCGAACTGTATTATTGAAGGTTTTGCAGACATCTTCTCCTGCTCCCAGAGAACTACTGCTCACTTTTTGGAGTGCCGTGTGCGAGTGAACAGGGGTGGGGATGGGTGACATGGCTAACAAAAATACATAAATAGCAATGAGTCAGGTTTGGATTTGAATCAGTATGTTTTACATCGAATGAACGAAGAATGTTAACAAATAAATTCAACAACATTCTGGCTGTTTAGTAATATTTTTRCAGTTGTGGTCTTGAAATAAAATCCAGAGTCCACAATGTCCGAGRTACAAATGTGGTCGAGTCYGAGRCAAGACCAAGAYCATCAAAAAGTGGTCTTGAGACCGGAAAATCTCAAGACCGATCTCAARTACTACAACACGTCTTTGCAGAACCACCCTGGGCCCAACTGGARTCCTTCTTGATTAGTTTCTGTACTTCTGAAGCCCTAAAGTTGCCTCTTTTGTCAATATAAATGCTAACTTGAAAACTTTGGCCTACATTTCAAAACATGCTACTCTGTGTGATTTTAAATTAACAAATGTGGATTTTCTTGAAATTTGTGCCTCCATCAAATCCCCAACAGTCACATCACTGTGAGACACTAGCTTGAAGCAAA
>NW_013952421.1:3338727-3346139 GCF_001266775.1 Austrofundulus limnaeus
GTCTTACAAAGAAAGTCGTGGTTGTGTGGTGCTGGATAAGTGGCACCTGGTGAAACAGGACAGTCAACAGGGCTGAGCCCATGTCAGTATAACAGAGCAATAACCAAGAAGGGTAGAAGAATACAAACATGACATAAACTTCATAAATGACTTATAAGTACGGTATATAAATTAAAACTGTGTTGTTAAATTTGTGTCTGAAGAATGACTTCTTTAGGTGCCTTTTCTTGTGTGCAGTGATGTTATTTTATTGTATAGTATGGTTTTCCCATCTGTACCAGCCTGCTAGGGGTTTGCCAGGTCCCTCCACTGTCGACAATGTGGACTTTGTGTGAGCAAAGACAGAACAGACAAAAAAAAAGACAAGTGAGTTAAATCATGAGGCAATTTATTGTTATTCAGATTTTMAACAATTCATCACTTAGGAATTTAAAAAGACAATAACTGTGTCAAAGAAATCACTCCCAACTTTTTTTCTTCTTCTTGTCTTTTAAACATGACAAATCAACACAATATCAATCAGCTGCAGGCTCGTGTGTCAAACACTGTGGCGCAACCGACCCCAAAATAACATACTGTAAATATGAGCACGTGTACGTCAGAAGCTTTGCACATGCAGACATAGAAACCAYGCTGAAGCCTTAAGTGTCCTTATCTGCATGTTGATATGTGAGAGTGTTTGGACGCAACTAGAACTGTGTGTCTGGTCTATCTGCTCCCCCCGATATGAACTCTGTGGATGACTCAGCTTGCGTTGAGTCAAAAGCTGTGCTGCTACTTGACTTGGTATCATAAGTGTGCCGTGCAGCGCCTTTCGTCGTAGTGTCTCTCAGGCACAAGTTTTGCTCAGTTGGAGAAAAAAGACAGACTGGAAAGTTCAGAATCATGTTAACAGTAACTAAAGCTGCGGCATGAAACACAATCCAGCAAAGAAAATGTAAGCAATGACAGYGCAGATGAAGACATTTGCTGGCTGGACAACATTGTTGCTGCAGAATGTTCCACCCTTGCAGCAATTCAAAGCCATGTAATAACAGGATTACATAATTATGTCCTGTAATGCTCGCAAAGCCTTTGACCGGCTGCTTCAAGGGACCGTCTATCTTTAGACATGAATTTCTACTGCAGATGTTCCAAATGCTTCCACATCTTGCACACATGTTCCTCATAGCAGCCAGGATAAATCGGACATTTGCTGCAGAATGAAAGCTAATTTTGGGAGCTTTCCGTCTGGACCCTGTTTGGCTGAAAGGAAACATCTCACTAGCTTACTCCCCCAGATATGTCATCCTGTTAAAGTAAACGCTAGTTCCGCAAGTCAACCCCACCCACACACTGAAAATGTGACTGTGTGTAGTGTAGGCACTTTGCTGCAGCAGCCTGAGCGTGTGTGCAGCCAATCGCGTTCGCAGCTGATGTTAGAACTTACGCAGTCAGAGGAGGAAAAGTGATACTGGGAGTATTTTTGTGACTCGAGGGGTTGGACTTCCGGCACCCCGCCGTGCGTGCCCTCCCCTCTTCCCTTTGTGTGCCTTCTTCCTGGTCCGGCTTCAGTCAGTCACATGTGCTTCATCCAGACAGAAAGCTCTCTGACTATTTTCTGCTCAGACAGTTCACATGCAAGCAGTTGAGAAAAATCTGGCAGCTAATCACTGTCAAATCTTTTATGACTTTGTGTGTGTATATATGTGTGTGTATTTATGTTCTCTCTCATGTCTGAATGGCTGCCAGAGCAGCTCAAGCGACAGCCGGATATCTATCTGCAGGGCTGAATGTTACATGTGACCGGGATATATTTTAACTAGATTATGTAAGTGCTCCAACCTGCGCTTTCCACGCACAGATGAGGAGGACTACACATGATGCAGAGGGTTGTGAGCTTAGCACAAGCATTGCCTTTGCAGCACATTGAATAATTCCTGTAGTAGGCTGGAACTCGAGCCAATCCACACTTCACAGAAGCAGCCTTCTTTGTGTTGCTTTTCCACTTAAGAAACCTTTACTGATAGTGTTTTGTGTRCGTATTTTTCCATCAGCACATGTGCTCTTATTGATTCCAGATGATGATAGTGATGTTTTCAAGTTATGAGCATCACTACAATATCATTTTAATATGAAGATCAGAGATACAAAAAAGCAGATTTCGTCCTCAGCTGTCATTGTTTTACTCAAAAATAAGCTGATGCTTGTGAAGTTATATGTATTGATTGGCTGACCGTGCTTTTATCTGAGGCTGCCCTGAGGAGAGCTGATGAGATGGTTGACAACAGGATAGCAGCCAAATTAATGTCCAATGTAGAACTGCCCACGCTCCCTCTGCTACCACTTTTATGGGCTCATCACGTGGTAGGTTTAGTGTGAGATCTTATCTGAAAGTGATGTAATATGGGCTGATAATTTCTTTGTGAGCAACCAACCAACCAACCTTAYGGAGAGAGAAACTGATGATCACAGCTCTTTCGTGCTGCACTGTAGCAACAGGTTTTTGACCCTATAAACCTCGACACATTGCCTTTTCTGAAACAAGTACGCACCCTTTTCAAGACGTTTTTATAATAAATCTTGGAGTGTCTGAAGTGCATCTGTTTATTGTCCTGTTTTTAGTAGACTTCTTTCAAGTATATTTACTTAGTATGTGCTTCTAGTTAAAGGGATCCCTGATTAGTTGTAACAGACTTTATTTGATAAACATATATTTTAACTGTAAAATAAAGACTGTAAAAATACTGTAGGCTGTTTAGTTTTGTAAATTTTTAAAAATATATTTTAACACGGACGGAGTCGTTTTATTTACACACAAAGTATTCTGGGTAAATGATGACGTGGATAGGTCTTCGGTGTGAGCGAGCTATATCCACCCTGAAGGTTAATCTTGGATAATATCTGACGATTGACTCTTTTAAACAAAACCAGAGAGCGTTGACAGAGAGGAGAAGGTAGAAATGACTCAGTCTGTAACTGAAAATATGGATGGAGGACAACAGAGCTGCTTCATGGAAGAAGAACCTCAGCTTAGCCTGTTAGCCTTTGCGCTAGTGTCCACGCTATCTTGCCTTATATGTATTAACTCGGCGCTAGCACGACAAACAAGCTAAACTGAGGTCCTCCATCCGTATTTTCAGTTGCAGTCTGAGTCATTTTTGCGTTCCCCTCTCTGTCATGTGGATGGAGGACCTCAGTGACGAGAGGAGAATGTGTAGCGCTGAGCTAATACATACCCGGTATATGGTGATAGCGTCAGGGCTAATGCTAAAGCTAACAAGGCTAAGCTGAGGTTCTTCTTCCATGAAGCAGCTCTGTTGTCCTCCATCCATATTTTCAGTTACAGGCTGAGTCATTTCTATCTTCTCCTCTCTGTCAACGCTCTCTGGTTTCATTTAAAAGAGTCGATCATCAGATATTGTCCAAGATTAACCTTCAGGGATAGCTCGCTCACACCGAGGACCTATCCACGTCATCATTTACCCAGAATGCTTTGTGTGTAATTAAAATGGCCCCATCCGTGTTAAAATATATTTTTAAACTTTTAGTTTAAAACTGATAAAAACTGAACATCCTACAGTATTTTTACAGTCTTTATTTTACAGTTAAAGTATATGTTTATTAAATAAAGTCTAATGTTACAACTATTCATGGATCCCTTTAATCTGATTTCTCACTTGATAGAGTAAAGAAAATAAGAGCCAGAACATGGATGGTCTTGGTGCAGTCTTTAGGTGATTATTCAGCGTGTTCTCACTCACTAGTCATCATATATGGACGCTTGGTCAGGCTCACTCTGCGTTACTTGACACATTGGATACTTCCCTCTCGTCTTTATTAAAAACATGAGAATGTGGAGGAAGAGCCTGTTCTCTAATTTTTGAAAAACTTATAAAGTGTGCTACAAGTAACCGTAACCGAATGTTAACCTCTATAAACCCTAAACATCCAACCTTTGACCTTAGTACCTAAACCTAACCAGTAACCCTGATGCCTAAACTTAGAATCTAATCCAACTTGTCAATAGGTGATGCAAAGGGATCCTGACCAAGCATCCATATGTGATGAGTAGAGTGAGATTGTGTTGGTTTATTAGGAACACAGTAGGCGCTTCATTAGTGCTTAATTGGTCCTTAATGGTTTTGAGCGTGAACAAACTTCTGTAGTGAGGTTGTGGTGGTTTATTATCATGGTATCATGGTGATGTTGAGCCCAGACACACTGACATGGTTTGGTTTTTAAGAAATTCAATCAGGGCCTCTTGTTTATGCTACAGCTCCTGATCTGGAAACAACACAAACAAATCACCAGTGAGCTGCTGAGTGTTAAATTTTCACCGTCCACGTCACTGATCTTATAGTATTCACCATTTTGGTTGTAACTTTTGTCATGCTTAAGACTGCAGTGTCAGCACTGATAGTTGAAAAACTAAAATCGTAGCGCCAACTTGTGACCTGGCATGGAAACTACAGGGAATTCAACAAGCACAGCATTACATGTTGGCTTTTTTTTAAAACCAGAATCAACATATGGGAAACGCTAAATTTTCCAGGGCTGTTCATGTGTAAACAGGGTCTTTGACTTGAAGGCCTAAGAAAGGGATCAATCAAATAATCATCCAGTTATTTGTCAATCATTTTATCTAATGAGCTACAGCCGGTTCAGCCCAAATGCCAAATTGATTTTACAAGTCAATAAATAGATACACATCACTAACGAGTTTTTAGTCAAGAGTTTTCTCACTTTCTTTTGTTTGTTACATAATTTATCAAGAACAAGCAGAGTTTTCAGAGTTTTTACTAACAATCCGTTCTCATTCTGTAAAAACTGTGATATCTCTGATGGAAGCGCTTGGTTTGTTTTGGTTTCAGTGCCTTGACACACTGGTCGTGTTAATGTTATGTCCTGAAAGCAGATGCTCTCACGGCATTCTGTAATGTTTATTTCTGACAAGAGGACAAGGTCTTTACATGGGGCCTAGTTGGGAGGTGGAAGAGAGATTTTAGGACTTCAAATTAAAAGGCTTAAGGAGTATCTATAGGAATAAATATTTACAGTATTTTTATCATATATTGGTATCTGCCGTTCCATCTGTGATCGCTGTCATTGATGGCAGAAACACACGGTTGTACTGTTCACTCTGCATTAAAAATGCAGTTTGCAACTTTTTTAACCTTAAATATCTTAAACCTAACTTAAAGAGTCATTAAAATATAATTAAAATGTTATATTAAGCTGTAAACAAATCTAATTGTTAAAAAATATGGAAAACTTGTGTTTTGTGTTTTGCTTAGTTTCTAGGCCTGCAGTTCTTTTAAAACGCTTAAACTACATGAGAGTCTGTTTTATATTAAGGAACGTCTTACTGTTTTACTCACTCTAATCAATATGTTTTAAATATCTAACCCTTACCAACCAAAAGTGGTGGTTCACAACAACAAAGCTTTATGCTTCTTATGAAACATGGTTTCCATATCTGTGTGTCCAAAGTAACAATTCTGAGGAGCACATGTTCACTTTTTTGTGTGGTCAGCTACTTCAGAATGTTTGATTCATTGGTTCACAGATCTACAATTTTTGTAACAATTTCACACATTTAGCTTATATACACTTATTGAAGTACACACACAACACAAATGACACCTCTGCTCTGGACTTGCTTGTAGGATTACAACTAAATGGTGCTAAGTTTCTTACAATTGAAATGAACTGTTTACAGAATAGGAGACGGGGACAGGAGTGTCAAACTCTGTTACACAAGGGGCCAAAATTCAGAAGTTGGTCCAAGCCAAACTTTGTCAATATTAACAAAAAAATATTGATTTAAAATGTTAAATAGCAAATTATTTTGTAGAAATACAAAAATATTTTAAAAAATCCAAATATTTGACTTTAAAATAAAAAAGGACAGAAAAATCTAATTAAATTTGACTGCTGTCATGAGGCGACTGCTCTAGACAAAAGGAGAAACAAAAAAAATATTTTACATTTAAAATATTTACCTTTGGTGCCAGACAAAATATTAACGAGGGCCATATTTGGCCCACGGGCCTTGAGTTTGACGAGATTTAAAACAACCTGTTCTGTATCCAGGCTCACAACAAAAGTCCTTTAAAAAGCTGGCACTCACTCACATAGTTTTAAGCTGATCCTGCATCACATTACAGCTGGAAGAAAAAACATGAAGCGCTGGTTTTGTGTGGAGGCTAAATAAATGCTTTCACTGTATTTCTAAGGGGAAAAGAACAGATGATTAATGTCAGGGAAACAACAAAGAACAGAATGTGCAATTCAAAACAAACTCATCACCCGGCGTTGAAATTCTGGTCTGCTGGTGAAACTAACCTTGTAACGTTACACTGAAGTCACAGCACACGGATGTCAGAGTGCAGTTTCACCTTGAGATGCCTCCTGGTCTCAAATCACCTCAGCAGCAGAGGGGCAGACGTGCATGAGTCACCCATTTAGTTACATGTCAGTGCGGTAACGAGGTCTGACTTTAGAAATTTCCTCACGGAGCAGATCTTTACTAGCAAAGGGTTGTTTGTGGCCGACACGTGTCCTTGGCCCTGCCCCAGGTGTGAGGTTTCGGATTTCTTGTCCAATAGAAAGAGAAACGCTTCTTTATTTTATTTAATTTATTTTTAAATTGAGCTTCTTTTGCAGTTGTACTATTGCATAATATTACAAGCCCCATATTAGGACTGCAGATGTCATTCCAGGTTATAAAGTAGGGGAGAATAAAAAGTCCCTGGCATCTCTCCAGCTGAGGAGGAGGAGTTTTACTGAGAGTCTGATGGACACAGAGAGAAGCTGGGTTTTCCTCCTTCACCTGCTTTGAATCAGAAGCGCCAGGACGGCACATTAGGTGATAAGTGCACAATGCTTTGGGACACCGTACTGGACTTGCTGTAATGCCTGAGCAGAAATGAATCTGTCAGTAATGGCTTTCAGATGTTCCAGCCATTCTCTATCAGGAGCATATGCTGTTAGAGCAACACGAGCAGAGATAGAATCGCTCAAAATCATCAAACATCATGGAAAATACTTCATTAAATATTAGCTGTCCTGTGGTGAGGATGTGAGTTGGGGTTAGAGTGAGCGCGGTGAGGATGGTGGGTGTACAATGTTAGATAAGGCGAGGAGGAGGAGGATGGAGGGGAGGACAGGTGTTAAAGTGGTGCTGCTACAGGACCTACATGTGGAAGGAGCATGAGAGACCAGAGGGACTGAGGGGGTCTGACTTTCAGCTGCTGCTGTGCTCAGAGTTTACCCCCACCCCCCTCTGCACCTCGGAGCTTATTCTGGCATACACGTGATGCCCTACCACCCCTCCACCCCAACTTTCTTTTTCACTCACACGTACCTCTCAGCACGCTGCACACTAATCCTGGTTTGACCCCCCCCCGACACACACACACACACACACA
>NW_013952421.1:3346730-3356837 GCF_001266775.1 Austrofundulus limnaeus
ATATAAGATACTTTTCTTCTTTCTGATCCTTTTCATTTAATGATATTTTGCTTTTTTATTTTTTTCAATATGTTTGTTTTTGTTGTTGAAGTGAAATAAATATTTAAAAAGTTTTTTGGTGTGATAGTAGTTGAAAATCATCCTTGACACTGAGCACTCACATTACAAGATCAAACCTAACATCAGGGGCAAGAAAATTGACTAAATCAGCTAAAATGTCTTCATTTCCCAACCTCAGATGATTTTTAGGTAAAAAGTGAAGGGCAGCACAACTTTTTAGCCCTAAAAACAAATATTTATCAGGAAAACACTTATAATTAAAAGTTTCATTTGTGCTTGCCAAATACATCACATAGTATTTAAAAGTTGCTTTACTGTCAAAAAAACATAATTCTATAGAAGCAAAAGGAGAAGAAACTTTAGGGTGTAAAGACCCAGAGGACATGAAATCAGGAGAGGATATGACATCAGACTGATGGAGGAGCTCAGGGTAGAAGACCCACAGCCCTGCCAGAATACTGATAATGCAGTAATATTATAATACACATTGAAAACTGTTCAATATTTCTACATTTTGAATGCACCTGGAAACCTTTATACGTAAGAGAAACATTCCAGCCTGCCATAAAGAATGGGCCTAATTATTTGGAATGTGCTTGTAATGCAGTCAGAATTTTAAGAATGCACTTTTAATTATACAGGAAATATACATGGAATTGTCATTTCAACAGCTTTACAGACTCATTCCACCTCCAGTGTGACAAGAATCTAAAGGAAAGTGGTGGATTGTAGAAAACGTGGGTCATAATATTGTATGTCACCTTTACCACCTGAACAGGTGTTATATCAGTATTAAAGCCTTCAGCAAACATATAATGTCGGCAGAAGGTTAAAATCTTGATCTGAGCATTTATGTTATGAACAAAGATAAGAGGTGACATAAGGATTTTAGCACTTTTGGTCAAATTGTGACAATAAGACTTCTGGGTCCAAGAATCTTTATAATTTCTTGTTTTAGAAATGTTCTGAAAACTGATGGATGGTGAGTTGCTTTGGGTAAACTCTAGCTCAAATTGCTACAAAAGTGAATATGGTTTGAACTGAAAACGTAAGAGAAAATAGCTTTGTTTTTTTGCACTTGGGGTTGTAAAAGGATTAGATTACAGGCACTGACACTTGTTCACAGTTATTTAACATCTTAGAACAGGCTTATTTTACTGATTTATGTTTACAACTAAATGCTCAAGTTCCTAGAAATAGTACAGCAGCAGTGACATATATAAATTTGTAAGAAGCTGTTTGTTCAAGAACTCAAAAACTAGTCATTAAAATAAAAACAGAAAACATTTGTAAAATCTGGTATAAAAAGTAGGCTATTTAAAGTAAAATTTGCCACCTAACTGATCTTAATTTTATGTCTATGCAGGAAACCACAGCAGACGTTCAAAGTTTTAGTCAATACGACACTCAATATGTATGGTCATAATGTTATAGCTGGCTGTTGTATTTTTGGATGATCAGTGTTAAAGATAAAGAATTTAAAAAACTGTTTTATTAACTTATGTTTACTCAGAGTTGTGTTGCATTAATTTCATAATTTCACTCTGTTAGTGATAGAGGCATGATAGCTCAGGGATCAGTGCAGAAGTCTTTTAATCCCRAGGTTACAGGTTCAAGTCCAGGTTGTGTCAGGAAGGGCTTCCTGTCTAAAGCAATTGTCAAATCTGTCATGTGAGTTTGCTTGCTGTGGTGACCCCTGAAGAAGGGAGCAGCTGAAAGAACGGTTATTAAAATGTTACCAGGTTTATTGTAGCAACACAGTTACAGTCCATACATGTTCATATTAAAGGCTCAATCTAACAAAGAGATCTCAGTTAGCATAACAAATCTCAGGTTTACTTCATAATATCAGAGCTGTTCAGGACACCATCATGTAAAAGACCAAACAATTTTCAGAATTATTTCTCAGCAGTCAGGGTGTTTGAATAGTTGGAAGTGACCTATCATTTAGGTATGATGTCATGGTGTTATCAAGCTGTTCAGTCCTGGGATTTTCCCCCATGGAGAAGGTTCTGTGCCCAATATGTTTCTCTAAGTCTGGCCTCTGTGAGCTGKGTGGGTAAAGTATGGAAAATTCCAGGTTTTTTTTCTGGAGAGGAGCCATTTGCGCGTGTGTGTTTACTCCTCCGTTTCTCCAGAGACATTAACTAGGTCAAGCACAAATGAATCTGCCAACAGCCAAAGAGAGAGGTGGCGACAGGGTGGAGGGAGGTGGGGGAGCGGTTTCTGTGGACTTTGGATGTAAAGTCCCATTGTAGGGATGAATCGCTGTCATGTAATTTTAGTTCCAGCCCCCCCGCGATTCAACCCGCCGACTTCCGAAGGAGGTCTGAAAACCACGGAGCATTGTTTGGAGCTCAGCTCAGTGGGGGATAGGTTTAACAGTTTAACGACCATGCAGCTAATTACGTAGGCCCAAGCCACAACCGAAACCAGTCGCATTACAGCCACTTACCCAACAACACATCGCAGGAGTTCTGACTGAAATATTTTCAGTTCTCTTAAAAGAACCAGAGTCTGCCTCTTCTTGTGATTTACCAGATTTTCCTCTCTGTGATATTTTCCTCTCATTCAATCAATAAAACATGAGTGTGGGCTTAATTTTCCAGAAATGTCTGKTTTTTTTGTGTSTTTACTTCCTCCTTGATGAATATCWGCRTCTGCACTCATTACTGTATTTTCCCTTCGTAAATATTAAAGCTGTAAAACAGCAACTCAAGTTTTACAATGCAGTAAAACAGCACGACTTTTAAGTTTAACTTCAGCAAAGAGCAACAGCGGTGCTCAGTGATACACAATGCTCTAACAACCAGCAGACAGAGGACACCGTACAATTATGTATGGGGGATGTGCTGTCACGGAAACCGACATATATTAGGTTGTGTTTTTTTTTCTTTCACACACACGGTGTGATAGGAGTGGTAGGAGGGTGTGTTAAATGACAGGAAGTGGCCCCGAAATTTGTTTAAACACAACCAAGTTTTAACAACCGATTCTCCAAGTTCAAGTTGAATGTTGGAGTTTTATTTTCTGAGCCATGAGATGAGGAGGTTGAGAGTATCACAGAGGGCTGAGCCCAGGAGCAGAGGAACAGGGAGTGGAGGATGGGTTAGGAGCAGAGCAGCAGTTTGTATTTTTCCATGTGCTCGTAAATGTATGAAGGCCATGCATATTTACTGTATGTGTATTTAACACCACCCATGCTCCTCCACCCACTATTTTAGCTACGTTAACTTTCTTGTGTGTTTTTTATTTTAAAAAAATCCTACTTTAAACTGGCTTTTTGCACTTTATTATCAACAAAATCAGATTTTTGTCATGCCCCCATAAGAACAGATGCTGCTCGTAAACAAAGTTGCTCCAGTCCAGGTCCAAAAACACCCGAGAATTTCACACACTTTTTATCGTCTCTGCCCCAGATGGAGATTTTTTGTTCATCCTTTTAATTCTGGTTGAGCATATAGACATTAGTGTTGGGCAATACTGAGAATTTTGGTATTGATTCAAAAAGAAATAAGGGTTAGTATCGCCAGTATTGATACTTTTTACTTGAAATGTCATGTTCGTTTAATAATTTGATAAGTTTGCCTTTATTTAATTATGAAAAAAACACAGGACAAAGATTTTAGACAAAAAATATTTAGCTACAACAATATAAAACAATGTAATAATATTAAAATAATGTAATAATTACCTAGAACAAAGTCACCAGTTAACAAAAAATGTTCTGTTGCATTTGGACACGACAAAGAGGAAGAGTTTTGAGTAATAACTCTAAACGACTTGGAGACTGACTTTATTTTTTGCTTTATTTGTGATAAAGTCAGAACTGCAAATAAAATGTGAATAAAAGTATTGATTTAATCACATTAGTATCAATGATACTGATGCACATCTTGCCATCAATAACACCGATATTTCGATAAATTTTCTCTCTTTGTCACTATTAGTGTTCTGAGGGCTTGAGTTCCATTATGAGCCATAAGGTAGCATGTAAGATTATAACCTTCTTGTTTCTGAGTAAACTGTGTAGTTTATAACTCCTTTTTCATTGAAAAATGTAAAGTCACAGACACTGCATATTTTAATGTACATTTTAACATCAGAAGCTCCTAAATAATCTCAGTAAAGTGTCTTCTGTTTAAAACGTCACCCAAGAAATCAGACTTATTTGTTGTAATTTAATAATTTTCTTAAACCCAAAGCTGAAACGGCAGTTTGTCATTAACTACAGAGTAAATGATAATGATTAGCTCACAGAATCAATACTTAACAATAGTTTAAAAAAAGAAAACAAAAACTCAATGACAAAGTGTTTTTCTACTTGTTTCCTGAGCTTGATTTGATGTCTGTTCTGTTGACTTATTTCACTGAATTATTCTTTTTCCAACATATTTGTGGACAGTTATCAAATTCTTGAGACTCTTTTTGAATTTGATCGATCCACACTGTTTTCCTGACCTGCTGTGTTAAAGTATTAACAACAAGGACTTTATACTAAAACTGTACATCTGACATGTGACCTCATGTTTGTCTGAGAAAATGTGATAAGACATATTTAGCCTGACATGTTAGATAATTAATGTCTCAAGACACTGACATGGGACCAGTAAAATGTCACAGCTGAATAGCATATCATTCAGAAAAAAAAGAGTCAAATTATGTCAAAGGTCAACGGTTTTACTATGAAAAATATCATTTAAAACATAATCATCTGTACAGTGAAGAGGGCTAATGGTGGAAGGCTTAGTAGTGGTAGTAATTTAGTTTTATCTGAAAGTAAAACACGTTTTTTAAATGGCATGTTAATAAAAAATACTATTGTTCATCCACAACAAAAAAAAAACACTGCAGTTTTGTAACTTTGATTTAACGATGAGGAAAGAACTCAAACCCTCAGCAACATTCAAGGAGCTTTGTAACACGACAGCTGAGTGATGTGAATAAAAGTATTTGAACCARTAAGTACAAGTTCAATAATATAAACTTCAGCCAAAGACTTTGGCTCCAAGAAGTTTTAGTGTTTTTGATTTGCAGCAGCATGGGACMAGTGACTCAAAGCTTCAAAACTGCCACAACAGGGTTCCTGTGGACCCTTAAAAAGTCATAAAAGGCATTAAATCAATCAATTCTAAAAATAAGGCCTTAATTATTATTAAAACACCTTAAAGCAAACTTTCAGAGGTCTTAAAAATGTTAACACATTGTAAGTAGGATTGTAATTAATAAAATAATTGGTAATTTTCAAATTAATTTACCGAATGCCTCTTGCCGCTAGTTGTTTTGAGCTAAAATAAACATTTGGATAAATTTCAAGTGTCTTCAAAAGTCTTAAATTGAACTTGCCTTAAGCTGTAGGAACCGTACACAATTGGTGTGTTATGAAACCCAGGGTGCTAGCAGGAGTGGAGAGGCTCAGGTTAAAAAAAAGGCAAATAATTTATAAAAAAAAATTAAACAAAGGGTGCTGTCAAGGCAGTTCTACTTACAAAAAAACTCTACTCTGGTCGGCCTGAGACGATGTAAAGATTTTTATAACTCTCCCCTGCCAGAGACACCGGAGGACCAGAGAGTAACACTAATGAACCTAACGACAAACACCTGGGGAGAGACAACTAGCATCAGGTGGGAGGGGCTGGAGCTACAGAAGCAGGAAAACACTGGGAAACAGAAAACACAAGCCAAATAAAATACTAGGGCTGCACGATATTAGGAAAACCTGAGATGTGCGATAACAGTGCTTAATATTGCGATGACGATATGACTTGCGTTAAATGAAAAAATACGTATGTATATGTAGCACCTCTCAGGTGTGGAGTACCTCAGGGCTCTATACTTGGCCCTCTTCTTTTTTCCATTTATTTACTCCCACTAGGGTCTATTCTGCGGAAACATGGTGTCCCATTCCATTTTTATGCTGATGACACCCAAATTTATTTACCACTGAAACAGGAAAATCAGTATTCTGTGAACCAACTCCTGGAATGTTTGGCAGAAGTCAGAGCATGGATGTCACTGAATTTTTTTACACTTCAGTGAACAAAAGACAGAGGCTGTGTTGTTTAAGTCCAGCAACAGCTCTAAAGTCCAAGTTGATCTTGGTCCTTTAGCACAACATCTGACCAAGACAGCAACTAACTTGGGTGTTGAACTGGACAATGATTTTAAACTAGATACTCAGATTAAATCTGTGATMAAGTCCAGCTTTTATCACCTGAGAYAGCTGGCCAAGGTCAAGCCATTTCTTTCACATCATCATTTTGAAATCTTGATCCATGCTTTTATCACAACTCGCTTAGACTTCTGCAGTGCACTTTATGTCGGGCTGAGCCAGKCRTTACTGRCTCGACTTCAGCTGGTTCAGAACGCTGCCGCTCGCCTTTTAACTGGTACAGTGGTACCAGAAAACGAGACMACRTCACTCCTGTTTTACAATCACTACATTGGCTCCCAGTTCRTTTCCGGATTACTTTTAAAGTCCTACTGTTTGCTTTTAAATGTCTTCATGGTCTTGCCCCAATGTATTTATCTGACCTGCTCCAACCTTACACTCCCTCTCGTGCCCTCTGGTCAGCAGATCACTCTCTGTTGGTCGTCCCTGAATCTAAGAGGAGGCTGAGAGGTGATCGAACATTTCCGTCGCTGCCCCTAAACTGTGGAATGAGCTGCCTTTGCACATTAGACAGGCTGACTCACTTCCTGTTTTTAAATCAGCTCTTAAAACACATTTTTACTCCTTGGCTTTTAACTCAGTTTGAGATGTTGGTTTTAATGTTTTTGTTTTTAGATATTGGCTCATTTTACTTAGTTTATTGTTTTGTGTATGTTTTATGTGTTTTTAATCATGTACAACACTTTGGCCGGCGGGGTTGTTTCAAAGCGCTTTACAAATAAAGTTGTATATTATTGTATTGTATGTAGTGTTTATCTTTCTGCTCTGGGTTCAAAGCCCAAAAAACAACATAAAAAATAAATCATTTCCATTCCAGCCTGATTTTTTTAATTGACCAAATACATGAAGGGCTCTATTTCAGTGTTTCCCAAAGTTGGGGTCGGGACCCAAAGTGGGGTCCTGAAACATCAAGGTGGGGTCCTGAAAAGATTTTCTAAATTAATTACATTTTTGCCTTAGTTGTGACCTAAAATGTATAAATGTAGAATAATAAATATTGTTACTATGCCCATGTTTAGTTGACCTGATACAAATGTTTATCATCCAAAAATAGTTGGTGGCACAGGCCTCTGCTACTGTTATTTTGTGGGTCAAAAGCTGAAAAGTTTGGGAACCACTGCTTCAGAAATCAGTTTAAAGGGTAATAAAATAATCAGTGATGTAATATTTTCCCTATAATTATTACAAAAACACAAAATAAGTATAAATAAGTATTTATATTTGTGTATCCTTTGTTTTTAGGGTTATTAACAAAGTTTGTGTACTCAGACCAGTAATATTTGGGGTCACAAGTTTTTGTCATGAATATTTTGTGGGTCAGAAGATAAAAAGTTTGGGAACTACTGCTCTATTTGATTGGTGAAATATTTCAAGCTTCCATCTGAATGACAAAATGCATAAATACAAACTTTTGAGTCAACCATTTATTGCAGTTTATGCAGTTGTTGTGATATGCAYATTGCACAGGCTRTTATCGCGATGACGATAAATTTTCGATATATTGTGCAGCCCTATAAAACACCAAAGAATAAACTCAAAGAACGAGGAACAAACAGATCCTCACAAAAACAAGATTTTTAAAGAGAAGACTGGCAAGATGATCACCTGCTTTTTGTTTTGACTCACGTGTAAAATAGATGCAATGTTTGTGATGAGATGAGCTTTAATTTACTGGACATAATTGACCTTTGTGGCTCCGTATTGAACACTGACCAGAGCACCACTTTGCTTTTCTCTTGTTCATCAAGATTAGAGAGACATGCTGGCCCTCTGCGTTAATAATTCTTCCTACCAATGAGTCCCCCCCGCCCCGCTTTAGAGCACCTAACACAAAAGAGCGAATGCTTCATAAACTCGAGCTGAAAGCCCGTTATTAAAAGAGGCTTGCTCGTGTGACTCACGAGCTCGTTTCATTCAGCCTCCCACTCCTTTTTGCACATGTCATCTGCTGCTGTGTCCTCTGTCTGCGCTGACGTCAGAGGGGGCTGGCTGTCCTCCTACATCGCCTGTGGAGTGTGACCAGTTGGATAGGCAGCCCGGTCCAAGCACGAAGCCTCCTTTGCAGAGGCTGTGATCGACCCTGATGCTGCTTTGTCCAATTAGCAAACAACACTCCGCCTTTGCTTCTAGGTTTCCTCTGAGCCAGGGTGCATCGCCCCCCTCTGCCTTCCCCTTTGGCGCCCCAGTTACCTTGGCCAGAGCTGGGCAGACTTTGCGGATGTTCTGACAGACGGAAACAGAAATAACTCCACAAATAGACCCGTCCTCTGGCTCACAGGGGAGCTTGAGCCCCACTTCTGTCTCCTCTTGCCTCCCATTTCATGTGCGCCCGAGGCCAAAAGAAGTCAGAAGGAACCACAGGGAAATCAAATTTGGAATGATACCGGAGGTACCAGGGGAGGAGGATAACGTGTACATAAATACATATTGTCATGAAAGTAGGCAGATTTTTGGAGATGTCAATGAAATGACAAACTTGCTAAAAAGGAAGCTATTTTTATCTTGAGTCAATTTTAAAGTCTATAAATTTAGAAAACAAACCAGCTCCCTATGCAGACAGAAGAAAAGTAAAAAAAAAAAAAAAACAGCCATGTCTTCTGGAAGCCATTAGAGGTGATTGGATTACTCGAGACCTCTCTTTTTTTTGGGGGGAGACATGTTATATGATGCCTTAGATATGATCTGCAGGAAGCAGGGCTAACACACAAGAACATGCAGAAGCTGTGTCTGTTCAAAGGCAGCTTAATAAGTGTGAAAAATAAAAAAGTACTGAATTGCTTCAAGAGAAAATGTTTCACATTTTGTCTGGAACTGTGCATGTAATAAAGTTCAGACTAAAGCAGGCTTAAGCATGAGTTCCCTCAGTACGCCGCATACAAATCCAGCAGAGAGTCTTGATGAGGTTTCACAGAGTGTGAAAGTGGGAGGTGAGAGACTGCTAACGACTGAGTCAAACCGCCATCTGTGTTGCAGTTCCCATGTTTCAAATCTTACTTCTTTTTCTTTTTTTTCTTCTCCCATTGGCTTTCACATTTTGACACACAGACATCGAGTCTTTCCTGGACTCCACGTGTCCTTCAGACGATTTCCCGCTTCCTTCTTGCAATGATGCTGCTCCACATCCTCCTTCCTCTCCCTCTCTATCTCTCCTCCTCTGCTGTGTGACCCAGCTTGCTTTAAAAAAAATTAAAATGTATGCATACAACTGGTGAAGAGAAGATAATTCTTTTAAGAAAATTCAAAATTTCACCTAAAAAAATAGAGATTTTCTATTTCATGCTTATTAAAAATTTCACGCCAAAAGCAAAGCATCCATTCACCTCCTGGATGCAAGAATCACCTCTGGAATAAATATGTCTACCTAAATAATTTACAACTGAGTCCTGGTGCTACGAGACAGACTCGAGAGAGCTACTTAAAGACTGAGGCCTGAGGCGTGAAGCCTTTGAGTTACTCCTGCAGGAAATGTGGAGAATACAGTATCCCGGGACAGCGGAGGAGCTTCAAAGATCTCTTACATTATTAAACCGCTCCCTTCATCTGCGGCAGACAGAGGCCTGAGGACAGACTCACACCTGCTTAAGAAGGTTTCAGCATGACACAAACATGCGCTGACGTACACACACACACACACACACACACACACACGCGCGCGCAACAATGCTTTTAAAGGGCAGTATTGCAAGTCAAAGTTGGAACTTCAGAGACTGCAGTGTTTGTCACTTTATGAGTTTCAAACATCAATAAGTTTAATCTTTTGAGTATTACACATCAATGTTGGCAAACTGAAATATTCTAAATAGGAATTCAACTGCAGCTATATCATCATGCTCACTTATTCCAAACACACACACGCGCACACACACACACACACA
>NW_013952421.1:3357905-3363173 GCF_001266775.1 Austrofundulus limnaeus
TGCGCGTGCGCTATGATGCAGTTTATTTGGCATCATCTGAAAATACATTTCCTCAAAGGTATTTTTAATCTGAAAAGAGCTTCACTGAGTGAGAACTAACGTTGAGCACTCAGCAGACAGTTAGGTTTCACTTTCACTTTGACCCGAGAGCCTGCAGGAGTCATGGGCAGAGTGTGTGGGGAGAGGGGGAGGGGGTGCGCTCTGCCATGAGGAAGTTCAGCTTAAAGACACGTCCCAGAGGCGTTTCTGGCCCCCAAAGGCATTTCTGGTCCCCACCTGTCATTTTGCTCCTCAGCATGGCTGCCTAAAAACGCTGCAGGATTTCTCAAACATGCATGAATGAGTCAGAGCAAGGCTTTGGGCATATTTTTAATGAGAGTATAACATTATAATATGATATAAAACTCAAAAAAGTTGATTTTACATGATGTTGCCCAGGCTGCCATCTTGCTGACGATGAACCTTCACTGATCTTACCTCTTGTTTGTGCACGCTACAAGTATGTTTTCTGTCTGTATTTGAGAGTTATTCTTGCTACCTTTTATTGTGCTGCAACTTGATGTTTCCTTCTATTGTGTGCAAAAGTGTTTTACCACTGTCTTGGTTTCTGTTTCAGTCATGCTTTAATTTTAGCATTCATGCTAACTGTATTTTTCCTCTTTCAATTCTCAGTGAATTTGCTCATTATCCTAATTTTTGTCGAGATCCTCGCCATCTTCCTCCACTTCTCTGAAAAACGATGCCAGTGTTGTTCCAGAATTTTCACAACAAAATGAAAGTTCTAGCTTTTTTTGACACAAAACCGCCCACTTTCACCGGCAGAAGCAACCCGGCAAAAAGCCAAGACACGCGAGTGTTTACTGCAACGACTTATGATTTAGCGATTTAGTCCCTAACACGTTGATTTAATTTGCCTCCGWCACAGCAGGACCTGCAATGTGACTATTGTGCACAAGTACATTGTGATGACGAATGTCTAACTATATATTTTGCAGCTCTAGTTCACACATCAGCTCCTACTTCATATGCATACTCTGAACATCAGCTCTGTGACTACCTTCACTGCCAGTTCAAATGTGGATGAAGTGACAAAGGCATATTAGACCCAGCTTGAGAGGTGATGTGAGGAAGGGACTTCATTGCTGTTTGTCCAAAAAAAAAATAACCCTAAAAAAACTAAATGGAAAAAATAACCGTTGGAATAAGGATTTAGAATAGATGTCTGACAAACATTTTATGCGGTCTACATTGACCCCACTGGACTGCACTCCATGCTTCCTTCGATTCCACAATACCAGCTTGATTAGTGAAAGTCCACATTTCCCTGAGGCATGCAATAAAATGAACTCATCTTTGCAGCCTTGTTGTTTTGTGAAAGAGGCTTCTGCTAACTCTYCCTTACTCAATGTGAGCCATTAGCAGTGACACGCACACATACAATCATTAATTTGTGCTGAATGAGAGCAAAACATCCTTGGAATGTCAGGTCTGTCCCTAGTTTTTTTCTTTGTAACATTAGTAAAATAAACCTATTAGTTTCTCTTTTGCGTCTGATTTCCATCTTGTGGTAACTTCTTGTAGCTTCCAGTTTTGCTTTTTTTACAAAGCACAYGCAAAATCGCTGTGAAGTGCATTTCATCTCAAGGTTATTTTCTCAAAATTCTAAAGAATCACCATATGTAGCTTTAAAGTGTTCTTCAGATTCAAAACGGACAGCCTCAGGATTAACAGAACACTAGAAAAACATGTTAAATAGTTTAAAAACCTGTCAGTGTGGGACTTCAAACTGTGACCAGAGACGTGAGAAACATTTCACTGAAAGACAGGACTGAACTGATGATACCAGTAAATTGGAGGCAAACATAGCAGAGTCTGCAGAGAAGCAGAGGATTAAAAATTAATGACTTGTGCAACAAGATAAAGGTCCTAAACACGCCTCATAATCCATAATGGACTRCACGTGGATCAGCATTTCACCAAAGCCCCTTTCAAACCTCACCTTCCAGGCTGAACCCTTCCTGTCCGCCTGCCTCGTGGGAATGTTTGACGGTGAAAYGACCAGATCAAAGTTTGGAATCTCACAGAAATTATAACTTGAAGGATTATGTAAAATTCTCCCAAACATAAACCTGTAAAAATAAACTCCGCTTTAAGGACAGTTATAATCAAGGTTTATGTTGAAGAATTACTGCAGTAATCATGGATTCCCAGTCAACCCCATGCACACAATCGCTTCACATTATTCAAATTTTAGCATTAGCTCTTGGAGTCAGTTCTATTTGTCTGTTAGCAAAATATCTCACGAACCAGTTCAGGGACGTTTCGAGGCACTTTAGGGGCCCAAGGCAAAAGGGTCCTGGTGCAACCACCACCCCACCACCACTCAGCCTGAATGGCCACAYGCTCAAAGTCAGGAACACCATTTAATTAAATTCAACATAAACAACAGTGTGCAGACGCACAGTCACATACATACACATTTTTTAAACTAAGATCRTCGTGTGCAAAATATTGAAATCAGCTGCTTGAATGCCTTGACTTCAGCAATAGGAGCCACAATGTCTGTCATTTCCAAAGACCTTTGAACTTCCCACACCGTTGACATAATTGGTAGTAGATCTCGTGTATGTTTTATCAGTGACATTGACAAAGTGATAGAMGTATACAGTATGCAAGGCACCAACTAGTGGGAGGAACCCCCTTAAGGGAGGCCTGCTTGATTTTGAACACAGTGTCATTGCACTTTYCTGCATTGAYSACCATATAATTTAATCATTAGTCATTGCCCAGGTCTGACCTGTTGCAACGGTCCTGAACCAGCGGATGGGTTTAAATGAATCTCAGGAAGTAATCGCTGGATGTATGTTGATAACTAATTAACTTGAAATGAAGCCATCAAAATGACCACCACAGCTAACCAGTTAGTCAGTTTTATCAGMATTAATTWAAAATTTGGTGTRAAAGTAGCTGAGAGTCCTTCCAAACACACACTCTGAGCACCAATCGATCATGCAATATCTTGCAAGAATGTGTTTCTTTCGAGTTTTGTCCAAACTGGCCACAACGCTTGTCATTTTTCAACCTGAGATTATCTTATCATCTTCTGGCAGGAAACACAGTACATGCGTTTCTTCAAGGATTTATCTGCCTTTCAGTTGAAAAGAGGATAAAATAAAGTTTCACAAAAGATCAACTGGTCGCTCTGCTTGATCGAGTCAAGGTCATGTCTCAAACATGCTGTAAATGTATCTGTCGCTATTATTTCATCGTGTTAGGAATCAAGACTCTATTTACACTTTTGTGCACACGAGAGAAGAAAGCCCACACTGTCTAGACTCCAGTCTGTGTGTGGAGTGCAGAGTCTGAAGAGGGGTGTCAGGTTACTGCGTAAACTCCMGGCTCTTGAAACACAAAGAGCAGCAGATACTGAACATTAAGCTTCCATCTCTTATCTGTCGGAGAGTCGAACACACCTTGTAGATTAAAAAAAACAAACAGACAGCTCTTGTTTGGTGCAGTCATGAAGAATACTTGTTCACACACTTTTCAACCCCTCTTCCCTCCCCTCATAAATACCTAGAAATCATAAAAACTTGAATTCGTCTCCAGTCTTCTTCAGAAAGTGCCCCACCCCGTCAACTGTCAAGCGGTAATTAAGGAGTAAATGCTAGAAATACCTTCCATGGCCATTCTAGGACTCCGCCTCTTCACCTCCATCGCTTCAGTTCCCCCTCCCTCCATCAAAACGCCAACATCCTGTCTTTATCAGCTCATATTTCCCAGAAAGAAACCGCTCATGGTGGCACAGTCACAGAAGCCCTTCGAAACACAACACCTTATAACAGAACCCATGATTTAGTTTGTCTTTTGTTTTATTCTATTGGAAATCTGATAATCGAGTTTGCTGTAATTTTCATTCACAACAACATAGACTTAGCACAAAAAGTAAGGACGTGTTTATTTGGTAGATTATTTCTTTGTTGTAACAACGCTTCTTGACAATAAATCTTATACCGAACAGCTGATTGGCAGCAGCTCGAAACAAGTGTCATGTGTGCAACCCACATACTCAGCTCTACTGCTCATCCCACAAATGCAAGTTCCTTACAAATGTGGCACTATTTAAACGAGAAATTCACAGGCTTTCCAACTGTGTAAGATTTATTGCCAAGAAGCATTGTTACATCAAAGAAATAATCTGCCAAACACAAATTTCCTTACTTTTTGTGCTCTGTGTTGTGTATTTTCTCCACTTGGACAAAGGGGACATATAAAAAGACCGAGGAATACGTGCTGATGTTTTTAAGGCAGAGTATCCCCATCACACATTTGAGTCCTAAGAAGTTGTTTAAAACAGGCTTTATGTATTTGAGTCAGCTTATTACTCACTAAAATATCTCTGGAATCAGAAGACAGATTTGATTGAAAATCCCAAAAGGTAACAATTAAGTGCAAGTGGCAAACACAAAAATAGTTACAACTCAGTCACTTTTGCAGAAATTGAACCATAAATCAAGTGTTTTTATTCTCATGCACAGTCTGTCGTTCTTTATTTAAAAACAGGAAAAGAGACATTTTAAAATTCAAATTTTTGGTTTATTGTTCAAATATATTTTTAAAAGTTGTCAAGTGCATATGAGTCTTTTTTAATAGTGATACCATGAAATCAGGAGCAGAGACAGAATCTTTGTCTTTCTAATCCAAACAAAGGTTGGACTAGACCCCCAGAGGTCAAACACATTGAATTTTAAATGCTCCTGGCACTCTGCACAAATCATCCCAATGAATGAATGATTAAAAATTCGACCTGCTTTTATCTGTTTTGATTTGCATTCAAACACAATTGGCTTAAAGCCAGAAAAAGGTCTCATCATCATCATCATCATCATCATCATCATCATCATCATCATCATCATCATCATCGCTGTCGCTCATCTCTCCACGTGAGCCTGCTTGGCCGGAGCTGAGCAGCTAATTAAAATGATTAGAGCCAGCAGAAGTTGTTTTTAAATGAAATTTGTTATTCCAATGGAGATGGGGAAACAAATTTTAATCAGTTCCTGGCAATTTGCATTTTACATGATTTTCTGTCAGGACCACCGTTCAGTTCCTGCTGTTCTTTAAATTCAAACGTCTGCAGCAGACTGAGAGGAACACAAGGTGAAACACAAGACTATTATTTTTGTTTAACTTTCAGCCACAGACGGAAATAAAATAGAGAATTTTCTTTATATTAAACATATAATACATACGCACATTCATATATAT
>NW_013952421.1:3364423-3389464 GCF_001266775.1 Austrofundulus limnaeus
ACACACACACACACACACACACACACACACACACACACACACACACACACACACACACGCAAAGACTGATGGGAGTGATGCTGAGCCGGGGTCGTGTTGTTACACGTCAAACACAGTCCAGTTGTTGGGTTCGAGGGCTGCACGTGGCCGGATGTGCCTCGTGGTGGAACCTATAAATCTGAACTGTTTATTCTGGGAAACACTCAGCCACTGGGACGATTTTGTCCACACTGACCTACGAGCTTTGCGCTCAGAGCAGAACTGTTTGCGTCTGGTTACTGGTGGAAAGCAGCGGTGTGATTTAAACCGGTACGTTCTGCACTACTTCAAGCTAAAGAGTGATAGCTTTAATAACAGAACCATGTTATAATTTGAATGATTTCTCACTGGTTGTGTTTAATATTTTATTACAACTCTTAAACATTACATACAGTAGTTAACATTATCAAGTAGTTTCTTGTAGAGTAGGCTGAGATATTTATTTAAAGACAGGAAGTGCTTTGAACCTGTTTGAAACATAACATTTCAAATGGTAGATGACATAAAATACTGTTGAAATGAAATACTTAATTAAAAAAAGAATTAACAATTGTGGTTTCAAAAAGCAGTATACACTCAAAAAAGAGATATAATGGATTTAATTTTAAAAATGTGAACTAGTTCCAATGTGCTGAATAAGACATTTGCTTTATGTTTACTTTACATTTACATATGTTTTACCTTTGCTCAATTCAGCTTACATGATTTTTTTATTAAATTCATTACATGTTTTTGAGTGTAAAATCAGGGTTCAAATTTCAAATATTTCAAAGTTTTATTTGTACCAAAAATTAGTTTTCCTTTTAAATGTCTAACATGGTTTTTATTTAATAAATGGCCATATTATCAAAAAGCAAAAATAAAAACAGGGTTGATTAATAACTTCCTTTAGACTAATCCATTTCAGATTCACTCAGATTATCTGGTTTTAAAACAAGAAGTTCAGTCTAAATAAGAACATGACACCATATAAAATACTGCTTTTCAGGAAAACAAACCAAATGACTTCATAAAACTTTTTACTGCTGTTTATAAAATGTTACTGCTTAAAGCATGTGAGACTTTATTTTTTTTTCTCCAGGAAAACAATCTGAACACTTGTTCCTCTTCTGATCTGTTTACGTTCCATCCCGTTAGCAGAAGTCCATTTCCAATAAAAACCTGACACATTTTGCACATAAAATGGAAAACTTTATTGCGCCAACATATTTTTGTAAACWCAAGGCAAAGACAATAAAACGTGTTTATCACTTAGTTGTGTAATGTTTTTTTTAACCTTTGAATAGAGCTAAAATATGTAGAATTGTATGTTTCCATTACCCACCACCATAAAAAGTGAATAATGTGGGCTTGTGTTGCCGATTTAATTGTCTGTTAGCAAAATATCTCATGAAACAATGGCCAGGTTTTAATGATAATCTCTGAGGGTAATTACTGAAGGTGCATCTACAACTGATTTTTGTGTCCGCTTGTTTCAAGATGACCACCGCAGCCAGTCGACCTCAGCAAACACAAAAATGCTTCTGGCTCAGACAGTTTTACAGATACTGATCTGCAAATCGATGTGATCGTAGCTGAGAGTCATCCCCAGCATATAACCTAAGCTTGTGTGTGTAAATTTTAGGATTTGACAAAAACTGTCAAAGTCTGATCACGTTTTTTTTTTTTTTTTTTTTTTTTTTTTTTTTTTTAAAAAAATTAGCTCCTTGTAGTTTAGTCATACAGGTTGGAGCTTTAAGAAAGCATGTAAGGAATGAGTTATTTAAACATCCAAAGTAAACAATTACATCACAGTAATGTGTTAGGAATCAGTGATAAGCTCACATATGAAGTCAAAACTTATATGGAAAAAAATATTTTTAATAATTACTGTATAAAAAGTTGCTTTAAAAAGGTACATTTAAAAAAGCAGGATCCTTGTGAAAGTCAGTAGAGATGTGTCTTCCTGTGGATGGACGCCGGCCATCAGGAGACCTGCAGGAGCTTCTGCAGGGTCCTCCTGACTGCAACCTTCTCCTCGGGCGTGCTGTCGGGGATCATCTCGGCGCTCTTCTCTGCGCTCAGCCTGACGAGCGGCCTCGCCTCCTGGCACCTCCGCAGCCCCGCCTGCGTGATGTTCCTGCAGAAATCCACCCTCACCTCCTCCAGGCTGGCCCCGTGGGCCGCCAYGCCCCGCAGGCTGGCGTCTGTGATGCGGACGCAGTTCTCCAGGCRGAGGCGGCGCAGCCTGGGGCAGCTCCGCAGCACGGAGGTCACGTCCTGGTCGGTGATGTGCGCGCAGCCCGACAGCGTCAGCGACAGGAGGTTGGGACACCTGTGGGGACGGAGAGCAGACAGTGACATCATGTTTTCGCCCACTTTACAGAAAGCCTGTTATTACTCATCATCAAATTATTGATCAAGTCTGGATTAGGTCAAATCTTGGTAAACACTGATTTTAGGTGCAGGTGCTTATTTTTAGATTAGTGCAGCTGAGAGGGAACAAAAAACTACAGATCTGAGTAACAAGATTTGTAATGATAGAGAACTGTAATGTCTACAAAACCATACCATGGTCTGATTATGGTTTGTTGTTATCGCCTGCCACTGAAATGTGTAGCCCAGACAGATTCAACTAAGTTGCTGGGGGCAGACAATTAAACAAAAAACAGTCTCCTTTAATTTTTTTCTGATTTAAAATGAAATTTTATATTAAATCAAGTCAGTGGCATGCAGGCAGATTAAGTTGTATAGCCCTGTTATAGATTATCTCTAACACGTGTCAAACTCAAAGCCCTCAGGCCAAATGTGGTTCATCACTGCATTTTATGTGGCCCAAAGATGGATTAATGGCTTAAATAAAGCACATGTTTTAAAGCAGCATTGACCATAAACTACATCACCCATAATGCATGTTGATTATTTTACACTCTCTCAAAATAAATTACTTTATTTTGAGAGATCTGTTCAGGTCACAAGTTCTTTTCTCATTCATGATCAGAGGGGTGTTTCATTATTTCTGATTTCATTTCTTGCAAGGTCTTGCTGAATTACATTTATGAAAATAGGCTGGTCCTGATTTCATTAAGTAATTCCTACAATTTTGGTGGAGAATGACGGCATTCTGTCACTCGGTGGAGCTGCACAGGGTTCAAAAGCAGCCGTCAGCCGGTGAAATTCACCGTGAAAAGTCTCTTCTTCACTGCATTTTCACCAGCTACTTTTGCTGTGGGCTAGTTGTACTGGGAARTGGGAATTTCCTACTTACAAGTCATAAATTTAAAATGGAACTCCCCCTCCAGTGGGAATTTCCTGTCGGAAAGAGGGAATTCATAATTCAAGACAAAGCAACTCCCCACAACTCAACAGTGAGTAAAACTCACCTACTTTTACTTTTAGTATTTCTGTATAATTTACATGTACTTGTGTTCATAAGAAGACGTGTTAAAACACTGTTTCTATGCAGGAAATACCATGTAGAGCTCAGTTATTGTACGAGACAAGGAACGTGACTTTTAGTGTTTTAAGTTAAAGCTAAACATAAAATATCAAATTTGTAACATTAGTAACAACTGTCTTTTTGAGGGCCATCATGTGCCGCATAGTGAAAATGAGTTTGACACTGTTGATCTATTACATTTATTTGTCATTCAAGTTAAAGGGAAAAAAATCACTGCTTTTTAAAAAAAAAAAAAAGAACTCATCAGCCAGCCAGACTAAAGTCACCGACTGGCCAGTAATGGCCCGCAGGCCATCAGTTGAAAAGCACTGCTGTAGGCAAATAATAACATTTTTGCATCAGTGCATGTCTTTTACCAAAATAACTTATGAGCCCCTTGAATTAAAATGAAACTTTCACAAAGTAATCATTGTACATCTACAACTCAGTGACTTTTGGAGTCAATTTAAGATGTCCATCAGAGCCAACTAAGCTTTGGAAACGCAGCACATACTCAGAGGGCTAACATATCTCAAGAAATCTCACAGGATCGCATACAATTGCATGCAACATGGTTCACAAAGCTGCATCGGTTCTCAGCATTAATGATTTTAGTTTAAAACTCTGGCATGAAAAGCTGTGCTATAAGGATATGAAGGATATGCTTTCCTTCACTCTTTGCTAGACCTTTAATTCTACAATGAAACATGCTTTTATAACAGAAGAGTAACAGAATGTTTGCACATTTTTCTGCTGTATTCTTAAAAAAAAATCCTTCTAAAAATAAATCAGCCAAATGTTGCTGGAAGACACATTTCTGTACAGTATCACTGCAGCCTCCTGGCAGGCAGGCCGGCAGGCAGACACTCAGATGGCAGCAGATCATGGGTGTCTTTCATGTTCGCTGATGCAGATTACATAAACACTTACATAATCTCACTGCCTTCCTACATGTGAGCCAAACATATTCCAGTGTTGCGAAGGTGCTGGCCCAGTAACCTCTGAACAYGCCACAGCACAGTCATGTGCGCGGCGGCAGGAGCTTTCTGACTTTGTTAGGTGATGGCAGTAAAAGAAGAACATAAAAATCACACAATGAGATTGTGTACTCGGTGGTGATCGYGGGATTTAGACGTATATTTGCTCTGCCATGTCTCTGTGTTTCAGCGGCCATGCCCTGAAGTGAAAGCAGGTAGGTKTAATAGGAATTAAATGATCAACCTTTGTTACATAATCCACCCTGTCACAGCACTCTCACTCAGTGAATACAGAATTATTTTGTGTGCCTTATCAAAACATGTCAGTTCCTTGAATGCATTCGCACACCTGCAGCAGATTTGGTTTTATATTATTTTAGACACACAAACTCCTCCTTTTTTGTGGCTTTTAAGTGAATTTTAGTTGATAGAATTAACTATAACAAACTATTTACAAATAATAAATGAAATAGTTGAATTCTAACCAGATTAATGACCAAAAGGCTAGTCCAAGACCAAAGCATATTACTGCCATCTTTAAACAGCTTAATTCAATAATAATAATAAAAAAATCATAGCAGTTCCCGCAGAGCTCTGTCCATTTTACATAGTGTGGATACATATAGCAGCAGCAGCTCAGTTAGCAGTAATATTTATGAATAAGTATTTCTCTTGCAACTAGTCTGGTGGAGCTCTGTGGGGTGGGAGCTCAGCTCCAGACTGAGCTCCTGGGAGGAGCTTTGTGTAAAGAGGCGGAGCTTTGTACTAGCAATCGTTTAGGCAGCCCCATATGGCTACCACAGGAGATTCAAGGATTTCTCAAACATGCATGAATGAATCAAAGCAACACTCTGGGTATGATGAGGGAATGATAGTATAACATGATATAAAGCTCAAAGAAGTTGATTTTGGATAACACCTCCCCTTTAAGTTATTTATCCAAACTGAGGCTATCTAAAAAGCTATCTAAAACAGGTAAGATATTATTTGTTAATAAACCTTTCCACAGAATGGCTCTTTAATAATATGCCACAAGACATAGATTATAGGGGTGTAAATCACCAGCTTTATCACGATACTATATTACATCGATTTGTTCGGATGACGATATATTTCTCAATATCACAAAGTCTGTCACGATACGATTTTGATTCAGTTCAATTCACAAGTCTATGTCTATGACTGTGTTAGATGGCCATGTGAAATTGATGTACATCGAGCATATGATAACAATATAGATCGGTATTTTCATTTTGTCTTGATTTAATTGAATCATTAGTCATTTAACCGATATATCGATATACAGTAGATTAATGTATTGTTTCACCACTAATGGATTATTCATCTCAGGTTGGACTTATCCATTTTTATGACCTATAAAATATTTAATATATTCTGATATATGAAACATTTTGTTTTATTTTACCTTTACCTTGTATGTCAGAATTATTTTCCTCCTTTTGTTTTCTTTGAGACATGRTGTAGCTCACGTTAAACCCAACAGCTTAGAGGTCAGTCTGATGGAGGCTGCAGCAGCACCAGCTCATCACAAACCTGTCATCATCTTTCTAATGACCCTGTCTGGCTCTCGAAAGCTTTTCTTGTCTGGTCAGATTGTCCTGTGAATAAAAATAAAACCGAAGTGTGCGTTTAGGCTGTGTCTCCATCAATCTTTTAAGTTTACAGGTTTTCTTTTAAAGTCGATTGTTTATTCTTTCCATACTAGAGCCGGTGTGTATTAGCTTCAGGAAATAAAGCCTAAATAAAAATCAAAGGGTTCCTTTTATGATCTGATTTGAAAGAGAAAGCATCAATTTAGGCAACCGGTGCAGATCAAAGTAAGGACTGATCCTATTCAGTGGTGTTTAAAAAGCAAAGGCTAAAGCTTTTTTTTTTGGCCTCCCACCGAGCAGTCGACTGTACACACAGCACTTACAGCATGTTTTTTTTCTTGTCGTGACCTCAACATAATCAAAAGTGAGTTCTTGCAAAGTGATTCACCATAGTCGTCTTCCTCTAAAAGAGCGTTGCATTTCAAAACAACTCACAGAGCCTATAGAGATGCTGGCTTTATTGGTTTTTCCACGAGGATAGGAAGCCAGCCGTTGTTGGCGTCAGAGCTGAAGAGGCAGGCAGAGACAGACGCACATGTTCATTCCTCAAACAGCTACAAAGAGCCAATTCTTAGGCTCCACCTGCCTGCATAAATCTCCAGTTTTTGCAGCTGACTGGGAGCGTCTGAGGCCAAACCACTTTTTTTTAATCACTCCCACAGCTTCTCCGTGGGTCCTCCCACTCTGTCACGTGCGCGTTTCTTCTCCCTTTCAGACGATTTGGGGAGGGTTTATCAGTATGCAAAACAGCGCGTGCCCTAAAAGGCCTTGAAATCCAAGCCCTGGACACGAGTAGGTGGTTCTAGTTTCGACTCATCTCTCAACAGCTCTCATGACTCGCGTSTCCAATTTCACAATACAGGAAATGCTCGCTCATTGTCCCACGAAACCCAACCCCTCTCCTTTTTTTTAAAAAAATTGGGCCCCGTCCAGCAGCTGCAGTGTCTGAGCTCCCCTCACATCAGCACTTATTACTGGCAGCCATGAAGAAATTATCCAGAGACCCCTCATTAGGCCTCTCCGGGCTGATTCCTCAAAGGGCCAATTTTCAATGGCCAATCAAATCCAAGTGTCACGTCACTCAATGAATTTAATTTGATATGTGCCCACAGTTGTGTTAGTTAATAGAATTAGTCTCATGTCCAACAGATGTCTTCTTTTTTTGCCTTGTTTCAGCAGCCAGCTCCAGATCCACCATCTGTTTCTGATGATCCTGTTCGCTGCTGTCGACAGCTAAAYATGACAGTTTGACTAAAGCACGGGGTCTGAAATGTAAACTCTTTTGTCCGCTGTTGTGGGCTCAAGTGACCTCATTATCATCTAAAACCAAATAGACATCTCTCTGCTGTTGGTAATGTCATCTGTTTCATCACTGAAAAGGGATTAAAGACCCAGGATTCCTTGAAGGGTCTCTTGAATTGAAATAATCTTAGTTCGAGCAGTGGCGGATCTAGGATTTTTCAGTGTAAGGGGCCATCAATGGGCCACAATTTTCATAGAGGGGCCAAGTATTTGTTCAACATACTTGCACACAAATCCCCAGTTTTTGTAAGATTTATACATTTAATCAGTCAAACGTATTCAAACACTAAAGCTTGCACAGTAAATTCTCCTTATCAATTTTACATGTTTTTTTTTTTACTGTACATAGATAAAATACTCTCAAACACATGTGAGAAAATCCAGCCATTGTTCCCAGTAAAAACTTCTGCAGGATAGTTCAAACTGAAAAAGACTTCTTTATGTTGGACTTTCCTATTTGACTCACTGGCGCCAGTAGTGGTTGGAAGTGGAACTGCAGCCACCATCATTGTTCTTGGGCAAGGACAGATGAGTGAAAGGACAGGGGGCACTTGAGGGGGCCAATCAGATTTCAGATGGGGCCAATGCCCCTGTGGCCCCGCCCCTAGAACCGCCCCTGAGTCCGAGGAAGAACAGAGTTGATAAATGTCCTTTTCTTATGAGATATGAGATCTTCCAAGATGCAAAAGTGCTCAAAAACAATCACAGGGACGACTATCTGCTACACTACCACTAAATTTAGCTCAAAATCTGTAAAAACAACAAAGTTTGAGTTATTTTCGCATTGTGTGTAAATGTTCATCCAATGATTACTTTTTGAGTGTTTGGTTTAAATCTGTCAATTAGTTCATGAGATGTGTCGGTATACAACAAAGCAAAAAAAATAAATAAATAAAATACATTATCCAATTCTCCAGCTTCGGGCAGTACAAGTTATATATTTTCCCAGCAAAGCAGGGGGGGACACCACACTCTGACACTCACATGTGGCAGACGTGAGCCAGGAAAGTGCTGACCAGGTTCTCATGCTTGCTGCAGATGTCCTTCTGGAAGGAGCTCTTCAGCCAGTCCTCGATGTTGCACACCTGCTGGACCCTGCTGGAGTGCCAGCAGATAGTCAAGTACCGCAGCGACGGCCCCAGCACAAAGTTGTCCCGCCTGAGCTGACACGGGGAGCTGAAGTGGAGCAGACTCCAGAGGCGAGGGTCCAGGAAGACCTCGCGCAGTCGACGACATGTAAGGGACAAGCTCCTGCGGCTGTCCTTGTCCAGGAAGGAGAAAAGGTGGAGGAGACACTCACGGTTGAGATGAGTGAGATGCATGCCGAGGCGGTCCCCCGAGGCGCTCACAGGGGCCTCATCCCTTTGGGCAGTGACAGGCCTGCTGGTAGGCTGCAACAATGAACCCCCAGCCTGTATTGTGTGGCCTAGATACATGATGCCCCCGCAGGCGCACACACACACACAAACACACTGAAGGCCTGCACATATAAGGCGGTGGAGCGGAGGCTATTTTGGGAAGACAACTGTGATACGTTCAAAGAAGGGAGTGTTTGAGTTATCCTCTCCCTCGCCATCTGTCATGACTCTCAACAGACAGTGAKCGCTGGACGGAGCCAGATGTTTACACCGTCCCTACTTCACAAAACGAGACTCGCTCCACGAGACACCTCCACGTACCTCCAAAAGAATTACATTTCCAGGTAAAATGTTCAGACACGGCTTTCAGTTCAAGTCTAGGTCCAACATTTCAGCCTAAGATGGGGGACCTTTCTGTGAGAAATCCTTTTTAGAAAGAAAGGTACCACCWGACACTTTAAGTAGAGCGTAAAAGAATTACAAATGCTCCTAAAACATAGCGCTGTGCAACATATTAACCCCGGATGACCTGCACTCAAGCAGACCCCTCAGAGATTTCTTCTGTTTTAACCAGTTTTAAATGTTTCATGTCAGATAAAGATAATCTGAGTTAATACAAAATTAAGGCTTCATTAGATTAGTTCTGGCTCTATGAGGAAGAGTATTTCCACCCTTTGGTTAAAAAGTGAATGAACTGCCTTTTTAAGGAAAGCCGAGTTCAGTTTCACCACGAGATCTGAGGAATCAAGAAATAACTAAAAATGCTGTAAATCCATTATCCACTAAAGGAGACGGCATGGAACAGTGGTGAACCTTCCCAGGAGTGGCCAGCAGAACAAAAAGAGTCCATCGACTCATCCAGGAGGTCCTGAAGAAACTCAGACCTCAAACCCAAAGTTTAGGACTCAACAAGAAGAGGCAAAGGACAAAAATGGTCCAACGCCAAAATCACAGCTGACCAAAAATAAGACAGATTCGTCTCACTTTTATCAAAAAACATCTCGATGATCCTCAAGACTTTTGGRAAAATCTTCTGCAAACGTTTTTCAAGGTGTGGCCTAGAACCAACACTGCATTTCAGGAAAAGAACAGCATTCCTTCAGTCAAACATGGTGGTGGTAGTATGATGATTGCAGTTGTTGGTACCAAGAGGGGCACAACTAGTTTTAAGGGCTCTTCTCCCTTCATGAATGAAATAATTTAAAAACTGCACGTTGAATTGACTCAGATTATCTTTCTCTGATTAACATGTTTGATCTGAAACAGGTGACAAAAACCAATAAGCAGAATAAACATGTAATTGAGCAAATCATTTGGCCACAGCACTGGATCCTCAACTAAAGTTACCGATCGTCACAAAAAGGAGACGTTTTATAAACACCAGACAAGTTGAGGCATTTGAATTATTGATACTTTTCTTCCTGATCAGCAGGGAGTTTTTCCTCTCCACCGTTTGCTCAGGATGGGAGACTGTGATGAAGTGATTCAACGCAGCCTGCTGGTTTCTTCGTTAGATTATTCTTTTTATGTAGTGTCCTGAGACAACGTATGTTGTGACTTGGGGCTATATAAATAAAATAAACTTGAACTTGATACTCTACTATATTTCAATGAACCGTCAAATACTTTGGAATGGATGTTGACAAATAAAAAGGTAACATCAATGTCAAAAAATTGACACGAACATCTTTTGCCAATTTTTGCAGTGTTATTGGATTTCAGAACTGACCATAAGGGACACTGATGCACCTTTCTGTCACCTATCAGTGAATGTGTTTGACCAACCTTATGGACTGCAGAGTCAAAATAATTTGTAAACATATTTTTTGTTATTGCGATCAATTATGAGATTTTAAACTTTTTGTATTTACAGTATAATGTTCCTTAACAGCTAAACTCTTTGCACTGTTTCCATTCTTTATATCTCTAATTCTTTTTTTTTCTTTGATAAAAATAAAAAAATCTAAAAACCTTCAGATGACAGTTTATAATCAGCATGGTCAATTGAGGCGAATGCGTTTTCTGACCAAAATGTCAAAAAAGTTCCAAGTTTTTTAAGAGAATTTTTTTTTTTTACTTCTTTTAAAAATAAATATTTTTTAAGCATTACACCATTGTAGCACAGATACAGATGGATAAAAAGATTGAAAAAGTTACATAAAAAACAACAACTCTGGACCAAACTGATCTTCAGCTAAACGTAGAAATAATAAAACTACGACAAACCGTCTCCAGCTTGAACTGAAATAATGAGCAGTTAACCTGTGAAAACAATTTGTAGCAATTAGCTGCAATTTTATGAGAATGTATTTAGAGTAATCGAGGACAGTTTGTTGGATTACAAATAGACTTTAGAACAAACTCAATGAGTCACCTTTAGGACTGTGGAACCGCTACGTGTCACATTTCAGAGAATTAAACAAATAACTTCAGAGTGCTGACCTGAAAAGCCCGACATGTGAGAAGTCATAAACACACACAGTTACTGATTTTGTCTAAGGCAACATAGTAAACTATGAGTCAGTGTTTGCTCAACGAGAACAGGGGATGTACTGATGGCAAAAGGCAAAACATCATTAGCCTCCATGTTTGCTGTCAGTCTATTTTCCAAGCACATCCTGTTCAATTCATCATCCATATATAAGGAAACAAACAACCCAGACTATAGCAAATGCCAGTGTTAGGAGGCTGATAACATCCTGTACTCTGACTCACTGTGTCATGATGTCCTTAAGCAGCCCTCTGACGCAACCAGAACTATGCAATGTGAGCAAATTACTCTGGAACAAATTTCTACAAAAAACAGGAGAGGAGAGGAGGAGGAGGGAAAAGGCCACTTGTGTCATTAATGAGGGCAGAGTATAGAAGTCGGAGCCACCTGTGAGCTGGCCACGACCAGCAGCTGTTCCTCTGCATACAGGAGTGCTTGTTCCTGCCAGAGCGAGAGGGCTGCCTGGCACGTGTGCCGGGGAGAGCTCGATGTGCATGTGTGCCTGGGCGTGGGTGGAGATCTCTGCTGAAGGCTAGAGGCAGGCAACAGAAAAAAAAATCTCTCCTTTAAATTCACACTTTACTATAAAATAATAAAGGCAGCTAACCATTAGAATTAAAACATTTGGATCTTGTAGTTTTCTATAATTTGACAAGTGTCTTATTAAGAGGCAGTGGCCTTTGTCGTTCTGACTTTAATAAACAAAGGAGCCTTTTTTTGATTCAAAATACTTCAGACATTAATGTCTAGCAGATGAGATGCTTAATTGTAGCTAAAGCTTTAGATTTCTGTCAACTAGACTGAGTCACAAACAACAAAAGCAAGATTAAGAACCAGTAAAAAAAGAAAAAGAAAAGAAAAACAGAGCAACTCAAATGTAGGAATCAAAAAGTCTCTTTTGTATTCTGACATGGCAACATTGGCTGATACATGCTTCAAAAGTTAACATCACTGGGGTCCCATCATAAAATCGATTTAACATGTTAAAAGATGCTGCGCCATTAATGCAGACCAAAATCTTTTTTTAAGTGATCAAAACTTTTACAGTTTCTTCAAGTAAAGCAAATGAGCACTTTAAAAGTCAAAGATGTTTTTTTCTTAACATTGTAACTGGAAATCATTTATAAAAAGATGCCAAATAAAATAAYTGAAATGCCCAATATTTAAAACAACAACACAGCTGTCACAAAGTATCAGTTCATTGAACAGTGACCATCTGACGTTTCTGACGCTTTATGATTTTCTTTTATCCTTTAAACAAGAACTGGAGTCTGTTACAGAGTCTCTTACGGAGGAATACATGAAGAAAAGTAAAAGACAAAATTCAAACAATGATAAAAAAGTCAAAGGGAAGACTGATGGCAAACATTAAATGGGGAAAAAAGAGAKATAATAATAATAATCAAGCATCATGACTTATCACATGACTGAGGTGGAACCAAAATGAAGTGCCGAGCTAATCTGAGGCAGTAAAATCTAACCGGATCACGGCCAACAGGTTCTAAAGCTCAGAGAGCTTCTTCTGACCCGGTCTCCTCTGAGGTATCTCTGTCTGTCACGGCCTCCTTGTCAGCCTCGTTCAGTGCAGCTGTGTTTACACCTGCGTTTTCTTGGGCTTTTTCACCAGACGCMTCTATTTGTGTGGCTGCTCCGTCCGTCAGCTCCATTTCTGGGGCGTCTGCGGCGACGTTGTCCTGAGAAACTACTTCTGACAAAACACCGGCTGTGGCTGCAGCGTCCACGTCGGGCGTATTTGTAGCTGCGCTGTCGGTGGTAAGCTTGTCCCCGTCCGCTTGGCCAGTCCTCTCCACGTAGAAGAGGATGTAGGCCTTTGCCTTCCTCACTGCGTCTTCACTGGTCAGAGTCACTGTGCTGTCATTGAAGTGGTACCAGCGGCCCTCGTGGCTGCCGTATGCTGTGTAATGCCCTGATCCAACCCTGTGAACACAGACGCACACATCACGTTGTCCCTTCTGSCTTTTTACTAAAATTCATTTATTGCTGTTGGAGCGAGGGGGGGGGGGCGTTCAGCTTTACAAGAGCAGAACAACACTGCCACTTAGAGGACAAAGCTAAAATAGCAACACTTTCATTATTAGCTTATCTTCTTTTTAAAGAACTCAACATTTTGTTATGTCATTATTTAAAATCCAGCTGCTCACAAATAATTTGAGAAATGAAAAACAGGAGCTGAAATATTTAAACAGTAACTAAATGGATCAAACACAACCAACAGAGCTGGCAGGCAGAAAATGATCTGTGATTACCTGTTTTCATGCAGCGACTTGGCTCTTAGATTTGTTGTCTTATTGGGATTAATCCAAGGTTTGTAAATCTATCTTTGTTCCCCATCACTGAGCTGTAATAGTATGCTTCTCAAGCTGGGATCATTTTAAATGATAACAACTTTGGTCATTTATTTAGGTCATAAATTCCTAAATAAATCCCAACGTCAAGCCAGAAAGATGATAAATATCCACTCACCCCGATCCATGATGCACCACAACTGCCACGAGGTCATACAGGCAACTTCCTGGCAATGAATTCTCCGGCTGAAAGAATTAAAATGAGTAAGAAGTGAATGTTTTATAAAGCTCTTCTGATGCACACCACCAAACTGCAGCATTCACAGCTGAACAATGGACACACAAGCACATTTACTTTCATAAAAATCAGAAAGGTTCGACATAAAATTATCTGAAACATGATAGAAAATTCATGCTGGATTCAGAATAATGAGTAATTCTCAACCAAACTACCCATTTTTGCACTGAAAATAAACATCGGTGCAAAATTAAGATAATTACCAAACTGAACTGCTAAAGCAGATAATGTTGCATTCACTTTACAGAGACATTTTTGGTAGATAAACTAAGATTAAGATGAAGATTTTAGGATTTAGGAAGTTTTTGCGGAAAACCTGCAATAAAAGAAAAAATACTTCCAAATTAAGTTTGTTTTCTAAACAAAAACAGGTCCACATTAGAATCATCAAACTAAACTTTTCATAAACAACTATTTTAGTAAACAAGTTTAGGACCAACTCAATATTCAGACGCCTAATATGATGCAGAGTTAACTGGTTTTAATCTGCAACAATCTGGACTCTAAAACAAACATCTGCTCAGTAATTAATTATCAAACAAAAGCAAGAATCATCAGTTTCTAACATCCCGTAAAGTCATGGAAACCTGAGCGGGTCGCTTTTCAAAGCTGCCTGGACATCCAGCATCAACCGGATCAAATATTGAGTTAAACATGTGCTACAGGTGGTACAACGACATCGAGACGTTTGCACCTGTTGACATCAAATTAAAGCTACTCATCTAGCAGAATTAGCTCCAGGAGAGGTCAACAGTTACATGTATTTTTCACCCCTGCATAAATCCAGCATCAGCTTCATGTTAATGTTTTTGCCCACTACTCCAAAATTCTGTCGTCACATTTCTCCTGTTCCAGGCTCACCTCAAGCAAGTAACCCCTCATGTCCAGGTCCTTCAGGGGAAACTCTACGTAAGTATCCACCTTGTTTCTCAAAAAGGCCGTCCAGTGGAACCGTTTTAGATGCAAACACAAAACCTGCCAGTTCAAATAAAACACAATTAAAAAATACAATAAATCTTTCCAAGCTACACGTTTCTGAGAATAAACTGTAAAAAAATAAGAATAAAATATGTTGGAATAAAAATGTATTCATACTTTTGGCAGCTTCTGGATCCAGAACTTCTTGGTCGATTTCTGGCGTTTTTTACATTTATGGCAATAATACAGCTCAGTTTCATCAAGTTCTTCCAGGTCAGTAAAGCTGCGTAAGCAGTCTAAAAATAAACAACGCAGACATTAAAAACACTCATAATTGTTGTGCATTTAAAATGTGATATAAAGTAGGCTTGGGTGGTATGACAGTATTGTGGTATAACTGGGTATTCAAATATGGTGACAGTATTTAAAGATTAAAGCTGCATTCTGTAACTAATATTTCCTTTTTGTCATTTTTCTTAAAACTCTCACTATGTCCTGACAGATAATCTCTGAAAAAAACAAGTGTCCTCTGGCTCCTCCCGGTGGTCCTACAGCCATCTGTTCAAACCTACCGCTCCCGAAGAAAAAGAGCAAATCAAAGCCCAGAGTTTTGTCTCACAGGTGTCAAACATGTTCGAGGACRAGATGCTCACGCCCACCCCGCCCTGCTTGCCCGCAGCCACTCTCATTCAAGCTCCTGACTCAGTGGGAGGAGCTTAGGAAGGTGGGCTGAAGCGTAACAGAGTGCAAGGGGGGCGGACCTGAAGGTTGTATCTGTTCTTTTTCTAAGTCCACGGTTTTCTAGAAACTACATAAAGCAGCTTTAAGACCATATTAACCCCCTAGAGCCGAATCACAAGACCTATTTAAATCGCTCTAGACTGATTTGTGTTTCAATTTGTGACATAAGTAAAGACTTAAAACTAAACACCAGTTTTTAAACTGTGTGGATTGGCATAATACAAATGAAATTATGTTAATAGCATACGCCTCATGGGAAAAACAGCTCATTTCACAATCAGTCTCAACTTTCTCTCGAACCAAAAAAAACAAACAAACAAACAAACAAACAAAAAACAAACAAAAATAATTGGAAACCCCTCAACCTCCTCTTCTGACCAAGGTCCAGTTATTTGACCAAAAACTCTAAAGGAAGAAGAAAATAAAGACGTGAAAAGTGAATGAAGTTTGGCAMGATGGAGAGACGGCGAGTGCGGGAGGAAGTAACAACACGCCGCAGACCATACAACCCTAAGCCCCGCCCCTTTACCGTACCCAAAGATAATATGTTGGTATGAAAAAGATCAATACCTTACAACCCTAATATTGACATTTAAAAATTATTCTTTTACACATGAACTTACCCCGTAAAGTGCATGTCGGGCCTGGTTCCTGGTCCTTACTTCTCTTTTGTCTGAACTGACTGGGAATGTCTAAAGACAGATCTGAGTCAAAATGAACGAGAGAAAACATTTATCATGAGCAACATGGAGTCATAACTTTATACYGTAAAAAGTTTTTCTAATTTACAAACTTCAGAAAAATATGACCAAAAAAAAAAAAAACATGTGGAGTTTGTAGTTTTTCTTACCAAGAAATGGATCAAACTTGCGGGATTCTGTCCCACATATCAGGCAGTTGACTTCATTCTGAAGTACGCCTCCAAAAATAGATGTGACAACACTGGAAGGCCCATTTCTGCATAAACAATCAACGAGCACAAAGTTGTGTTAATCATTTAATGTGCACTCAGAAGTTTCATCAATGGAAAAAAATAAACTAAAACACAAGTTTTTCATTTAAAGAAACAAATTGCAATTTATAAGAGTATCATTAAAAAGAAGACAGAATGAATTACAATTAGACTGCTTTCAAAATAAGTTATTAAAAAAGTAGACACAAACAACAAGGGCTACTTAAATATATACATTTAGCACTGACAGTAAGAAGAATGTGTTCTGTGAGCTGAATTTTAAAGAAAACATTGTATTTAACCACAGCAAAAATAAAATAAAAATCTCAAAGCTTAGATGAACTGACACGAAACATTTGCCGTCTGAGTTGGAGATCCTGCCTCCATCCTGAGGCGGTACTGGGTGGGACGCCCCGTTTCGACTGTACTGCAGCTCCCTGTGGAGATGGTCCAGCAGGTAACGCATGAATTCATGGGCGTCCTGCTGCTGATAGCCTCTGTATAAAACATGCAACATTTTTGTGGCATTAATGTGATGCCGACAGCTATAAAAGGAAACTATTATTCAGTYTTCATATGGAGATAACTAACCTGAAACTTGGCATGATTTTCCAGATGGTATAAAATAAGGAGTCTGGACTGAAGGCCGTTTGGTTTCCTTGCCACAGGGAGCAAAGAGTTTTCCTGAACTCCTCCACCAAAGAACTGTTTCATCAGAAAGACACTCAGTCACAGAGCAGCACAGTCTAAAATCTACCTATAAACCTATAATTACACTTTAATCTTTATTTGTTGTTTTTTTTACATAATTTCTAAGCTTCTTACAACTTTTAACAGCATTTTATAAAATGACACAGACAAAATCTTCAACTGTACACTTGCAGATATGAAAACCATATGCATGCCCATAGATTCTCCTTCCTTCAGAAAAGGACCTTACACACTGTTGTCCCCTTGGCTGCGGGTGTGGTACATCCGTCTTCCTGCCGTCTTACCGCTGCGTAGAGCCACTGCAGGCAGCTCCTTGAAGTAACAGCTGAACTGCTCGATGTTGCTGTCGGACAAACACAGTTGGCGAGAACATCAGTGAGCGTGGCGCAGCATCAAGCGCCAGAAAAAACTGTAGGGGGATCAAATATGAGCCGTCAAATCTTCAAGCTCTGCATTTCTTTAGTTTGTGGAAGAATTTACATTTTGAGCCGGGTAAAATAAATCTTTATCAAATTTCTGTGGACTTTTCTAAAATTCAAGCCAGTTTTTAACACATTTTTACCATGTCAGCTCTATATGGCAGTCACACATCGCTGTTTTTGTGCAGGTAAATACACTGTTAGGTCAGTTAAATTAAAAAAACTGCAAAATTGTAAAACCAATTAAACTGATCAGAAGCAACAGAAAATGTGCAGAAGAAGCTAAAATATACAAACAAAAATATTTGTCCCTTCTAAAGTGCTTTAGGTTTGTAAACTGGATGCTTACTTGGGTAAAGATTAGTGACTTTATGGCACTTTGGAAGTTTATTGTATCACAATAAATAAAGATCAACCGACTTAAAAAGACAAGCAAAGTTGTTAAATATAATACAACTAAAACAACACCTGCTGTCCAAACTATACATTACKTAGAAAGCATTTTTTTCTAGTTTTTACAAATTAATTTGGACAAAACAATGAAAATAATTTACTAATACACACTTTAATAGTAAGAAAAACTCATTTGGAGCGTCCTGATAAGTGTCGAGTAAATGTGCAAACACACCAGAATAATCCTATGTGTGTGCATATGTGTGTGTGTGTGTGTGTGTGAACCCGTCCTTGGCTGTTCCTTGTTTCTAAGCAGTCCCCCGACTGTGCCCCAGACTATATTAATAAGGGATGACTGGATGTGGGGCCCTGGGTCTAACAGAGGCAGAGCTACTGGCTTCTGTTGCAGAGTCAGTCCACCACCCACAGACCTTGTCGTCTGTGCTGAGTCTTACCTGAGGGACTGCAGAATGGCATTCATGAAGCACGTGTTGCCCAGGTTCCTCAAACCAGTTGCACCTATTGCCACCCCGTCCTGAAAGAGGAGCTGCGTTATTTTCATGTGTCTTTGAGTGGGTGTGTATTTAGAAGCTTTATGGAAAAGTGCAGCAATGGTTGATGTTGCAAACAAACAGTAAACGAAAAGTCGTACATTGTCTTTTAGCAACTTTGCATCTCCAGCTGCGCTTTCCTGGAATTTTCTTTTCCTCTGTCTGTCGCCCAGAACCAGTGAACTGTAAGACAAAAAAGATTAAGTGATGTGATGGCAGAATAAATCTATATGACGACAAACACACCGCCAGGACAGAGCAACATTTGCCTGAAGGGATCAAAACACATTTGACTTAAACATACTTACATTTAAGCAACACTTTTTTTTTTAATTAAAGATGAGTCTTCACCATGTAATAAATAAATCAACAGATCCATGTCATCTTTACCCAAATTAAGTCTTCATTTAATTTTAAAAGAAACAAAGCTTTGGAAAACCTGTAATGCGTGCTATATAGTGATGMGAATACTTCGCCAAGTTTCATCAAATTCTTTTAGTAGGTTATTAGTGGATTTGAGCTGACAAGAAACCTGCTAACAGACAAACAACTCGTGCCCTAACATAATGTGACCWTTTAGGCATAGAAAAAGCACACGGTGGCTTTGTTTTGAAATTTGTACTTACTTTTCTAAACTCTGAAGGTGTTCCCTCACTTTCTGCACATGCCCGAGTTTGGTGTCGTTGACAACAAAATCATCGCACCTGTAACTATAAAAATATGGAGCAGTAAGTTACAGTCACCTTATTCACACACAGAAAACACTGAAAGAATGAATCCCACTGATGAATAAATTAGAGAACACTGTGCAGAACCAATTATTAAGAGAAAAAATGTCTGGTTCCACCTAGTTATGGGTAATATAGTAATTAGAGATACTCACCAAAATACACTGTGGTTGCAGCAGTCCATGCAGACAGAATGAGGGKTTTTATCCTTCTCCAGTTTTTCACCCCTTCTTTGACAAACACCGAGGCCATGGCTCTCCTCAAAGTGTTTCTTTGCATGACCACTGACATATCTGTAAAAGGTCAATTATTTCAGATGCAAAAAAAAACAAAACCAAACAAACCAAAAAAATACCTTAAACAACAAATATTTGTAATTAAATCGCCAAAGTGTTATTTAAAAATTATGACTAGTGCAAGTAACATGTTAGATCAGGAATGACATTCAAAATGTGTCAAAATTACAACATTATTAAAACAAAGAAAGCTATAAAATGGTGCGTTTATAATGTACTTTACCATCTAAAAAGGAAATATGGTTTGGTAAGCTTATTTTTTGTTATAACCATGACATCTGCAGCACGACGGCTCAGTGGTTAGCACAGACGCCTCACAGCAAGAAGGTCCTGGGTTCGATCCCCGGTTCGGACCTGGGGTCTTTCTGTGCGGAGTTTGCATGTTCTCCTCGTGCTTGTGCGGGTTTTCTCCGGGAACTCCGGTTTCCCCCACCCCACAAAAACATGTACAGTAGGTTGCATTCAGGCCCAGGCCGCCCTTGAAAAAGAGATCTGAGATCTCAAAAGGACTTGTCTGGTTAAAGAACGGTGAATAAATAATAAATAAATAATCTGTTCAATTTTTGATGTTAAAAACAAAACTATTACAAAAGACTAYTAAGCCTATTTCATAGATTTTGAGCAGAGGTCAGGGGTTAACCGAGTATAAACAAACTATGTTGCTGTTAGATTTCATGCATACGACTGCGCTTTTTTTATTTATCAGTTCATACAAGATTTTTTGCAAATTATGGCAAAAATAAAAAAACACCTGATGATCTGAAATGTTGGTGTCAGTGCACTAMAGGATGTTCTTACAGCAAGGTGTCTGAAAAAGGTGCTTTTTTTTTTGCAAAAAGGTTACTTTGAACATGATTTTTGTCTGAACTGTAGATACAATTAAACATAATTTTATGCATTTCCCAATAAAGCATAATTATTGCTTTTATTGTTGTTTAGTCTTTTTTATGAATGTTACTTTCCTTATCTGCACTTATGCACTTGGATGAACYGAGCAAGCCTTAATAACATTTAAAATAATACTCATTACCTACTTTATTATTAAATTCAGCAGCTCGTTGGGACRTCTGTTCATTTAGTAACTATACTATAATAGTATACACTTTCAACCGATGCAACAAAAACAGGCTCAAAAAGCAGATCCATAGAGATATGATTAATCTCAGCTCTCGTGTTAAAAGAAAAGTTTAACACAAATCAGTTTAAAGCAAATAAACCAAATCATTATAACGATATACATTTACCAGTGGAATAATTTGTTGTATTTCAACAGCATTTTGAGAACAAGCTCAGTGTTTATTCTATATTACCTGTGATCCAGAAGTGTTCCTAAATTCAAAATGGCCTATTTCTCACAAAGCCAAAACCCAATACAAAGACACACAAATTATTTTTAATGGCCTCAGGTCATTGTTGTATGTACTACAGCCCTTATATTGTTGTATATTGTCCAAAATGTAAATGTCACAAACAGTATAACTATTGATTGCCAACAAATAAGAGAACTTACCGTCCACAGTGGACCATCAGACAAGTAAGACAAATCCAAGGACTTTTATTAGACCTGCAAACTGAACAAAAAAAAAAAAAAGGCTTGTTTTAGTCGAATAAAAAACGAGTCGTGCAGTGACTCATTTCTCTAAACATCATTCTTCCATGCGTTTTATAACTCCGTATTTTCGTCATTTGCCTTGTGGTCACGACTGCGTTGTCAAACCAATCAACGTGTTATCAAGCCAACACAAAATGCCAATCTCAGTGGCTTAATCGGAGGCTGGAATAAAAATAAAAAAAGTCCTCTGCAACACCGTTCAGTAAAATAAAGTCAGAAATCGCTCTTACCATTACAACACCAGGACGTCGGTGTACCGTTAGGGAACCTGGAGGCATCAGAGGAACAACCTACGCTTGAGCTCAGATGGGGACACTCCATCAGCTAAAAAACACCAAGAAACTGCCGGTACAACAATGAAGAGGAACAGTACCAGATCGGCACTAAAACGCGGGGAGCTAACAATAGTTAGCCAATTAACCTAAACTAGCAGGCTAACGTTAGCTGACGGACTACTTGTGATCGATAGCGCACGTTTTCCTGTTCTTTCCTGTCCAGCGACTTCGAAAACTGCTAGACGACTTGCATTTTCTGTTTCAAGCTCAAAGCTTAAATATAAGACAAAACAATGCAGCTTCCACCAAACAACACGCCGTAAGATAAACAACTACGCTCTTTTTGGCGTAAAAGGTAGCAGGTAACTGCTGGCGCTCGCTACAAACAAATGGATAGAAGTTGAGGAAGTGACGTATGTTCTACCGGCAGGGCTGTTTTGTCGCTGCAAAGATGAAAAGCTACGGAGGTAAAAGGTTTATTACTTCCGGGGTTGTTCCTCCTCTGTTTTTAGAGCAGATTTAACTTTCTGTACTTTTTGACATAGAAAAACTTAATTTTCATTCACATTAGGTGTCTTTTTGAGTGCTACAGGCAGTTACTTATTCTACAGTTTGTGTCTTTTTTATTCTTGTATAGCATTTACGAAAACCGTGCTTTTAGCTTCACTGAATCCGAGTTGTTAAAAAGCACAACATAGCTAAAAGCTAAATGAAGCAAATTACTAGTTAAAGTGTAAAGCAGAAACCCTCTTGTTAAAAGTGCCAAACTATTAACTAAAAGTAAAAAAAAAAAAAAAAAAACCTANAGTTGTTAAAAAGCACAACATAGCTAAAAGCTAAATGAAGCAAATTACTAGTTAAAGTGTAAAGCAGAAACCCTCTTGTTAAAAGTGCCAAACTACTATTAACTAAAAGTAAAAAAAAAAAAAAAACCTAGCTAAAAAATGAAATAGCAACGATTAGCTAAAATTGTCATAGGCTAGATATTAGTTTAAAGTAACAAAAAGCCTTACTAAAATCGTAGAGGAACAATGTTCTAGCTAAAATACAATATTAATAGATAGATATAGCAAAATCCAAGCAAGTAACTGAAAGTAGGAGACAAACATGAAGTGGTATGCTGAAGCACATCATAAAAAGAAAAATTATTTTAAAGGAATTGTGGAAATCTGAAAAGATATTTGATGGAGAATATATTTGCAAATAAAGTTAMATATTATTAAAATACACAAAAGTTACAAAAAACAGAAGTCATGGCACCCGACTCCCAAATAAGTTGAACATTGATACTCAAAATTAGCACCAAGTATATACAAAAGTAATTAAATAAAAAAACAATAAATAAAAACACGTGTGACCACTTCACATAACTCATTTAAATAGAAAAAAACCCCAATACATCTTAAGAACTGATAAGTTATTGTTATATTACAAAAAGCTTGACTTGTTTCAGAAGGCTCTCCACTCTTATCAACTGGGTCATTTTGTGTTTTTTCCCCTTTCTTCTTTTTTGTCACAATACATGTTTCATTTTGATTGTTTAAATGTGTCTCATATTATTTTTTTAAAATAGGGATGCACAACTGTGTATTAAAGTCTCTACGCTCATTTTGGTTGTTTACAGCTTTACTTTCTCACTTTTTATGACTTTTGGCTTGTTTTTGTTGGACTATAGCTCCTATCATCTTGACAATATTTAAGTATTGTTGATGAAAAGATTATGGAAATGGGTACAAGAGGAATTTAAGCTGGGAATACAAGTTTAAATGTTCCCCCATTTGATAAAAACAATATATTTTATACAAGAGATACTGAAGCAATCCTATGTTGTTAGAGGATGAATAAAATGAACAGACGGTGAGAAACACAAAGATATAAAAAAGTCTAAGGAAAGTCAATATGCACCTCTCTTTTTTGTCCACAGACATGCGCTGCAGGACTGCTCACCACTTTGAGTGGATTCTCAGCACTGCTTTACAAAGTTACAGCTAAGGTAACCCRCTAACTTGTATGTAACGCTTGATATGAGCTCCCATTAACTTGCAAGCTAGCAGCTGGGTTCCTGTTAAGATCTGCAATGCAACAGCACTTTTCTGGAGCTCACTGTTTGTCTTYTTTTGTAGTATTTTAGACTGCCATCATCATAAGGCCAATGCAAATTGAAAAAAAAAATCCAAGAGATTGCCTAAAATGCCACGTACAGAAACTGTCAGATAATTCAGTGGGCCTGTTCCTCTTTTAATGACATATAGAAGGGATATGAATCCGCACACGGCTATCGTCACACAGTCTAAAAAAATAAATTGCAGAACATGTTCTTACAAAAAAAAAAGAATGTATTGAAAGCATTTCATGTCCCTTGAGTGACCTTAATCACAATCTGTATCACAAAAATCCTTCATAAAGTTTTCATCACCACTGATAAAAATAAAACCAAAATTTAAGAAACAATTTTTATTGGAATATTCAGTCAAAACAATCAAGCAAACAAGCAAACAAAAAAAAAACTGTTTCAGCCCTGCAGCAACCCCAACAATGTATAAACGCATCCTGCAATGCATTTTGTTAAACAAAACCAAGGGGTTTATTATGTTTGATCACAAAGATATTTGTTAATATTTGACTAAAAAGGAGATCAATTGGATTWTTTTCATGCACTTTTATGAAATAAGGTAATGACTGTTCTTTAAATGAACATGGATTTTATAGCCCCAAAATAACCATGCATGAACGTAGATATTTCTTATTTTAAGGTAAAAGTATAAAAATCGAAACTTTCTTTGGATGTTTTATGTTTAGCTGTTAAGTCACCTAAGAGAAAGAAGATTAAAAAAAGAAAGAAAAGCAGGAATGTTCAAATAAAAGAATTTGTATCAGAAGAAACCCATTAAGAAGAGGTGGTGGCGGGGGTATTAGGCAAAATCAACTTTTTTTGGGCTTTATATTWTGTTACAGACTCATTATATGTTTGAGAAGTCCGTGAATCTCCTGCAAATCCCATATGGAGCTGCTGAAACTCTTGTAGGTACAAAGCACCACCTATTGTACAAAGCTCCTCCCTGGAGCTCAGTCTGAAGCAGAGCCCCCGCCCCCCATCCCCTGAAGCATTGTTTGAAAGCATGCTAAAGTGGGAGTGTCAAGGTTTTTGAATAGACAGAGGCTATGTTCAAGGCTTTTAGATAGGCTATGATGCAAAGTCAAATTAATTTTTGATWTAAAGTATTTTCATACCAACGGAAGGTAACATAGTTTCTTGATTACAGAATTGAAGTATGTTCCTGGAAAATACCTAATACCCCCCTTTAAGCTAATTTCTCTGTTTCAAAATGATGTATTTTTTTTGTTCAGAGTGATTAAAATGAAAAATGCCATGCTTGCCCTTTTAAATCTTCATTTCATTTGATTCCACTTTAGCTAAATACCAAATTATCGGTTGAAAGCAAGCCGGTAGACCTATCAAAGAAAAATAATTTCTTTGCACATAAGGTTGAAAGGATGTAAAATAGCACATTTAAAAAAAAAAGCTGCATTAAAATGATGAATGTCCTTTTAAAAAGTTGAACTCACACTCAGACACAACAATGGTACATTTGGTTGTCGGACACACACACACACACACACACACACACACACACACACACAC
>NW_013952421.1:3390735-3393236 GCF_001266775.1 Austrofundulus limnaeus
ATAATAATGAAAAATACTCACGGTGGATGCCAAGACAGGTGCTATTGCAGGTTTCACTGTCAGAAAATCTGTTCCCATTTCCATGGCATCCTGTCCAAATAAACTTTTTGCACTTGTCATGAGCTGGGTTGTAGTAGTATTTCAAAAGACTACCACTGCAGGTACCAGTTTCATGCTTGAGGAGACAAGCTTTGGATTCTAACAGAAAACACAGACAATATTTAGTCAAAGCACTCAAACTCATTGTTCTTTCTTTTGACCACTAGGTGGCGCATTGGTGTCACTAAATGCTGACCAAAACAGATGGGATGAGTTAAACGTGAACATTATCTAAAAATGTAGTAATAATACTAATTATAATAATAATGACAGCTGACATGACAATTTCATGAAACATGTCTCATTAGAAATCTGATTGATTTTTCTTCCTGTTTTCAGCTCAGTTGTGCTTTTGAAGACTTTATGCAGCTGATTTGTTGTCTTTTAGGCCATAAAACCTTATCAGCCAACTCAAGCTCCAAAGTCCACCAACAGCATAAAATACAGCCTCTATGTAAAATCTGACTTTAGCTACTTAAAGGAAATGTTTAAAGTAGATTTTATAGWTTTACCAGCATGGTGGTAAAACCAGCTACTATCAGCCCACAAACAGTTYTCTTACCATCCACAGGGTAGATGTTCTCTGCATTGGGGGAACAGTTTCTCATGCACTGTCTTTCATTCTCAAAGCGGTTCTCGTTTCCACCTTCACCCCCGTAAAAGAAGGGGTTGCATCGGTCGTTTGAGGCGTCATAATAAACAGCAAAGATGTACTTTGTGCCCTGACCTGGATCACTGGGTTTTTGACAGAATGCTGTAAGGGTGAGAGAAAAGAKATTTTATTTGCAATGTGAGGTAATGAAAATGATCTTTACACAGTTTCTGTACAACACTTGTTTAAGCCTGAGTCACCAGCAGACATATTATTAATGTTTAACTAACCTCATCATTAGAGACCCACTCCCTATTTTTTATGGCGGCAATAAAGTGTCAGTTTCAGCCTTCCTGTCCTTCATGAAATGAAGTTTCAAAATGGTTCTTTTTTAAATTAGTATTATGTATTTTGGCGGGAGACTTAATCATATTATTTATTTATTGTTTTTACAAACTAACTAAAAGAAAAGGCACATCAATGATGAAAATGTGGAATTTCAGAAAAATGGGAGCATTTAGTTGCGAGGTCATTTGAAGTTTCTGGTTAGTTTCAGTTCTCCTTTTTATTCTCACGTAGAAACAATCTCAGAATTAAAAGTTTGGAATTTTAGAGGAAGGAAATGTCAACTCAACTTCACACAATCACACAAAATAAAAATCCCACAGAGAAGGTATTTTACRTTTCCACCATCAACAACATCATTTTAACTTCAAGTCAACATGAACCCAGAATAACGTCATGTCGGGGGAAAAAAACCCAAAACAGGTGAACATTTTTAGCGGATTAGTTTTTTTTTTTCTGAATGGACCTGTTATTACCCCTGAAAAGTATACCAACATGTATCTGTTTTGAGTCGTATCAGTTCCTATGAATCAGCTAATGATGGTCATGTTGTGCTGAAATGACTGACAGCAAAGTTTTACAGTTTCATTAATCAAATAAAGCAGCATAATTTAAACTGTGTAAAAAAAAAGCCTCATCAGGATATAAGATAACATACAAGCTGCCCATGTGCAGATCAACTGGCCTACATGATGCAAAGCTGAAATCGGTAAGACTGAAAAACTTTAGGATTTTAAATTATAGGCGTAACTTAAGAAAAAGACAATCTAATCCAACATACCTGGAGTTTTTGAGTAGATGATGTGAAGGGCTGACAAAACAATCCCTAAAACCAGCAGGTTCTTCATGCTGCTGCTTGTCTTCGTGCTCTCCTTCCTGAAATGAGTGAAGATAATAAACTATGAAGGGAGTGGGCCTTTAGGATTGACCCTTAGACCAGAGGTTCCCTAATGACGCTTTTTTTATTTCAGTCGAAACAGAAGCTAGCAGTTTACAGTTCCTCTCTTTACCTCTCTGTAATATAAGATCCATAAAGATTTAATGTGCCTTTATTCTGTCAATTCAAGGTTTTGATTCAAATTATTTAAAATGAACCAATTATTAAGATTATTTTTTTAACATTTAGTTTTGTTTTTTGCAGGAGTATAATAATTAATCAAAGATGTATCATTAAATTTAGTTCTCTTATGATTTAAGAAAAAGGAAGATTATTTGGATTTATTTTACTGATTTAACATGGTTCCCAATAAACAACATAAATGCACCAATCATTCTGCACTAGTTTCTTGCATCATACTTTTAAACATATTTACTAAAAATCAGATTAACTATACTGTTGGAAAAATATGCGTTGTTCAAAATGGTATGTCCGAATAAACAGGATTCGGCTGGATTTCTTCTTTAAAGGGGCAATATTATGTAAAATCAACTTTTTTGAGTTTTATATCATGTTATAATGTTATAC
>NW_013952421.1:3395436-3396938 GCF_001266775.1 Austrofundulus limnaeus
GTAATATATGAAAATAAATAATAAACAAAACTGTCATACATCTATATAATAAACAAAAATGAAACTACATCTTTAAACATCCATGTCAGTTTTTGCTTTTGAACTAAGACTATCAATCATCCCTTTTTTAGCTACTGGTAAATAACAAAATAATCTTTAAATTCTAGATTTATTTTGGACCAAAGTAGAAACAATAATAAAATAAAATAAAAAAATATTTTGGAGAAGAGTACTTTTGAAATATCTATGTAAACCCTGTCCTGATACCTGTCTGGTTTCAACAACAACATGTGATCCAGTCATGTGATTTAAGCTCCATCTTTCTGTGGTTAATTCTCTGAGACTCTGTTACAAATTATGTCAAAAGTAGAGACTTCAAACTATACACCAGTTTTTAAAGACTGTTCCAMTTYAAGAATAATAGTCATAATTTCTCCTTACCTGAGAAAAAGTCTGCATTATGATCCCTGCTGCTGTAGGCTATCTGGTCTGTCTCCTCCCTGACCTTGTTCTTTGWAACTGTGGTAATAAAGATTTATTTTAAATATGTGGAAAGCAGCCAGCATGACTTCTGCACAGAAATGAAAGACGACTGGGTTTATCKAGCATTAAYWAACTAGCTTGGCAAGGGATGTAACAGGTAACAACAACTAATCATGTTAACTAGCTAAACATTTAATGTGTAACACATCATTTAGCTAACATTATCTGCCTCCAACAGCATGACTCAACTTACATGGTTTGTTTGGTAAAAACTGTGAAGTTTTAGTTTCTCTTTACTCCGCGAGGCTCTGCTCATCACAGCAGCTCCTATCAGTCATCTCACCTGCAGGAGTGCACGCTTATGGTGCGTTCAAAGACGGCTCAGAAAAACGCATTACCATATGTTAAATATGGATAAAACAGCTGTTACGGCTGAGAAACAGTGTTGCCAGATGGGAAATGTTGAATTATCGTATCAGCAGCTCAAAATTATCGTATTTTGAGAAAAATTATCGTACACACCCAAGTTACATTCTAGAGAGGCTCAAATTTATAAATACATCCTGCTCAGCTCACAAGAACTGCACATTCTTTTGTTTATAAAAAAGTTAAAAAGCACTGTTGGGTGTCTGTTTTTTTTTTTTTACAAAAGCATTATTGTAAACAAGAACAAAACATGGAGTCTGGGGAAATGCTGCATATAAAAAGAAATGTTAGATAAAATGACTAGAATAAAATGTAAATCATAGGCAAAGTTAAAATGAAATCAGGAAAAGAACAAATCATTGTAGTTCATTGTACTTTTGATTAGTCAAGAAATAAATTGAGTGCATACTGAGCAAATTTAATCTGCAAGTCTCCAAAATCTGTTTTTTTTTTCTTTTAAAAATAGCTTCTGGATGACAACTGGATGTTTATTAAATGTAAATGTTGCTTATAGCCCTCACCTTCTCAGTACCACCTTTTCTTTTTGATTTTACAGTTATTATTTCTTTCACATAAGTACTATTATATTTATC
>NW_013952421.1:3397003-3409917 GCF_001266775.1 Austrofundulus limnaeus
ATAGTGGAGTTTGGAGTGTGACTGTTTGAGGTTGTGGGCAGGTGTCTTTTATACTGTTAAAGACTTCAAACAGGTGCCATTAATACAGGTAATGAGTTGGGGAAAGAGGAGCCTCTTAAAAAAGAAGTTACAGGTCTGTGACAGCCAGAAATCTTGCTTGTTTGCAGGTGACCAAATACTTATTTTCCACCATTATTTGCAAAAAAATTATTTAAAAATCAGACAAAATGATTTTCTCAATTTTTTTTTCACATTTTGTCTCTCATAGTTGAGGTCTACCTATGATGTCAATTACAGGCCTCTCTCATCTTTTTAAGTGGGAGRACTTGCACAATTGGTGACTGACTAAATACTTATTTTCCCCACTGTACATCTTACATCTTCATTCTTTGTTGATGGTTTTGGTTCCTCTGGTGGAGGAGAAGTGGTCAGTTTTTCTTCAGTTGTAGGCTGGGGGAACACATTTTCTGGTTCCTCTGTTTGTGATGTTGATGGATCCAGATGTTCTTCCAGTTCAGCAGTTTGAAGTAACTCCCCTCTCTGTGGTTCTGGTTCAGTCTCCTTATCAGCCACTTGCACGTTGTATTCTATTGGTGTCTCAGTTTTTTGCTGTTGTTCTTCAGCCTCAGACGTCAGCTAATCACTCTCCTGTTGTTTGGTTCCAGCCGGAACTTGATTCAGGAAATACTTCATGTTTGAAGCTAACAGCTCCGATCCATGTCGGTCCAAAGTCATTCCATCAGACTTGAAGAGATGTCGTCTTTCCCAGAAGAGATCAAAGWTAAACACAAATCTCACAGAGTGGTCAGCACAGAACTTTTCCAAAAAACCAAAAAGAGCAAACAGTCTGCTGAAGGAACGGGCCCACTGAGGAACACATCCATGTTGAGACTTTTAACTGCATTCAGCGACTGAATGAAATCCTTCAAGATTTCTGACTGTCGGTTCATAACTTCATCACTTCCTGTATGAATGATGAGTGTCTTCAGAGCTGGATACTCAGCTGTGATTTCCAGAATCTTCTCTGCAAGGTCAGATACTTTATCAACATTACTCAGAACTTTGACTTTTTTCTTGTTCCAGAAGCATTTGATCTCATTCATCATTTTATCTGTGATGATCAGCATTTCTTGATTCTTGAAAGTCTCTCTTTGGACTTAATTTAAATAATTAAGATCAGAGAAATTATGCTATTGTTTAAAGTGTTAAAATAATTATTATAAGCACTTATCCTGTCGGGGTACAAGCAAAAAAACAGGTTGTTATATTTCCAAATGAACATGTGAGTAATAAAATCATTAGTTCAAAATATTTATTTGCTAATCTAAAATAGTACAAGTACAGATCAAATCAGTCTATTTGAAACAAATAGAAACAGCATTTTTTCTTTCAGATTACCTAATTTATCCTCAAACTGTCCGTTTTTCTTCATCCAAATAGATCGAAACTTGTTATGAGTCTTTACTTCCAGCGCTCATGCCTCGTGCTGCTCTAATGATGAAGGTTTATCAATGTCTGTATCAATATTTATCAAGTAGGTTTTTGTTTTTCATTTTGCTGCTTGCCTTTGAGCCAAGTTGAAAAGATTAGCTAAAAGCTAAGGTAGGAAATGCTACAAGAAGCAAAATGATAACTGACAGCTAAAAGTAAAGCGGATTAAAAAAAACACGTCTTGGAAAGAACTGAGAAGCTCTTAATGTATTTTAGAGAGAAAACATTTGAAAATAATTTAGAAAAATGTAACAATTACAGAAACTTAGTTATAGCATACTTCTAAAAGAGGTGAATATTTTGATCATCTGAAGAGCTAAAACAGAAGAAAGAAACAAACAGACAAAGAAACAAACAAACAATGAAAAATAAAATAAAATAAAAAAACAGAACAACAATGAGAATGCTGACTCAGCAGCTGCTAACAGGGTTCTGCTGTGTGAGGCGCTCAAACACCTGCCTGAGTCCAGCTCAGAGCCTGTCAGACAGCTGGATGTGCGCTCCTCCTCTCAGCTCCAACCCTCCCGCCGCAGCTCTGAGGTGGGGAAACAGAAATGAGAGGTTTCCCTCGGCCYCTGCTCTGCAGCCGTCACCCTCCGGTGCCTTGATGCCTCTGACGGCTCGGTTGTTGCTCTGACGTCAGAGGAGCTGACAGCAGGAGTATAAAAAGGGCTTTTTTGGAGGGGTTTGAGCCTGGCGCTCCAGGATCCTGCTCTGGACGGCTCTGTGATCAGACTGAAGATGCACAGTTTGAGCTCCACTCTCAGCCTTGTCCTGCCGCTGACTTTATTCAGTGCACTGAGGGGTAAGGGCACAAAACAAAGCCGTCTGCATCCTTCTGCAGGACAGATGGAGAGGACATCATATGTGTAAACTTTATATGCTTATGGAGACATTTTTATCATCTTCATTTTGAATTTGTTGATCAAACAAATGCAATTAATTCACTTTTTTTTAATGTAACATAATTGAATAACTTGTTTTTGGTCTGTTTCAGGTGCCAAATGGACCTATGATGGTAAGTCTTTACTCACTGTGTCAGTTAACTTTACTCAATGTTTTCTAAAACTACTGTAACAGATAAATACTATATTATATTTCTAATAAAATATAATTTGGGGTATGAAAACAGTCACTAAAATGCTAACTTTTTAAACATTTTGTGATTTGAGCATCAAAGAAAAATCAGGTGYCAAGAATACATTTTCTCCAACACTGAGAGAAAAACAAAGATTTTGACAGGATGWTACTTTTTACTGTTTGCATGTCCAATAAGAGTAAAATGGAGAAAAGTGTCGAATGCAGAAATAACAAACAGTCTGCAGGACGAGCACTGACATCACCCCCATCACCTCATGTTATTGTGTTCATTTACAAACTGCCTTCACAACATTTCATTAGTGGCTGGCTGCCTTTGTGTCACGCCTTAAGGTCTGAACGCTTCTAGACCCACGAGTCTCTCTTACATAAACTGTGGTCACGCCACGACCTCTTCTCACCGTGTCGCCGCCTCTCACACATCCTCACTCAAGGACTGGATGATGAAACAAACTTTGATGCAGGTGAAGCGACTGGATGAAGAATAAGTGCAGTTTTTGTTCTCTGCACACTGTCTTTGCCACWACATCTTTTCCTTCTCTGATCAGTCTTTTAGGCGCCTCGGGTTCAGTTTGATCAACCCTGTCTATAGTTTGCACCGTGAGTGGGGATTCATTATTATTATTACTCATTTATTCAGACATTATGGGCAATCAAATTACGTCCAAAAACTTTGTGCTGTTTTAATCATTGCATTAAATTGTTCAGCTTATTGAAGAAAACGGGGCAAAATCTTTTGGTTTTTGTCAGTTTTCTCAAATCTTTATTTACAATTATTGTCCCCATAGAAACTGAGATTGCCTCAGTTCATTCAAAAATGTTGTTCTCTTTAAAATCTGCATCAGCATGCTGGCTCTAGTTTTCTGTTGCTTTTCATTTGTAGGGGGTGCTGCAGTGGCTCAGTGGTGAGTGTCTCGTAGTTTTGAGGCTGCAGGTTTGAGTCCTGAATGTGTCAGGGAGGGTATTCGGTGTGAAACAGTTGATAAAATTTGTGCGAAAATAGCTTGCTGTGACGAACCCTAAAAAAGGGGACAAGTGAATGAAAAACTGAGTCCTACTTTTAGCTTTTAATATTTGGCTACATTTAGCCTCTACAGTAGAAACAATTTTCATATTTTTTTGCTGTTTGCTAGCTTTTAGCTACTTTTGGATTTTAGTGGTTTGCTACTTTTAGCTTTTAGCTGAAATATATTCAGCTTTTGGTCTTTGGCTACTTTTTATATTAAGCTGCTTTAACATTTTGGTAATGTACTGCTACTTTTAAGTTTTAGCAAGTGTTTAGCTTCTTTTAACACACCAGTTTTAGCTTCTAGAACACGCTTTAGTAAAGTTGTTAACTGTGTTTTCACAGTAAATGCACGTTCTCTGCTTACAATACAATTTTCAGAAATGTTGAACAAAAATRTTTTTTAGGCTATACATAACTGTGYAAAGGTTAATACGTAAATGTTTCAAAACGTGTAAAACATGAATATTTCGTTAAATCATATCGATATCAAAACTCACTGCAACTCGTTATCTAAATGTTTAATCCTATCTTGATTGAGATTATACAGTAGTGTCAACAACAAACCCCTCATAGCCTCATTAAAACTGCTGGACAGGAATTTTATTCTCACTTACACTCTGAGCCCTGGGACATGTTTTGTTTTATTTATTTATTTATTTATTTATTTATTTATTTGCTGCAGTCAGTTCTCTATAAGGCTGGTAACATTTTCTGTTGACACGACCACCACTGAGTCATACAGTTGATCTAAAAATCAACGCTTCTCCCTCAAGCAGAGGACAAACATTAGATCTGAACACTAGAATCTGAAGGTGTCTGGTGTTTTGCAATGGTGGTCATTTTTGTCGTTAAACTTGTTTTACAGAGTATTTTATTTGGGGGAATATGGCAGTCTGTAATCGGAAGGTTACAAGTCCAAATCCCTTGACTAGCACATTAAATTTGGGTGGGAACGTTGARGCATCCACATTTGCCTCCACCCTTTTTTGCCCACCCTAACCCACATTTTATTAATGTTTTATCTTGGATTGCACATCASTGGTCTGAAAATCAAAGTTTCTGCAGAAACTTTTACCGTGAGAAGAYTATTTTACATAAATAAATTAGAAGAAGCTCATTGTGGAACCTGTTCCTCGATCAGCTGTCTACAGGGACGGTTTTGTTTGTCTTCTTTTCAAAAATGAAACTTTTTTTTCCCCTTTCTGGTCCAGATGGAGAGCATCACTGGTCTAAGCATTATCCGTACTGCGGTGGTGCCTTCCAGTCTCCTATAGACATCAGGTCAGAGCTGCTGAGGTTTGATCCGACTTTACGTCCCATTGAGGTTCAGAACTACAACTTGCCACCGAATGAGCAACTCACCTTGGGCAATAATGGACACTCTTGTGAGTATAAATCAATGAAAGCATTGACAAAATGTATAATTCTGAAGGTAAACCTACAGCTGTGCGTTAAACTCAAACATAATTATATTTGGATTCAAATATACAAGTTTCTGAAATCAGAGCGTATTCAGAAAGAATGGCATCAGATAAATGTTGAAAGCTAATTTCTGGGTCAACACAAAGAAAATGACGGTAGAATGATCCTTCTATGACCTCAGTCATTTTCTGTAATCACTCTCTTATTATCTTAAAGAAAGAGCTCACAGTTTTGCCTGAGAGAACTGGAGCWAAGAATGCTGTTCTGCCTCTGCTGGTTCTGCTGCATCTTAATGAAATAAACTTGCAAACAAATATTCACAAGTGCGTCAAGTGCTTTGCATTAAGTGGGATTCTGCAGAGCCGATTTGATGGACGTCCGTCAGAAAAGCATCAGGAATTTTCCGTGACAGTTGTGCTTAACATGCAAAGCAGCGTCTGCCGACTCACGCTGATGATTCAGAAAACTACGTTAACGACACGTTTGCGAGCGACAGAACGCAAAGACGGAACAAACGCCTATGTGTGCACACATGACGGCCCCCCGCTCCTCAAGCCGAGAGACGCCGCTGTGTGACGTGCGTTTGAAACGAGCTGACAGAGGTTTTTTTTCCTGCGTAAGCATTCATGACACACTGATGAACATGATGAGTGCAACATACATCACTAAAGCTGCTTTAAATGCAGCCACATGACTTTGACTGACCTCCACTGTTTAGATTAATGCCTCCTGATTGCTGTGAAGTGAGGTGACTCTGTCTGCTTGTTGACGTGTGTTTGGAATTTCTCTTTATTTATTCATTCCCCCCCTCAGTGCAAGTATCTCTGCCCGCACGGATGTTCATCTCCAGCCTGCGTCATCGCTACGCTGCAGCTCAGCTGCATTTCCACTGGGGCTCCTCTGGCCGACCCTCTGGTTCTGAACACATGGTGAACAGCAAACAGTACGCAGCAGAGGTAAACAACAACAAACATACAAACAGCAGATTTTAGAATTAACCCCGCATCTCCACCCATATTTATTTCCAAAATTACTTTTTACTTAAATTTTTTCTGCTTTGTTTAGGACCTGTTACGTTGCAAACTTGCATTTCTTTGAAATCTTTTACATGGATCAGAATATTCTAACTGATTTATAGGGAGTATAAAACTACACTGCACCCTGCTGTCTACAGAAACACTGAAGTGAGATAAAACTATGGTTTGGGGTAATTGGGCCCAGGAGTGCAGGAAAACACAAGTAGCTTGAAGAAATACTTTAAATTTATGAAACAAAAGCAAAGGCTGACATGGCAGTAAAAACTACAAATGAGCAACACTTGAGGAGAACCGKAGGTGGTATAAACACACACAATGCCAGACTGATGTGAAGGGAAAAACTGAGGGGCTTTATGGACAGGTGCTGATATTGGGCAAAATGAGAACTTAGAACAGGTGAGAGTGGGCGGGGCAGGAGCTGAGGAGCAGAAGCTGTCTCAGGAAAAGTGTAGTGATGATGGCACAGGAGGCACTGAGAAAAACCTGACACATATAAGAAACAACACGAAACAAATAACAAGGAAAATCATAAAACAACAAACACCAAAAGCCACAAAAAACAACTTAAGAGACACTGATCCTGACGCAGAAGAACTTCACTGTTAGCTGACCTCGCTGCCTGTTGTACCTGGTTAAATTGTCACCTGTTCAGCAAAAAATAGTGGTCAAAATGGGTAATTAAGAAGTAGCGATGAAAAGGTCAAGTAAAAGCCACATCCATCCATCCGTCCATTATCTGAACCCGTTTATTCCTTTCAGGGTTGCGTGGGTCACTGGTGCCCATATCCAGCAGTCACAGTGCGAGGGGCGGGGTACACCCTGGACAGGTTTCCACATAAAAAGCCACATTCAGGGCAAAATGAACATTAACTCAAGTTCAACATAAAAAGATACATCACCCTGTTTGAACATATTTAAAGATCTAATTGGTTGATTTTTTTAAAAGCTGAATGGGATTTTGAAGGACGAAGTTCACAGTTACCAAAGTTATACAGAGATGTTAAAATATTCTCCACCCAACAATAAAACATTTTGAAGTGATAAACTTCTTGTATAAATGTTAACTAAATGCATTCATTTCCTGCTTCAGATGAAAGCATCTTTGGCAGCAGACAAATGATTTAAGACTTTATGACATAAATGTGAGACTTCTGACTGACGGAGGAATCCGAGACGCTGACAGCGTTTAAAGCTGACGCCGCTCACGATGAAGAAACTGAAAAGTTTAACATCTGTTACAGTTTCTTGATGATGCAGCAAACATTCGGTTTGTATTCGTCAGACACTGACAGGATGTGCTTATTGTGCAGCTTACACTTTATTCTTGAAACGGACCGATTGTTTTGTGAAACAAAAGCAAATAAAGACATTGATGTGTTTAAAGAGAACTTCYACTGCTAAAATAAGACCAAAAAAGTTTGTTTTTCTTTTAATTCTTTTTCTGTTTTAGCGTTGCATATTTTTGCTCCATTGCATCTCTTACTGAAAAGCAGACATAAGTCAGCTTAATTATGCTGTCCAGTACGTCTGTGTCTTGTTCCTGCATAGTCTGAAAGGATTAAAGCACCAGACAATTATATGTTGTGGTTTTCAGCCACCTTCGGAGAGGACTGTTTGTCTGTTCTCTTCAATGAGCTGTTTTAACCAAATACTTTACTGAGGTACTTTAGCTTAAGCAGAAGATACAGTAGCACAACTTAAAAAAAATATGAAAATATCAAACTAGTTCAAACATTTTGCATAGTTCAAGTCACAGTATGCAGTTTTTTCTCGCTGTGCTCCAGCTGCAGTGCTGCCACATGTAAATTGCTGTGGTTTTAGAGGAGTTTCTTACTGGACACATCCTGCGTCTTTTTAAGTCAATTCCAGAACCACAACTCTTAACAAAAAGGTTGGGTTGATTTTTATTTAGAAATGAAAGAAGAGAAATTTAACATTTCCCAGAAACAGTTAGCCTGGACCTTGCCTTCCTACGCAGATCCGCTCAATTCTAGTTTCCCTTCACTGCTCCGTCTGGGATTTCTCCCATAGACAAGGATTTCTTCGGGAGCATTTCATTTGGGCCAATCAGAGAACAGAACGTGATTTTCTGCGCAGTGTCTGCTTGTAGTTTATTTCACCTGGGTCAATCAGCAAACAGAAGGCAGAGGTTTGAACGACGTTGATTTCTACCCAGTGTCTGATGGTTAGTTTAGCATACGGCAGTGGAGGAAGTGAATGAAGCCAGTCCGTGTTGATAAGGCTTCCAAATTAAATTAAATTTGTCTGACAAAGCAGCAGCTTTAATTTACAGCTGTCTCGTTTGGCTCGGTACTTTTCTCCTCCCAGTAGGGTTGTTTACAGAGCACGTGATTTCCGGTTAGCTTCTTAGCTTAGCCTCCTTCACAGTGGAGCTGTCATGAATACGTCACACATACGTCGCAGCCAACCGATCCAATCATTTTAAACTTCAGCAGAGGCCACGCCTCCAGCAAGAATCGCTTCTCTATAGCCGAGAGTCCAGACCCTCGATCCAATCATTTTAAACTTCAGCAGAGGCCACGCCTCCAGCAAGAATCGCTTCTCTATAGCCGCGAGTCCAGACCCTTGTACGGAGAAAAGTGAAGGACAAGGGTCTGGTTTTTAYCAGGCTAATAAACAGTGAGAACATATACGTTAGTCTACGTTTAAAATATCTTTAAATTTGACCAGAATGGTGAGCTTGTCTTTGTGTGGTACTAAAGAAAACTGACCTGTGCATAACATCGAACCTTCAGCAAGAAAAACACACACAAGTTATTTTCCTCTTTCTGTTAGATGTTGATATATTTTTTCTTGGATCYACAGATGCACGTTGTTCATTACAATTCGGACAAGTATCCCAACATCTCCAGTGCTGTTGATAAATCGGATGGTTTGGCTGTGCTCGGTGTGCTGATTGAGGTGAGCTTTTTCAGAACTCATGAGCTGAGACAGATGACAGGTTGTTTTTAAGGACTAAAACCATCTACCTATGCTTTCTGTTAAGGTTGGGGAGTTCAATCCAGCCTATGAACAGTTTCTGAAGTTTATCAATGGGATCAAGTACAAAGGTGGGTATAAAGTAAAATACTCCTCACTTTTTAAACCCCTCTTTCCTCAAGACATAGACCACTGGCCAGTCATTGAGCAACAAATAATTGTCTTGTTATCTCAGCAGACTCCAACAATCAATAAAAAAAGTTGTTTCTGTGGACACCCCAAACCTTTGTGAGCGCTTACTGAGGGACCAAATATTCATTTGCAAATTTTATGAAGGTCTATGATAATTGGTCAACAGCTTGTCTTTGAAGACACCAAAACCAACCAAACCCCCTTGTAGTTATTTACCGTTATTTAACCTGGTAAATCCCATTGAGATCTTTTTTTGCATGGGAGGCCTGAGCCAGAAAGCAACATAACATGCACGTTTTTTTGGTCGGTGGAAGGAAACCGAGGAATGCAAACATAAGGAGAACATGCAAACTCTGCACATAAAGACCCCAGAGCCAAACCAGGGATTGAACCCAAGACCTTCTTGTGCTGAAGCACCAGTGCTAACCACTAATCTGTCATGCTGCGCTTGAGTGGATTGAGCACTCATTGTGCAACCAAAGGTGCTCTCTTAAAATTACTGAGTGACCAAGAGCATTTACYGAGAGATCAKTGAAAAATCCTCAGGCTCGGTGGTTAAAACAGGCTTCCGCCAACAAGAGAGTCAGAGGTTTGGTTCCATCAGTATTCAATCACATGTCGAAGTGTCCGTGAGCAAGACACTATTGCCTCCAATGTGCTCCATCTATGTGTGTGTGTGATCTGAAGCACTGATTATCCATCTATCCATCCATTATCTTTACCTGCTTCTTCCTTTCGGGGGTATGGTGCATATCCAGCAGTCACTGTGCGAGGGGCGAGGTACACCCTCACCTGGACAGATGTCAAGTCCATCACAGAGACACACATAGAGACAAACTACCATTCACTCTCACTCACACCTGGACAATTTATAGTTACCAGTTAGTCTAATGGTCATGTTTTTGGTCTGTGGGAAGAAACTGGGGTACCTGTACAGTAGAATACCCACCCATGCATGGAGAGAACATGCAAACTCTACCCAGAAAGGTCCCTGGCTGGGATTCAATCTGGCAACCTTCTTGCTCAGAGGCAACAGCTGCACCAACWGAGCCACTGATTAGTCTACAAAAAKATGTTTTCAGATTAYTGTAGMGTTWAGTCTGGATGGGYTRAAAAAGAGACACAGATTGTGTTGTAGCCTGGGTGACTAGAAAATGCTCTAGAAGWACAGTCTAACATTTCATAATGGTTTGTTTTGCCATCAGGCTCTCTCTCTTTTCTCATCTGCCACTTCTGGGTTTGATGTCAGTTTTTTTCTCAAATCCTTATCCACTCATTTGTGTGACCATGAAATGTTTATACTGTTTTTATGATTTCAATCATCAGATCAGAAAGTGCAGGTACCTGCTTTCAACATCCGAGCGCTGCTGCCGACACGTTTAGATGAGTATTACCGCTACGAYGGCTCGCTGACCACTCCTCCCTGCTATCCGAGTGTGCTGTGGACGATTTTCAGAAATCATGTGACCATTTCCCAAAAACAGGTGCTTTAACTGATTGTGTTGGGTTTTTTATACGTTTTGATGCTGTTTGTTTTGTCATATTTACTTGTGCGTTCTTGTTTTGTTGTGTCTTTGTAGTTTCTGGCCCTGGCAACAGCCATGTACTCCTCAAACTCACAGGACTCGGCACATCTGCCACTACAGAGCAACTTCAGGGGACCACAGTCGGTCGATAGCAGAATCGTCCTGGTGTCGTTCAAGGAGGGTGAGTATGAAAATCAAAACATGCTTGCTTTATTGTTGGCGCTTGAGTGGAAAAAGGCGCTTATTCCTCTACAGAGCACCGGTCTGTCCTGCTGGCTTTGGCTTAAGTATCACCTGCTTGTGGCTGTGCTTTATACTGACAACTTTTACAACCTTTACATTTGATTGGCAGTTTTATGAAATCAGCTGCTGTATTTTTCTCACATACTGAGAAGCACTCTCGCACTTGCCTGGCTTGCCACTTTATGGTAACCAGATCTGATTCTGTGGCACAGATGCACATGTTATTTTCAGTTTTTTTCCCAGCGCTTCTTTCTCTAATGGCACATTTCAACTTGGCAGCGTGGAATCCTTTACTATTAACATTCCTCAGAGGCATTTAGCAAGCGATGGYTCGTGCTGCATTTCCAGCAGTGTTGCATGGCAGAAATGAAAACCCAACATGGTTCCAAGGTGTGTCCCAGCAAGCTGAATCAACCCTGGCTCTGTGTCTGATGCAGGCAGAGGACTGCAGAGTACGCTGACGGTCACACCTCCCCTTATGAGGAAGAGGATTGTGCGGCAGCTRCTGGTTGGTGACCTTGCAGACTTGGCTGATGAAGGGTTGATTCAGCTCCTGCCCAGCGGTTCGCAGAAGCTCCATGCTGGCAAGAGGAACAGGCAGAGTGCGTCTCTGGCCAAACCCAAACAGCAGACTTCGAATCCGTCTCTTGGGAAGAGAAGCCAGACCAACCGCCACGTGGGAAAGTCGGGGCTGGCTAAAAACCCACTTTGTTATGTTTCACTGGAGCAGAAAGTTTTCCATCGGCTTCAACAGTCTCACGCTGAGAGTCGGCTGGTTCGGTCTCTCCGAGATGAAGTTTACCCGGAGCTCAACCTCAAAAGTTACCTGGACTGTAAGTCCGACTTGGCCCTCCCCACTGTCAGACACATTCTGCGAGGACGACCAACTGATGAGGCGTCAGAGTTGGATCACTCCCTGACCAAAGCCCTCATGAATCAAAAGCAAACTTCCACGRCCATTAAGGAGAGTGGGACCACCACGACAAAGCACGGCGGTTCTTCCTCCGCTGTTCCAAGGAAATTGCCCGGTCAGGGTTATCCACATGYTTGGCTTCTGCCAATGGAGTGGGAAGACTAGAGAGATTCCTGACATAACTCACATTGTCCTTTTTGCAGCCAACAACAATTGTGCCACACAATGGAAGACTAATTTTCCTCCTTATTTCATAAACCTGTCTTTGTTTATTGTATTTATTACTAATTTATTTAAAGTTATTAGCTGTTTAACTATTTAGCATCAGAAACTGTAATCAGACTTTAGAGCTGAGAWGTTTATATTTACTAATTTATTATTGACTGAAATGTGTTTATAATCCTCTACAGCAGTCAACATTTTAGCTTCTGATTGATAAAATAACAGCAACAGAGACTTGTGATTCATCTGTTAATGCTTAAGCTAATAACAAAACCGCTATACGATCCCCTTGCCCTCCCAAAATTTTTTTTTTTTGGCTTTATATCATGTTGTAATGTCATTCTCTCTTCAAAAACATACCCAGAGTGWTGCTTTGACTCATTGATGTATGTTTTGAGAAATCCTTGAATCTCCTCTAGTAGCCATGTGGAGCTACCTTAATTCATGCTGATACAAAGCTCCGCCTATTTACACAAAACCCCTCCCTGGAGCTCAGTCTGCAGCTGAGCTCCCACTCCACAGAGCAKCCCTCTCCCAAAGCATTGTTTGAAAATGTGCTGAAGTGGGAGTGTCAGAAATGGTAGGAGGTTMTTAAAGAGACGGAGGCCAAGTTCAAGGTGTTTAGATAGACTTTATTTTCTATAAATACTGCTGGATRTACATGAAAATGACTGTTTTATTTTGATTTTGGAAGATCTATAAGAAAAATAGGCCATAACAAGTTTTGACATTTTATTTGATTTCCAAAATCCCCAGCTTTGGGGAACCAATGCTCTACAGAATACCAGGTCAATTCCTATAGTTTGATTACTAATATATAT
>NW_013952421.1:3409982-3411658 GCF_001266775.1 Austrofundulus limnaeus
GTTCTAATGCAAGGAAATATTTCTAATTTCTAATAAAAGAATCACATTTGAATCAGACATGATCAATTTCTTCCACACTTTTACAAACCGTATTTAAATCATTAACATTTGTATTTTCGTGACGGCATTTTCGTCACATGGAACAGGATCAATGGATGACAAGTTTATACATTTGACTTTTGTGTTTAGACTGTATAAGGCACAGAAAGTTTTGAGAATGAATTTTTTACGCAAAAGCAGTTGAAGAATCTGTTTGTGTTTTGCAGTGTGAACAAGTTTCTAATTTACTCCTGCAGCACATTGTTGTTCTTGAAAGAGTTTTCACTGGCAGAACAATCAAAACGTCTGATTGGTTAAATAAGATGAAGAACCACAGAGCAGCTGGACTTTAAGATAAACTTAAGATTTCCCTGCTTGAGTCTAAAGCTGCAGGTTAATGAAATCTCTTAAAATCAATTTAAAGGTTCTGATTTGTTTCAGAAAGTCCTCTTTAAATTTCATCATCACCTTTTCTCTCCCTCCCTCTCTGTCACTCAGATGACCTCTTTTGGATGAACGGTACGTTTTTCTGTTTCTAAACTCGAGATCCATTTTCATCCTTGAACACGTTGTTATAAACTTGCCTGTTCCAACCTGAAATCTTACCTTCCTAACATGTCATTTACTGTTTTCGATTTCAAACACACCCGCTAGTTAATGTGATAAACTCAGTTCTTATTCATCCTCGTCTTGTCTAAAGATATAATTAACCTCCACTTTAAACCAAGGATCTAAACGTTACACCACATCATGCTAATTACTACACAAACGTTTCATGCTTCTGTTCCTCCATCCTCTGCAGGATTACTGGTTCCTGTAGTGGTGATCTCTGCGCTGGGATTTGTCCTCATCGCCTCTTTAATTTGCTGCATATTAAGACAAAAAAGGTGAGTGCAAGTTAAAGTGATTGAACAAATAATAATAATAATAATACTGTGATAATAACTACATAAGTTTTCCCTTTTCAACACTGAACATTTTAATCAACAACAAATAAATGGTTCAGATTTGGTTTATTTTAGACATTTACTGAACATATTGATGATACGGTTCATTTAATGAAGTTAAGGACAAAATGACAGCCAGGTTTCGCCATGATGGAGACCACTCAGGAGGGAGGGAGATTTGCTCGTGAGTTCAGCTCACAGGAATGAAGCGGCAAACTTAAGACCCGCGGGCGAATTCTGGCCCCAAAGTTCATATTTGACATCTAACAGACTGAGCCCCTGTCACTTCTTATTGTGTGTAAAAGACTGAGCAGTGCAGACTTCTCATGATGATTAGCTAAATTTGATGCCGAAAATAATAATAATAATTCTTTTAGTAATCTGTTATTTTAACATGGGGGAAACAATCAAAACAACGTCAAATGAAAACAATAACTCACTGATTAGCTCCCTGCCAAGAAAAATGTTGAGAATCTGACTTGAATTAATTTGCTGCAGTCTCTTATTTCAAAGTCAAATGTTTGGATTTTTTAGGACTTTTTTTAACTGTATTGTGATAAAGTGTATTAAAGAGAATTATTACATGAAAACGTTGTTGTTAAGACAAATTTAAACATATTTCTTTATTCATTAAATTATGTACTAAACTCAGCATAAAATATCAATGGAAAAATATCATTTGGATTTCTG
>NW_013952421.1:3412291-3430391 GCF_001266775.1 Austrofundulus limnaeus
AATAAGTATTGACCAAGACTGGCTCTTGGCTATAGGCCCAAGTTTGTTCATTTTGACCCTCCTAGGTTAAAAACTTATGCTGTATTTTAACTTGGAAAGCTCCTCAGATTAGAGGTGAAATGTCTTTAAAAAAAAAAATCCAATTGCCTTTGACAAAACTTACTGAGATGGTTTGCTGGTTTTGTGCATCAGACTGTGTCAAAGGGGAAAAAGGTGTTTATGTATCATAAATGATCAATCTTTATTCAGACGTCTTTCATGGTCATGAACAAAGACTACACTTCAGGTACGTATTCATGTAAATGACCCTGCCATTTTATTTTATTTTATTTTATTTTTTTCTGTTTCAGATCTACTGCTGAACAGAACAAAAGCAAAAATGTTGCATACAACGTTGGCGACAGAGACGAATACGGTTCAAGAGTATAAGATTTTGTTCTGGACCTCGATTCAAAGGATCTCCATCAGTCCATAGTCCTGTCTTCATTCATTGTGTTATAGTGAAGTCATCCTTTGGCCCTTTGGACAGCTGTGGGTGCATGCAACATTCAGTAATTAACTCTGCATGCAGCTTTAGGGTTTTGGGAAACAATTTTTCCTCCCCTTAAACCACAAAGAGGCACTTCTTTGCTGTTGTGTGAGTCCGAACACAGTTGGCCTCCCTGCTGGATGTTTAATGCTATTAATCTGACACGGTATGATGAGCTGCTCCGCACAGAAGCTTCCAGGCAAGCAGAGTGTAGGGCTAGAACTAAACTGGTGGGAATCTCAGGTCAAATCAGATCATGGCACTCACTCCGCAGTGCTGTTCTGACGCGCTGGGAAGCCCGACCACAGTCCAAACAATAGAGGGTTAGGAGTCAACAACCATGACCCGCGAGGGACAAGCTGCGCACGTGTCCACCAACCCTGTACTTAGAATTGCGCTATGGATTTCATAATAAAAGGGTGCTTAGAGGCCTACAAACACAGCTCTTTCCCTGAGTAATGCTGAGAGAGAAAATCAAGCTTTTGTGTTTACAGCCTGTACGTGGGCTGCCTCCTAACCCCAGTCTGATCACAAGACTCGGCACACCAGCGTTTGTCAGGGAGAGTGTAGCTGGTCCTACTGGAGAGTTACGATATCATCAAAAAACTGTCAGCCTCCATCTATGCATTTATTCTGGAGCCACATAGATGTTCCTGAATTTATGTTCTATGTTTTAATGCTTCAAAATTGAAAACCATGAGGAAAACTTGTGAAATAAGCATGAGATGACAGTGTCGCATCCTCATTAAAGTATCATTCACTAGTAATCCAATGCAATTTTGTCTGCACATTGCTGCGTGCACCAACGTGTATCTGCTGTTACCATTCTTTTTCTTTAAAAACAGAATTKTTATGGCACATGTCAGGATATATTTGTAACTTGGAATATTTGTGTGGTGGTTGTCAAAATTTGTTTTTTTTATGTGTGTGTACTAATTAGAAATAATTGCTGTAAAACAAAAATTAAATAAAATAAAAACCCAATGTGTTTTCAAATACAATTAAAGTTTTTGTTGACTTTTATTCACCAAGAGTCTGCTTTTCTCATTATTTTTAAATTACATATGACTCAATAAACTTCTTCTAAATTTCACTGAATAATTTTTATGTTTGCTTTTATCATATRCAAAATAAAGATTATTTACACATACAGTTAATGTCTTATATTTAGACAAGAATAAACTGGGTTTGTTTTGTGTTTTTCAGATGTGGAGCAGCACCGCCATCTAGTGGTCAAAATGTGTAAAAAAAACCCACTTTGTTTACTTCCGGGTTCTGTGTGACGCTTCTGATTCATCTTTCACGCTGTTTACGTCCATTTCTTTTGCACACACACAGCTTCTTTAGAGTTTCAGGTGTTCTTTGCTTGTGTTTCGTGATGTTTCACTTACCTGTGCTGAAAAACAGGCGCACACTCCTCGAGAGAGCCGAGAAGTTTATCTCCGATGTGTATTTCACTGACTGCAATCTGAGAGGAAGGTAAGGCTGCTTCCATTCAGAGCTGCTCAATGAACGGACCAAGCGTTTGTTTTTAATGTCTAATTCAGTCAAATCGTATAACAACTCAATCTATCGTGGTTTTAGGGTTTTACCCTGCAAATAGATACATATTTGGGTGCATTTATATGGGACAATTTACAGGAAAGGAGGTTAAGCATTTACAGTCTAACYGATAAGACAAGTGAACTCAAAACAACCCTTGTAGCTCAGTGCATTAAAAAAGAAACTTTCATTCAATATGAAAACCATAAAAACGTGTTTTCTGCAAAGAAAAACATGCAGTTTGAAGGCTGCTGAGTGGTTTTGCTGACATTTGCTGGAAAAGGGTCCAAATGACTAATTGGTGAACTTTGATTATTGCTAAAATACTTGAAAAATATGGAGACAGAGAAGAAAGATGGGCAAAAAAACACAGCAGAGACATAAAAGGACAATAAAGGAGCATAAGGAAACATGAAAAGGGAGCATAAAGAGGCAAAAGATACAGAAGGAGACTAAAAAGGTTTATAAAATATATAAGGAAGGACACGCGATTAAAGAAGGCAAAAAAGACAAAGGGATGCATAAGGAGACAATGAAACTAATATGATACATGAGATTTAAAAAAAAAACAAATAGAAGCGTTAAGGGAAATGAAGCTGATGTCCTGTAAACTGAAAGACTACAAAGTGTTTGAAGGAGTTAAAGAGATCAAATAATGTAAATAATAATACTATATTTTATTTATAGGTGCCTTTCAAAACTCACAAGATGGCCTTACAGAAATCAGAATTAAAACATCAAAATAACAGTCGACTCAATTAAAACAATCAAATCAGTCTTTGTATAATCTAAAACTACATATTTTAAACACTGCCAATTAATTTAGGATTATAACTTAAGTGGTTGCATTAAGTGTGACTCTGCTTTTTACACGTCTCTGCAGGCTTTATGGGAAGTCTTGCCCCGTGGAAAGCATCGCCGCCTTCCTTACTCCGGACAGAATCACGTTCAGCGAAGCCTCGGAGCAGAACTTCGAACCTTACGAAATCGGTGGTACCTTTGGACCGACGTGAGTGATTATTTTCCAGACTTTTTACGACCTTCGGGTTGTTTCTTTTATGGCTCTGACCCAAGTGTACTGATTGTTGAAGGTGGTGGACTTGCTGGTTTAAAGTCTCCTTGAGGATCCCTGAATCCTGGAGAGGGAAGGAGGTGCATCTCCTCTGGGAAAGTGATGGGGAGGGAATGATTTGGAGAGACGGACAGCCGGTTCAGGTTAAGTCAGCAGCTGCTTGTCTGGTAAAAATGTGCAGACTGAGCTCGCAGGGTGTAACATGTGACTGTAACCCTGCAGGGACTGACCAAAGAAGGTGAAAAAACGAGCTACATCTTGACAGAGTGTTTGAAAGATGACAAGCCCCACAGGTCAGCTGAGTATATTCAGACATTAATGTTACTCCTGCTTCTTTTGAACTTCTTGTTTTTATGCTTCCCTCACTCAGTGTCACCCTGTATGTGGAAATGGCCTGTAATGGACTTTTTGGCGCTGGTCAAGGCTCCCAGATTGCAGCTCCCGACCCAAACAGGAAGTTTTCAGTTCAGAAAGCTGAGTTGGTTATATTCAACAGGGACGTCCTGAACCTGCTGATTGAATTCGAGATGCTGGTTGACATCGTTAAGGTATTACCCCTCAAAAATAACACATGACGCTCAYGTTAGAGAGGGAACCTTCAACTAACGTGAACTTTAAAACCTGCTCAAACAGGAGCTGGGAGAGGGGGAACAGCGAGGCTACCAGGCCCTGTTCACCGTCAACGAGATGGTGAACCTCTGCGACCCGTTTGATACYGGCTCCTTCTCTAAAGCTCACAGTCTGGCTCGGAAGTTCTTCAACCAGCGCAACGGAGAAAGCCAGCACACTGTTCATGCCATGGGTCACTGCCACATAGACTCAGGTCTTTATGCTCATTTTATCACTACTTTATAAGAAAACAGGTATATAAATAGCAATGAGCTGTTTTTTTCAGTTAACTCAAGAAGCTGTCACTATAAACTRATTTAGCTGAGACCTAAATATCTTATGATTCACTGGACTGATCAGAGAAGTAATCATTGGATATACATCTCTAATGGATTATCTTTTGGAGCCAATCCAGCTCAAAGATGGCTGCCACATGTAATAATCGACGTTAGCCAAAAATAAAAATGGCTGCGACTCTGTCAGTTTTACAGATGGAGTCCTAAAATTTGATGTGGTAGTCTCTGAGTGCAGCATCTTACAGTGTTGCATAGACTTGTGCGTAATGTTAGTTTCAAGGTTTGACCAAATGTCTACATTCTAAGATTCATACAACTAAGATAAATGAAGTTTGGCATGAAAAGGCAACAGATCCTAAGATTTTGGGCTGTTAGTTCCAGTGCCTGTCTACAGTCTCGGCTCCCTCCAGTTTTGCTAAAAAATAGTTCATATATATATATATAACTTTCAATCCACAGCCTGGCTCTGGCCGTACGAAGAGACGATCCGTAAATGCGGCCGAAGTTGGGTGACGGCGGTCAGTTTAATGGAGAAGAACCCAGAGTTTGTCTTCACTTGCTCTCAGGTTGTTCCTCACTAACGTGGTTTTACTTTAGTAGGTTTTTGGATCTGGTTTTGACTCTGATTTCATGTCTTCAGGCCCAGCAGTTCCATTGGGTCAAGAGCTGGTACCCAGGACTCTTCTCCAAGATTCAGCATTACGTGAAGACGGGCCAGTTTATACCTGTGGGAGGAACATGGGTGGAAATGGTAAACTTAATAATAAATGATATTTTGGACCTTTTGAATTGCATTCATAGGTCAGCTGACATTCTGAACCTAAGTAACATTTCGCCTTTCAGGATGGGAATCTGCCCTCAGGTGAGTCCATGGTTCGACAGTTCCTGCAGGGCCAGCGCTTCTTTAACCAAGAGTTTGGCATGTACTGCAAAGAGGTAGTATTTCTTAAAACGTGTACAAAACCCTGAAATAATCCCATCTATGTTCTGATTTTAAAAGCAAATCTTTGCCTGCTGTTCTGCAGTTCTGGCTTCCAGATACTTTTGGCTACTCCGCCCAGCTWCCTCAAATAATGCAGGGATGTGGCATTTCTAATTTCCTGACACAGAAGCTCAGCTGGAATCTGATTAACACCTTTCCTGTAAGTGAAAGATCCGTATTTGCTTTAAAAACACGTTGAAAGTTTAATATTTCAGTTTTGACCCTTTTTTTGCCCCAAAGCACAACACATTTTTCTGGGAAGGTCTTGATGGTTCTAAGGTTTTAACTCACTTCCCACCTGGAAATTCCTACGAAATGAAAGGGAAAGTTGAAGATGTGAGTTGCGCACACAGAATGTTGAATCTGGTGGGGCAGGGCGGTGAGTTCACACGTTGTACAATGTTTATTTTTATTTTTTGTATCTTGTGGCTTTTTTTTTTTTTGGGCCACAGCTTGTTAAAACTGTGAAAAACAACAAAGACAAAGGCAGAGCCAACCACAGCGCCGCTCTGTTTGGCTTCGGGGACGGGGGCGGTGGACCCACGCAGCAGATGATAGACAGACTTCGTCTGGTCCAAGACACAGATGGACTCCCCAGGTCGGTTCTCATCACTAACTGGAACCAAAGCCACGCCCAAACTGAGCAGGAAACCCTTTTTATTCATAAATTACTCAGTAGTTTTAAACTGACGCAGCCACATTATGTTATGTCTGGGATGATGCTCGTAACAACGTGAAGCAGAATGCTTCAAATATTGTTTATAGTTTAGGAGGATATGAGCCACATCTACTGACGACACTGTTTCAGTCAGAATAAACAATGAAGAATAGCAGGTGGTGTTACTCACTTCCATCTCTAACTCTGGGTGTTTCTCAGAACCCAGATGTCCAGTCCCACGGAGCTTTTCTCACAGCTTCAGGCCGACTCAGCCCTGCTGTGCACGTGGACCGGAGAGCTCTTCCTGGAGCTGCACAACGGCACCTACACCACCCAGGCGCAGGTAGAACCAGAGCGAGCAGCATCCTCAGACAGGGACAATGTTCTACTCTGATTTTATATAAAAAACTCCAGTTGGCACTTAAAAAAAAWTTCAAACTAGAAGCTTCATTAAACTTAAATCAACAATATTGCTATCAGGCAACTCTCTGACTGAAGTCTCATTAAAAGTTTGAACTGAACTTTACTTACTCATGGTCAAAAAGAAGAAAAACTAATAGTTTTTTGAACTCAAGATTTATTGGAAAAAAAAGTGTTGTCTGTTGTGACAGGAATTTTGATGAGAGCATTAGCAATTATGAACACTATTAATTGTTCAGTTTACAAAAACAGCATCAATGAGAGTGAACGGGTACGTTAGTGTAAATAGTGTAAAACAGAGGTGCCCAAATTGGGGTCCGCAGGCCAAAATTGGCCCACCAAACCTTTTGATTTGGCCCACCAGCATTTGCCCAGGTTACTTTACAGAAACACTGTATTTTCACTCAGTCATTCCATCTATTGGCCCAATGACAATAATGTTTACTCATGGTGCATCTTTGAATTATAAGATTAAAAACAAGAGACATTTAGATTAGATTTAAGCACACATAGATTTTCAGACTTTATAAAATCACAAATACCCATATTTTATCAGTTTATGAAATGTCCTGTAAGCCTTTGCTGCCCGACCGTACGTCAAACTTTCTCCAAGTGTACGGGCTAAAAAAAAACCAAACTCTGGGCCATTGCACTGATTGCTAGCTTAATCGTAAACAACAAAATGACTTAATCTGAAAAGTATTTGCATTTCATGTGTTATAATATTGCATTAAGCCCGCAGCCCTGGCAAGGATTTTCATTTTGACCCTCTCTGGGGGAAAAACTTTGCACACCCCTGGTATAAACACTGAGGATGGCAGAATATCTTAAATTAAGTGTTCAGAATAGATGATGCTACATAATTTATCAACTTTTCTGGGATTAAATTTAAAACTTGAAGAAGTGGTTTTTCACGATGTACAAAAATAAGCACTCATGATTAATGAAATCCTTCTGGAAGCTGCATGTTGTTGCTTTTCATGTAGCCTTTGTTATCCTCAGATTAAACGAGAGAACCGTCAGTGTGAGACTCTGCTTCATGATGTGGAGATCGCCTGCAGTTTGGCCTTGTGTCGAAACAAGACGTTTGAGTATCCTGTGGAAAAACTGCAGCAGCTCTGGAGGTTTGAACACCGCTTTATTTGGGCTGGAGAATTACTACTAAACGTGATATATTTGTTTTGTTTTCTTCCTTCTGACAGGCTGCTGCTTTTAAACCAGTTCCATGATGTGATTCCTGGCAGCTGCATTGGGATGGTTGTGGAGGATGCTCTAAATTACTATAAAGGTACAACATTTCAGTATAACAGCAGTCTGTTCATGTCTGAGCTGTGCTAATATGTAAATGACACTTTGATGAAGATATCCACAGTGAAGGTGCTGCACTTCTCAGGGAGGCCTGTGAAGCCTTGGAGCCGAAGGGCAGCTCCACCGCTGTGTTCAACTCTCTGCCGTGGGAGCGCCATGAAGTCGTACAGATTACAGACGACACGGACAAACCTGGTCTGGGTATGTTTGAATAAAAAAAAAATAACTCACTTTCCAAGCCTTGAAACTACAAGTTAATATCTGTTGTTTTGTGACTCTACAGCTCTGCTAAGAGCTCCCAGYGTCGGCGTGTCTCCTGTCAAAGAGACGCAGTCTGTGACTCCAGTTTCCGTCACTCCTCAGGTGTTTGCGTTATACAGAGATAAAGTTTGATTTGCTCTCATTCGTGTTTCTAACAGGGTTTTTTAAATATTTCAGACTGACGGCTCTGTTGTTATGGAGAATGGGATTTTACGGGCTGTTGTAAGCAAAGATGGCACATTGGCTTCTCTGTATTTGGTTGATGCGAACAGGTAAATGACATGTAACTATATTAAAGTGAGGGTATCATGTATTTTCCAGACACAGTTTTAATTCTGTACCACAGTCAAGTAACTATGTTACGTTCAGTTATTATGAAAATGCTGTGTATATTAAAAAATAATTTTTAAACGCGTTGAAATTGGCCTTTGTTTCTTTAAGAACCTCGTACTGTTTCGGCACTCCCACTTCAGCATGTCTTCACAACAATGCTTCATGCCGTTTACAACCTTTCATAGGAGCGTTGTTAAAAAAGAAGCAACATTACTGTATATAATATCAGTTTTGGAAAATGGCAACTCAAGATATAGTTGTACYTTAATCATAATACCCCCCCACCACCACCCCACCCTTTAACATCATCTGTTACCATATAAGTAACAACCTTATCTGCTTGTTTCAGAGAATCTGTCTCTGATGGCGGTGCTGGGAACCAGTTTGTCATATTTGATGATGTCCCCCTGTACTGGGACGCCTGGGATGTGATGGACTACCATCTTCAGACAAGGTCAAAGCCATTACTATCAGCACATTGTGATGCGTCACACAGGAATCTGTTAAACAAACACTGAAAACGGACTCTACAGGAAGTCCGTGCTGGAAGTGGTGCATCCTGCTCAGGTGGTGTCCTCGGGTGGGCTTCGAGGCAGCGTCGGCTTCACCCTCAGGATCAGCGACAAAAGCACTGTCACGCAGGAGGTCATCATGGACGCCATGTGTCCTTACATCAAGTTCAACACCGAGGTACCCTGACATGTGGCAATGCTCCTGCTTATTTAAAAAAAAGAGATCCCAACAAGAAATTCACCTCGCTGCTATTTCAGGTGCAATGGGCCGAGTCACACAAGTTCCTCAAAGTTGAGTTTCCAGTGCGAGTGCGCAGCAACAACGCAACGTACGAGATCCAGTTCGGTCATCTGCAGAGACCCACTCACTGGAACACGTCATGGGACTGGGCCAGGTTTGAGGTACGACTTACTGTCAGTGTCCAGGAGTGTGGTGGTTTAAACGCATCGCTTGAACCCTAAAGTTGGACAATAATGTTCTAGCCTGTGTGTTAGCAAAATATCTCATGAACCACTGAAGCGATTTTAATGAAACTTTCACAAAGTTATTGGCTATACCTGATCAACAATTGTTTTACTTTTGGAGTCAACCAAATTCACTTTATCCCACATGTCAAACTAAAGGCCTGTGGGCCAAATCTGGCCCTCGTTAACATTTTATCCGGCCCCAAAGGTTTAAATGTGAAATAGTTTTATGGTTTCTCTGAAMTGTATTTCAATTCATTTCAAAATTTCCATAAATCAATTTATTTAAATAAATTTAAAAACTTGCTTTAGTGCATTCTTCTCATGACAGCTGGCCAACTTTCAAAGCAAGAAAAATTTAAAGATATTGAGCTAAAAATCAAAGTGGTAGTAGCTGAGAACTCCTCACAACACACATCCTGTGGATGAGATGTCACAATACTCTGAAATTGTGCAAAACCTAAATTTCAAGTTTTAATTAAAACAGTTATAACTCGTTTATTTCTCAACATAAGATGATCAATGCTAGGCCTTTCGTTTATTGTTGTCCTTATTGTTCTTTTTTTTCCCCCCAGGTTTGGGGTCACAAATGGGCCGACCTATCGGAGCACAACTTTGGAGTCGCGCTCCTGAATGACTCCAAATACGGTTACTCCATCCACAAGAACACAATGACCCTGTCTCTGTGAGGTTTCCACCAGTTCACATACACCAGGGGTGGGCAACTTAAATGATGGAAGGGGCCACATAGTGCTGCATACTTAAGCCTGAAACATACTCGCTGCGAACTGCCGATGTCGGCACGGGTTGCCGCAGTTTAATGACGAAAATTACGTCACCGGGCTTCTCAGCGTCGTGTCGACAGCCCGTTTAGGCACAACCCGCCGGCAGAACTTTTTGAACCCCCCCCGCCCCCCCTCCCGTGTCGACGGTAATGTGTGATTGGTCTGATTGGTCGTGGGCATGTTTGTTTGTGCTGCGTTCGGGGAAAAAAAAGAAAAAAGAACGACTCGCTCCCAGACTAGAAAGCAGAGTTTTATAAGATAGTCAAACCGTGAAAAACTAATTGGCCTGTTTGTTTGTGCTGAATGCACTGCTGCATTCGGTAAAAAAAAAGAGGGGGAAAAAACCCCGACTCTCTCCCAGAGCCGACACCAGGAAGTAGAGTTTTAAAAAGATAGTCATTCCGTGAAAAACTCATGAATGGAGATAAAACAGACGTTGTGCACGGAGGAATCTGACTGATAAAAACTGGAGCTAAACCAGGACAGATGTGAATAAATACGTCGGGTGAGTGACGAATCTGACTATTTTTCTGCATTATCGGCTGTTGCGGGGGAACTCCATGCAGTGACATGTTTCAGGGAGGGGGGTTTCCTGAACTCGGCGCGGGGGTGTCGTAGGGACTATGAAAGGTTTGTGCGAAAATGACTGCCGATCAACCATGTGACCGCGTATCGACCCGTCGGCGTCGGAGCGAGTATGTTTCAGGCTTTAGTCAAGGTTTGCCAAGAACAGGGGTCTGCAACCTGCGGCTCTGGGGCCGCATGTGGCCCTTTGGTCCCTCTACATTGGCTCTTTGAAAACGACGCCAAACATAACAGAATTTTATTTTATTTTTTTGGTTTTTATACCACAACAGAAATTATTTGTATACAAATATGTGATCAATACTACTAATACAAAAAGTAAAACATGTTGATTAGCTCATGCTAGCCTGCTTTTTACTTACCGGTAAATAATCTAACTTCTTTCTATGATCTTTCTCTCAACTCCATCAGAATTACCTTTAAAGAATTTGAAGACTACATAATAAGAAGAATTAGAAAAAAAACATGCCAGAATAGTTCAGTTGTACTAGTTTTTATGAAATGTGGTATAAACTATATACAGATTTTTTTTTACATGAGTATAGTATTTTTATTTGTCCTGATGTGTAAAAATAATAATAAACAATGAAATACACAATTTATTATTTTGTTTTATAATGTCACCTCCACTGGCCAGAAAGGTTCACGAAAAGGCCTAGAAAAGGCCCATGGACCACCTGTTGATAATCACAGTTGTAGCTTATTTTTGCGTCAAGTAGCAGAAATGGCTCTTTCAATTGTGTAGGTTGCAGACCCCTGGCCTAGAAATTCAAATGGTCTACCTCTAAAAAAAATTTTTTTTTACTTAATAAAAGCACACAACGCAGTATTTAGAATCTAAAAGCTGCTCTGAGTGGTTAAGATTTGTTTTTTTATGTTTTGGGGGACAGGGGTGTGTCTTATTGGCAGGTCGGTGTGGCCCGCAGGCCGCCAGTTGCCCATCCCCGACATACACCGTAGCTCACCAGATTAAAAAAAATACTTTCACGTAATCATATTTGTCAAATTATTATTTCAGGCTGAGAGCACCTAAGGCCCCAGATGCCACAGCTGACATGGGGACCCACCAGTTCACATACGCCATCATGCCTCACGCAAGTATGTTTTATTAGTCTGTTTGATGTTTCGGTACAAGCCGGAGAGACTCGTTAAACATATGTAAAACATATGTTTTTTGCATAGGCTCCTTCCAAGATGCATCTGTTATCCAGTGTGCCTACAACCTCAATTYCCCCCTGAGGCTGGTTCCATGTCACCCTGAAACTGAACCCTGGAGCGCCTTCTCTGTCAGCCCTTCATCAGTCATACTGGAGACCATTAAACAGGTAAATTACACATCAGAGGGATTTTTTAAAAAGCAGCAGTTGTGTGGAAAGCTAGATCTGAATGAGTGCTATGGTTTACATTACCAGGCTGAGGAKGGGAAGGGGATGCTTGTCGTGCGTCTTTACGAGTCACACGGTGGCAGCGTCACTGCAGCTCTGCACATCAACCTTCCAGTCAAGGAAGCCTGGCAGTAAGTGCTTCGATTTTACTTTTCAATGTGTTCCTGTCTGAACTTCTTTTCTTTTTTTTTAGCATCGTTTCCTGAAAACAAACCCACTCCGTCTGTTTTCTCTTTCAGTTGCGATCTCTTGGAGAGGCGAGACGCCACCCGGCCGGCACGCATCACGCCGCAGGGAATTTCTCTGAGCTTCAGGCCCTTTGAAATTGTGACACTCCTGCTCGTTTTGTGACCTTTTTTTTTTTTTCAGCGCAGCGTTTTGACGCTTTGAAGTTCCAGGATAATTGGTTGTTGGGAGACGAAGACAGAAATAATGTGAAACAGCTTTACTATGGCAGGTTTTGTAATTAAAATAGGTACTTTATTAAAAAATAATTCAAGGTATAAAAGCATTTATAGAGTGATGCCTCCTTTTTTGTTTTTATTTGCTGTTCTTTCTGGTCGCTCTCCCACTTCGTCTCTGACCTGCAACAAAAACAGCCGTTTTTATTTATTAGATGAGAAACAACAGGAAAAAAAAACTTTATAAACTCAGATCTGATGAGTTTACCTGCATTTTGTTCTGCACCACTGCTCTTCCTCTTACGTGAACTTGCTCTTGTTTCACTCGGTGGTATTACTTCCTGGGTCTTTTCAGACTTTCCTGTCTTTGATATGACTTCCTTCAGGGGTACGCTCTTTTCTTTTTTTGGCGGCGTTTCCTTTTTGACTACCCTTTTCTTTGTTGTGCTTTCAGAATGACTTATGACCGCCTAAACAAATCAAACCTGTTAGCTTCTACTGCTCAGCTAAATTTTTAAAACAAGTACGGCTTTTGTTTTTTACCTTCTTGCCTGTGTAGTCACCATCATCCTCTTTCTTTACTCTCTTTTTAGCCTTGGATGACTTTGAACCTTCCCAGACAAAACGTCAACGTCAGATTCTTATGTGAGCTTCAACAAGAGTCAGGCATTTTTTCTTACCTTTGGGAGCCATGGGGCCTGGATCTCCCTGAAACAAACCCAAACAGTTTGTCAGAGAAAATCTGGTGGCAAATATGTACTATATAAAAGCCCAACTCACTTTAAACCACACTGTTCTGCCATTGTGGTCCCGGAGAGTTTTCATTCCATCCACATAATAACACTGCAGCCATGCCTGAAAGCTGGAGTAGTCTGCCTTCTCTGGGTCATAACCTTTACCACCTAAAATATAAAATGTATCATGTGTGGCTTTTTATGATGGAATCAGACAGTAAAGTGTATAAGAACTGACCTAAGTTGACCACTTCTAGAGGTACAGTGTGACAAAGCCTGAGCAGGTCACCGGCCTCCTGTTTCACATCTTTTGTTTTCGTTTTCTGACATTTTTGGGAGGAATGAAAGCAGATAGTTAGACAATGCAGTGCTTTTTTTCTCTCTCTCTCTCTGTAAAATATGCGTCACCTTTGTGAACTCTTTCTTCAATGGCTTCTCACATGAGTCATGGGCGTCAAGGCCTTCCAGTACACCACGGGCACACACAAAGGGTGGAATACTTGACCTAAAAAGAAAAAAAAAACACTTTGGACCAATTGTTTTTCAGAACAAGATTTTTTTGTTTGTTACTAGAAAGATTTAGTTTTAACAGCTTCCCACATATTAGAAAGTGACTATTCATGAGAAAAACCTTGAAATTCATGGGAATAGTTTGGTTTTATTTCTCAAAATCCTGAACATCTCCCCCTGCAAAGAAAATACATAAAACAAAATAAATAATTAAAAAAGAATCTCACAAGAACAGAAACTTATCAAATACAAAAGGCTGCTCTCAGAAGCTCGTCAACAAACAGACCACACACATTGGTCCTTCTATCCTCATGGGGAATTTGCATTGACTTACATTACTTTACCGATAATTTCTACAGCCTAACCCTGATCCTAAACCTAACCTCACAGGTACACACCTGATCCTAAACCTAAACTAAACTCAAATTACACATTTGTCCTAAACCAAACTCCTGAACCACCAATGGTATTTCCCCCAATGGGGACTGGACTTTTGTCCCCATAAGGAACAGTGGGTCCTCACCAGGCTGTGTGCACCAGGAAAATGTTCAGAAATTGTCCCCACCAGGTAGCAAAAACATGCAAACACACACACAGAGAGAGAGGCTGACTTGGTTCAACTAATCAACAGTTAGAATGAGGTGGGAGTATATAAAAATTTACATGATATGAAGGATTGCTCTGAGATTAAAACAGCTAAAATGAGCAGATTTTCAGATTCATTAATGTGCAGCTCTATGGCCCTCTGGTAGGGTCAACAATAAAATTGTGGCCCCTTCCATCATTTGTTACCATCCCTGACTATTTAAAAAAAGAGTGCACATCCAGTTTCTATTTGTGTCGTTTATAATGTTTATAAATGCTCATCACCTGTAGAGGATTTCAGCTCTCAGGTAGTTCCCGATACCGTTGAAGTACTTTTGATTCAGCAGGACTTCACAAATCGGTCGGTCAAAAGCTCGATCGCTCAGGTGTGACAAGATGTTCTCTCTGCAAAATAATGGTAAGAAATGCATTAATACAGTAGTGCTCGTGAGTGTGAAGACAGTGTTTTTGGTTCTGCAGATGAGCCGATCAGTGTTGCAGACCTAAAGCTTTGATACTCAAACATGACACAGGGCCCTCTGTCAGGCTGCCAGTTTCCACTGGGCTCCCAGCTGCCAAACCTGCGTGTGTCCACAAAGCTCAGCACTCTGCGGGGTTTCTCCTGGGTATAAAATCGCAGATGAGCGTGCTTGGGCAGCTCATCCTCTGGGGTGAAGCGGAAATAACCCGACATGCCAAAGCGAAAGACTACGTCCGTGGGTTGAGACGCTTGTCCTGCCGGAGCGTCATCGCTCTTGACGGGCGTCAGCGTCAGCTTGACTTCCTTCCCTCTGGAAGTGGCTGTGATGCGATACGCCTCACAGGTGAAGGGCACWTCAGGATTTTTGCTGACGTCAGATTTTATGACCGGTCCGGAGAACACCACTCCGTCGCACATCTTGTTCACATACAGGCTGGCCAAATGGAGCTCGGGTCCTTCGGGCATTTTGACAGAACATATACATCTGTGGAGAGTTAAACAACTGATTACATCCTGTTGTACCAGACTGTAATCAACTCTGTTTATATTACACATGCATGCTTATTTATCAAGCCAAATGTGTCAATGTGTTTCAGTTATAACCTCACCTAAGTATAAGCAGATAGACTGTAAACTAATAATGCTCAGCTACTACCACAWAAGTTTAAATATCTGTTAAACTCTAATGTTGATTAGATGTGGTGGCCATCTTGAATCAGACTGACTCCAAAGTTAATCATATGATGTTTCCTGAAAGGTTTATTATGATCCATCCAGTGGTTGACTTTTTGCTAAAAGACAAGCAGAGTTGACTACAAATCGTGGCTATATTTTAGCAGCCATCTTCAATCTCATTGACTCCAGAAGTTAATCAGTTGTAGATCTCCCCCTGATTACATTCTGCAAGTTTCATTCAAATTCGTCCAATGTTTTTTAAGATGTTTTGCTAACAGACAGGGACAGACAGACGAGCAATAGCATATCGCCTGTCTTTAGCTGGCGTGCGATGAAAAAAATAGCGTATTTACCATTCAATAAACAATCTAAAGAAATAAAATCACCAATAAATTAAACGCACTGTCAGATGGGATAAACTCACCCAAACCAGGAAATACAAGCTTTCAGCGAAACGAGTTGCGTTCTTATTCTTTATGCAACTACTTAAAACATGCATACAGGTATTTAAGAGCTGCTGCCATTAGTAAAAATTTGGAAAGAAAATGTTTTTCTTATTCAGTATTTGTACAAATAAGTTGTGCAACCTCCGGAGTCAACATTTGGAAATATCGCGAGATCTCCAGGTTTTCACGTTTCTGTGCGATCCTTTTTTTTGTCATCTTTTCGTAGAAACACGTTGACATAGCTAAGATAATAACTATGAATGTAAAACCAACCACCAGGCTTTTTTTTCCTTAATCAGAAAATAATGCAGAAACTTGACATTTCCGGCAAAGTGGTCCACCGATGCATGATGGGAATTGTAGGCGCGGAGACAAGGATGGAAGTAAAGAATTTCACATTTTATTACAGCCGTTTAAAAGTAAAACAAAAATTATAAATTATAAGCAAAACGTATCAAGTAATATGATAAGATTTTACAGCAAAATAAAAATTAAAAAACATACATTATGTGTTTTAGCTCAGTGACAAATCTGTCTAGAAACATTTCTACCAATTCTTAGTATTCTGGTAGAAAAATACTTTAATATTAATACAATCAAGCAGGAAAAGAGGCTTTCTCCTCACATTATATGTTACCAGTTTTAAGCAAATAGATAATTTTGTACAAGATTATATAATATTGGCACTGTTGGCAGTTTATCAGCATCAGTTGTGTCCCGTTCTTGATTAAATATTTGTTATCCGGTGTTTATTGCAGTGCATTCATCATAGCCTGGGCTTGTTTAAGCTCTGTAAAAGAGAGAAAAAAAAMCACAGAGACATGACGTAAATCCTACAGTAATATTCAGATTATTAAAATGGYTTTGCAGTGGAGAGATCAGTGAGGAGAAAAAAGGTGCAAATTCAACGAAAGGAAAATGAAACTGACCAGAAAGCAATACTCTGAATTTGTCAGCAGAGACGGAAACAACTGTCGTCTCAGATGAGCCTGGCGCATCACCCTGCGTCTGCAGTTTCAGCTGGATCAACGGTTCATTCACTTCTCGGAGGTCACTCGAGCTCAGAGTGTAATCAACACGCCAGGACACAGAGTCGAGTCGTCCTACTGGAGACCATCACAGTGCAGAATAGATGACAACACTGAGTCAGCATCAATGTTTGACTTCTGGTTTCAGATGAGGAAGTCTGACAGAAAAACTTACATCTCAAGCTGGTTTCCCTTAATTTGTTCTGAAGTGCAGCGTGCTTGTCTTCATAGGATTTGCAAAGCCCCGTAGTGTGTTCTAAGAAAACGAAAACGTTTTACTAAAATTTTAATACAATTTATTTTACAAATCCAATGGTTTTCAATATGTATCAATGTCTGAAAAAACAGAATAAATGCTTCTAAAACTATGACAAGTGACTAAAAAAATGGCTGACCACAACAATGACAGAGACATTAAGTCTGTAAAACAAAAAGCTTTAAAAGATAGTTGTAAGAAAAAAATTGAAGTTCTTAAACATCAAACCATCCATAAATTTAATTGAATATTTTTAACCGCCAAAAAAAAAAAAATCTCAGCATTGCAAACACCACTCTGTGGTTGTTTTATTTTCTTATAAAGCAGCACAATTTTTATTTATTTATTTTCTGAAATCAAGCAGCCAAAGAAACAACCACAAACACCAACCTTTCGGCAGCCCAAGCTGCTGCAGCTCACTGGTCAGAGAGTCGCTGTCGACATCATGCTTCGCTGCGCTGGACAAAATAAAGCTGAGCACAGCCACGCTTGCTTTGATGTCTCCACTGTCTGAAAGAAGAGTCGAGATAAAATGAAATACTTTAAACAAAAAGCAACTCATGGTAATTTTATATTTAGCTCAAACTAATGAAATATATCTTGTTCAAACACACAACATTATTAACAGAAAGTGATAACATCAACTTATAAAAGTGATACAACCTAAAAAAAGTGTGTAAGATGTGATTTATTGCTAAAAAAAAACTGGTAGGACGTTTTGTAACAGATTTTGTTAATGAAAACAGATCAGTCGTATTAGTGGGAACACCTGTTTTGCATCAGCTCCTTTTAATAATCCCTAGTAGTTTTGACAGCAGAAGCTTTATAAGGGATACAGGATWTTAACTGTTTTCTACAACAGAATTAAGACAATAAATGGCAGGCCTGGAAAGCTTAAGTGGACCATTTTAGTACACAGTTTTGTTTTGTTTGAACTCTGTCCTGATGATAAGCTGGACAATTACTAGAAATTGTTTTTATACAGTATTGTATAAACAAAAAAATTAAAAAGAGCGAAGTTTTAAAAGTGTTGTGACTCTTCAGTTCTGATATTTGACCAAGATTCCTCTGGATTTTTTTTAAAGAAAGGTGTAGTAAACCCCTTTATGGAGTCTCTTTAATTGTATGTTTATGTAGGGATGTTGACATTTCATCAGCAGCTGCTGCCATTTTCTTCCCAAACTGCTGTGACCAGATTTTGCAAGGCTGCTCGGTGCGTTTGCTTGTAATTTCCTCCTGCTT
>NW_013952421.1:3435979-3437315 GCF_001266775.1 Austrofundulus limnaeus
TAGAAAACAGCAAGGTGGTTCTGAACTGCAGCAAGAAAACATGAGCTGATTTCACCTAAACAAACATCAATAACTTCCCTCATACTTGAGATAATCACTTTGGTGTTATTTTGTCTGGTTTGAAATGTTCTTTTGGAATCCGCTGTCAGATTTAATATTGGTGTAGGATTAAAAATTTATCCACATCCCTAGTTTATGCTGACTCATGTCACTGTCCTCAGTAAATACAGGACACTTACCAAACTTTGCATCCGCAGTCAGCTTCGCAACTTTGTCATACTAAAACAGAATGAAAGCAACAGGTCTGAGTGTGGCCAAAGTTCAGCTCAAATTTCATGATTATTTCATGACTACATGAAATTATTTTCATGAGCTTACATCAATACCGTCTCCCAGTAAATCCTTCAACACTTGAGCACAGAGGAGTTTCATCTTGACGCTTGACTGCAAAAGAGGAAGACAATAAACTCATTTAGAGAGAGAAAATAAAACCTCAGCACAACAAACTAACATTGATTATGGGGTAAAGCTACTTACAATTTTTGCTAACGTGCTGATTTCAGCAAGAACCCAGTCAGGGCAGTCCAAATCTCCACAGAAACGGAACCGCTACAGACAGAAAGAATCACTCAGGGTTAAAGAGAAAAAAGCTGAATATTTCATTCAAATGCCAGCTTAGCCTGCTAGCTGCGTAAAGGGTGCTCCTAAATGTTTGCGCATTATTAAAGATATCAACTGCAGTTATGCGCTAGTTTAACTTTGTACCAATAAACTAGGTTTGTCTAAGAAAAAGAAAATTAAACAAGAAACCATAATGAATTTACCATTGTTTTCGTGCTGTAAACACAGACAAGTTAAAGGAAAACAGGAAGACTTCTTCTTCTTCTTCTTCTTCTTCTTCTTCTTTTGATATTGTTGGCGGTTGGCGGACTAATTCTGGTGCACTACCGCCACTAGTGGACAAGAAGTGGAACTGGAGAAGACAGGCAAGATGGGAAAACAAACAAACAAACAAATATAATTCCACTAAATAAACCTGTTGTCTTCAGAAATGAAATAACCTTGCTGTATATAGATAGATGTATCCTTAAAAAGCCTAGATAATGTGAATATCTGATGTTTTTCCTTCTTAGTGACTGAAAATGTCCCTCAATCTTTTCTGATTGGACCGGCGATTTAAGATGTAAGGTGGACAATGAAGAAATTATTCAAAGTTAATAAGTGAATTTATTTCCTGTAGTGGTGAATAATTATATATGTAATTGGGCTGAATGCTTGCAGCTACAGGCCTATTCAAAAACAATAGTTTTGCACTAATGTAGGACCAAAACACAGA
>NW_013952421.1:3438545-3443317 GCF_001266775.1 Austrofundulus limnaeus
GAGAGAGTTCAGCTGGTGTCTTGGCTTTCCATGCCTCTTTTCACCTCCCTTTCTTCACCTCCCTTTCTTCATGTGTTCAATACTTTTTCCCTGTGCCATTTCACATTATTACAAATAACTTCATTTCTGGACATTTATGGTTTGATTTCTTTGTATGTATGGATCACTTGGGTTGTTATTGACATCTGGTGAAAATTTCATGTCATTAGCACCTCTAGTAATATATTTACTGAGAAAAATGGTGACGTGTTCAAAACKTATTTTACCCGCTGTATATTCTCTTCTCATTTAGTGTAACTTGGCACGCCTTTCTTTAGTGTTGATGTTTCATTGAACAGCTCCACCCCGGGTGGAGGCGAAGCTGAGGGAGTTGCGCTCATTGTTGAGCTGTCGGAGGTCAAACTGTTTGGCCAGATTATTCCAGCATCTATGAATGGACCGTTCACGTTGCGCGCTGGACCACTCCGTGATTTTACATTCAGGTTTTGACACCCTCCACAGCTTCGAAAATCGTCATTCTGTTTTATCTATTGTTTTTTTTTTTTTCCAGCACTACCGATAACAATCGGACGCCGCTGTATAATTAGGCTAATTATAGAAGCGATATTAAACAGCGACAGTTACCCATCAGGCTGAAACTGTTTACCAGCAAATGCGCAAAATGTTTTTTTGTTATTTTTATGTCTTGCTTGCGKGTTTTTTGCACCTTGTCCTTGGCGTGGACTTGAAGGAAACGCCGACACTTGGCTCTACTAAAACACCCAGACTTCTGAGCAAAGGTAGATGAATGTCTTCATCAAAATGACAATTATTCGCTTTTGTTTTTATCTAAAAGAGAAAAATGAGATTCATATATTTTCTTCTGGTTATTTGCTCATGACATAAATTATTAGGCTGTTTGAATTTTTAGTGTTATTTCTCTTTTACCTCAGGTTTAATTAATGGTGAATATGAATACGTTCTCCACCAAAACCACAGCGTGTTCTTATACCAGGAGGACACAGATGAGCTTTATGTTGGAGGAACAGACTTTGTTTTAAAACTGGATGCAAATAACTATCACATCTTAGAAGTAAGTTTTTTTTAATCTTATGTGAGTCATTCTTTGTGATTTGTTTGTGTTGCTCTCAGGTTGATTTCTCAGCTGTTTTTTTTAGATAGAGAAAGTGCATCTAATTAATGCATTTGGCACTGTAGACTGCTGTCACAAACCTGTTCGATTGCTTTGTGTCTGTTCTGGCAGGTTGTTAAAAAAAGCTCAGCTTTCCAAGCAGCTATATTTTATATATAAAGCACATTTACATACAGCTCTCTGCTGAAGTGCTGCACTGCACCCACTGCAGTAAAATTAAAGTGATGACAAAAGCAGCACACAAGAGTACTCAGAAGAATCAAATCAAGATAAGTAGAAACAGCTATAATATGTAAATATAAAAAAGTACTATACAAAAACTGTAAATTCAGTCAGATGACCATCAGAAGGTATTATGGTGATATTTATTTAACAAAGACAGAAATATGTGGTCCAAGAATGAAGGAGATGATCAGCTGAGTTTTATTGCAACAACAGGAAACACAGAGAACAACCTGCCCTGTCTCTGCACCTCTGCTTCTCTCTACACTACTCACTGTGTCTCGAGAGGCCTCATATATATATTAACAAAAACCATTATGTCATCTTAGCAAGATTTGATACAAGGTCAATGGAAAACACAAAGATAAACACAAGTGATATCTAAGAATGACTGTTGTTAGCAAATCTTGTTCTGACTTTAATCATTCTGTCTGCAGATGAACAGCATGTCATGAAACCCTAGGTCATTAAAGGATGTCATGAATTACTAGCTTAAACATAAAAGTATTAGTTCCACCACAGAAGGTATAGGGTATTAATTAGACTGATGCATTTCAGATTGTGTCAGGATCAGCTTAACTTTACCTTAAGTGGCATCTAACACCCACAATAGACGAGTGATTCGAAATTGTCTTTATCTTCAAAATGAAGAGGACCACTTCTTCTATCAGAATGCAACAAATTGTTTTTTTTTAAAGAAAGAAGGGATGGATTGAGTACATAAAACTTATAAGAGTAGTGTGGGTTTAAAAGACTTTAATTTTGTGGACAGTAGGCTTTCAGTCTTAAGTTATTATTGTCACTGTAGGCACATCCAAATGTTTATTTGTTTGTATAATTTCTAAAACTATTTGTTGTTATAATGGTTAATAAGATGGAAAAATATGTTTTAATTGATTTCATTGAAATAGCAATATCCACTGGAAACAACAGGGCAGCAGCTGGGTCATGAGGTGAGTGATTGCAACAGAAACAAAATTAAACAAGATCCAATTTAAACCCAGTTGTGGCTGATGACGAAATCTCTATGATTTTAGGGTCGGTGTAAAAATGTAATTACAGTAATTGAGAAGTTTCAGGACAGCGTGTTTGTATGTGGAACCAATGGGCTCAAACCAAAGTGCTGGAAGCTTGTAAGTATATACCTCAGTGAATATATATTTACAGTGTAATTACAAATTTACACTGCGTCTTTGAGACACAACAGTTCTGATGGCTTGTTGGTTCAGTGGTCAGACGGGCAAAGCTGATTAAAGAGTCGCCTGGGTCTAGTTCTAATTAAACTTTAATGAAGTGCCCCGCTGTATAATTAAATAGGGCGTGTTAACAGATTTTCCTTACAGTCTTTTTGACTTGGCTTTGTTCTGTGTCATTATAGTTCCCCTCTGTAAGCAATCAATCAAATGAGATAGTGGAGAGTTACGAGGGGACTGGCATCTCTCCATTTGTCCACACACAGAACTCCTTGTCGCTCACAGTAGGTACGATAAAAGCAGCTTCTTATGTAGACCAAGTTTTTAAAGTTTCACTTTGATTTAAGTCACGCATAAAAACAGATTGGGCGTTTTCATTCATTATTTTATGTGTTGCGCTCCGGTTTTTCTAGATGGGGATTTATACGCAGCAGCACCTTTAGATGCTGATGGAAGTTCACTGCAGTTCAGGAGGAAAGCTGGAGGCAGAACAAACGTATGGATGTATGACTACTGGGTTTCAGGTAAGAATAGCTGCAGGTCATTTATTGTGTAAGAGGAGTGCTCCCCTGAGAGTTCATCATAACTGTGATGTGCAGGGCAAACCGAGAATTGAATGGACATTTCTCCGCATGAAGAACATGTACTGTGTAACACTGAAAATGTAATATTACATCTATTATGCATTACATCGATCTACAAGAAGTGCAGCAACGATACACTCATTTTACATCACACAATGCTCAGTGACATCAGTGTCCTGTCTCTCTTCCGCTATTAGCTGGTCCTTTTCCCACCTRTTCAATTTGCACTTTCTAATTACAAGAGAATTATGTTCCTGAATGCACAGGAAAAAGATGAGTCAAGAGATCAGTGCAAACTGAAGCATCGGTGAAAGTTCAAACATGATGTTTTAAAAGAAGCGGACCACATTCTGTGCGCATGCAGGCACTTATGAGTTTGAGGAGGGCTGCTCTCAAATAAAAACTAGCATTTTAAAAAAAGGTAGTAGTAGACTCCCATGCTTTGTTTTGTTAGAGAAACATAAATTAAAGTTGGTGTTCAACATGATCAACCCTCCTCTTGTTACTCCTCATTGTTTGTTTTGCTTTGCTCTCACCATTATTCAGTCAAAGTCATGGAGAGATAAGTGAACGAGACATTTTTTCACAGAGCCCACGTTCATTTCTGCAAACTGGGTAAAGCGCGTGGAYGACCCCGTGAACGAGAAAATCTACATATTTTTCCGTGAAAAGAACTCAGACCCCAGCCCAGAAGCTGATCCCTGGATATCCCGGGTGGCCAGAGTTTGTAAGGTACAGTCCAAACAGGACACAGCTGAGTCCACATCGGTGTACTGTGTAGCTGAATACAAATACAGTGTATCAGGAAAGTGCTGAGTCAGGATGTGCTGCAGGAAAAACCTTGGGGTGCTGAAGTTGTTGAAAAAAAATGAAATTCATTGAAAATTAATGCAACATTTGGTGTGTTATGATAATAATCTTTGAGGACAGCGGTTCAACATCTACCATAGATGTCTAGTTGGGTTGATGCTTGGTCACAGAGGAGAGCATACAGAGGATTTAGACACTTTTTAATCAGTTTGAATAATTTAGTGACCCTCACAGGATATATAGATGGAAGTGTTGCTTTTCCAAAAAGAAACATTCTCATTAAAATAGATTTAATCCTTCATGGGGTAAACAAATCTTTAATTTACACAGGCAAATCCCATTGAGATCACAGCTGTCGTTTGCAAGGGAAACCTGGGCCTGAAGGCAACCAAATATGCATGTTTTTTTGTTTTTGGAAGGAAACCAGAATAACTGGAGAAAACCCACACAAACACAAAGAGAACATGCAAACTTCACTCAGAAAGTCCATGTAAGACCTCATTTTGTAATAACGCATTATGTAATAATGTAATAAAATCAGGCTTCAAAATGTAATAAACTCATGCTAAAACCGCATTATGCAATAATTGATGCAAAATGTAATAACGTTATTACATAATGCATTGAAGACTTTTATTATACAGCGGGTAAAATAAGTATTGAACACGTCAACATTTTTCTCAGTAAATACRTTACTAGAGGTGCTAATGACATGAAATTTTCACCAGATGTCAGTAACAACCCAAGTGATCCATACATACAAAGAAATCAAACCATAAATGTCCARAAATGAAGTTATTTGTAATAATGTGGAATGGCACAGGGAAAAAG
>NW_013952421.1:3443327-3450940 GCF_001266775.1 Austrofundulus limnaeus
TTTCATGTCATTAGCACCTCTAGTAATATATTTACTGAGAAAAATGGTGACGTGTTCAATACTTATTTTACCTGCTGTATATACTGGTGGCTGCTACCATTATGGAAAGTTTAGTAACGTCAAAGCGTGCTATTTACTTGTTAGGTTAAAAATACAAAGTGGAACTAAAATGCTGTTGCTAAGATTTTCTGAGTGTCATGTCTGGCCATGTGGAACGAACAAAGTATTTTTGTAGTTCCCTATCTGCTGCAGGAGCGGCCCCGTTTCCCATGTCAAGAAAAAGATTAATATTTTTGACAAACTAACTTGACAAGAAGTTATTGTAGTTTACAAAACCTCTGCCAAACAAGATTTGGCCTAAAACTGGATGGGTGTTAAATTTCACTTGTTAGAGTGGATGCAATGTCAGTAGTATCAAATAAGCTTTATTTAATAAAGTCTGAGAAAGCTGAGCTTCTGCTCCTCAATTTGCAGGTTGATGAAGGTGGATCAAAAAGATTCTTCCAGAACATGTGGACGTCTTTCCTCAAGGCTCGGCTCGTCTGCGGGTTCCCCGACGAGTCCCTGTACTTCAATCGCCTCCAGGACATCTTCGTAATGCATGCTGATGATTGGCACGATACAAGGATCTACGCGCTGTTCTCAAGCAGCTGGTGCGATCATTTTCTCTCCCTTTATTTGTCAAACAAAACAACAACACAAGGAACAAACTGACAGTATCGAAGCAGTGTCAAAATTTTGCTCAAGCTTGATGAATGTGATAATCCCTCAATAGTGCTGTTGCAACAAAGCCGTCCTGACCACATCAGTTACTGAGACAATAACAGATAAAATACTGCAATCATGGTGGCATGTGGAGAATGCTAAGCTCATTTTTTCTGTTCTCTTCAGGAACTCAACCGCAGTTTGCATCTATTCAATAGGAATGATTGAGGAAATCTTTGAGAATTCAACTTTCAGGGGCTACGACAAAGAGATACCAAACCCAAGACCAGGATCGGTGAGGTTATGTTGTGTTGCTAAGTTTATTTGCAGAGACAGAACTTCCTTAAATTGTTCTATTTCTTCACGTGTATTTTTTTTTTTATTTGTGCTCGGTTTGAGCCACTTGGTCCATGTAACAACCCAGAATTGTTAGATTGAAAACATGTTACATAAACGGGTGGAAACATGGAACATGTGAGTCTGAATTACTTGATTTGGTTCATTTGTTCCATAGAGTTGTTTGAAAGTTTTATGGTTGTACATGAGGTTTGTTTGCTCCTCCCAAGTTGCTGTGGAGATTATAATAACATTTTTTAAACCTTCCTGTCATTGTAGCTGTAGACCATTATAATGATGTGCAAATGCTGTCTTGGTATCTATTTCAAATAACCCCTGCTTGCCATCTGTTCAGTGCATTCCTTTCATAGAGCCTCATTTATTTACAGACTGGTTCCTTTTAAAACATACAGTATAGAAAATACCCCAATAAACCCAGCCCACTCATTCAGACTAAACTCCACTGCTGCTCTCTTCTGACCAAGTGTGTGTTTTATCTTTGCTAGTTGGTTTTTCCATTTTTTCAAAACAGGAATTTTGACAAAATGACTTACCGGTAAATTTGAAATTATACCAACTCTGCACCATCCAATCACAAAAAAGTTACTGTTCTACCTGTTAGTTGGGCATTTATAGAAATGGACAGTGTGTTTCTGTTAATAATACAGAATTCTTATCAGCATCATAAATATAATAAAAGTACGCCTGGCAGCTGTTTGTTCATTTGATTCTTTGTTTTTCCACTGCTATAGTACACGTTGCTAGGGTTACTTTTTATTTTGTATTTTTTACTTTTCTCATCAGTTTTTCTTTTCTGTCATCAGTTTCTTTTACCCACTTCTCCTTTCTGGGTTGCAGGGGAGCTTGTGTCTGCCTCCAGCAGTCACTGGCCCTTTTCCACTATTGCTACAGCACAGCTCAATATGGCTCTCCATGGTTCCAAGGCTTTTCCATCAGCAAGGATTAATAGAACCAGTTCCTTTTTCAGAACCTACCTTGCTGTGATTCTAAGGGTACCATGCAGGCCTGAAAACGTGATGTCAGAAGACTGTCTGACTGATTGGGGTGGGGTGGGGGTGGGGGGGGGTCACTGGTTGCATTACAACAACCCGATCCACTATTTGCAGTTACAACACCACCATGCCCTCCATTGTTGTGTTGCTTATCTTTTCGGGGTCTTCTTCTTCTACTATGTTTAATGGTGGCTGCCAAATAGCTTAATGAAACATAACCAACAGCAGCTGGTAAGGCGCGTGGCGTCAATTTTCAAACTCTGGTACGGCCCAACTTTACAATGAATCCATCCACTAAAGCTGTTACAGAAGTGTAATGGAAAACTACCCGAACCGTGCTGAACAGAGTTCAGCCAAGTCGAACCGTGCTGTAGAGGCGCTGGTGGAAAAGTGGCAATATGAGATGGGGTTCACCCTGGACAGATCACAAGTTCGTCACAGGGCAACGTGTAAAGACAAATGAGACAATCAGGATGAAGCTACTTAAAGTGATCAAAGACTAAGTTCCATTATTTCTATTTTTCTGGTAGTATTTGATTAAATTATGTTTGGGACCAATGGAATCCTAAAATCCTTTGGGAGTTTCCTCAACTTTTTTTGTAAAAATATTTAGATTTACGTGAATGGGTAGAAGAAGTGAACTGTCATTTCCAAGGTGTTTTTTTTACCAACTTAAAATCCCAAACACTTGCTAACAGGTTTCCTGTCAGAGTTGTTTTATATTTGTTGGCATCCATGTTTAAAACTTGTTTCTTCATCTTGCTTGACCATACTATGAGGAGAAGCTTGTATCCTGGTGTTTCCTTCACATGTTGCCAAAGAGTTCAATCTTAAAGTAGATCAAAGACATTTCTTTACCAAAGTCTGAGACTCATTTAGGTGCCTTTTGACAAAAATAAATAAACCTTTGTGTGTTTGTGTTCTTTTCAGTGTGTACAGAACAGCAAGAGTTTGCCCCGAGCCACTGTGAACGTAGTGAAAGATCACCCCGAAATGACTGACTGGGTCCACTCCCTGCATTACAAAGCTCCATTCTATATAAGCAACAACAATTACACAAAGATAGTCGTGGACCGAGTAGAAGCAGCCGACCAGCAAGTGTACAACATTCTGCTCTTAGCCACCGGTGAGTTGGGACTGCGAGATATCACACAAACCCTGTGGACAATGTTCAGATCTTGGCCGTTTGCCCTTTTGTTCTGTTGGCCTGGCTTGTTGATGTGCATTGTTTACAGCCCCTGCTTAAAACAATTGGCTAAAAATACACAACCTTCAGAATAACAACACATCAATTGGTGTTCCAACAGATTCTGGGAAGATCCACAAAGTCCTCGAGGCGGGGTCAGAGCCTTTTATCATATCTGAAGCACAACTCTCAACCAACTCAGCCATACAAGCAATGAAACTTAACTCTAAAAAGGTATGCTGCTTAAACTGCACTTTCAAAATATTAAAAATTGAGCATTGTAAGTCCAACTTTATATATATWTTTTCAATGTAATATACAGTCTGTTTAGTTGTTCCCTAACAGTTGTTTAACAGTGAGTTGAACGTGTAAAATATGAAACCTGAAAGGTGTTGCTTCAAAGAACTTGTCTCCCTCGGCTCTGCACAGCATCAGCCTCTTTTATCTCTGTTTTCTGCGACCTTGCCAGTTATCTCTGCACCTTGTAGCTGTTTCCAGCTCAGACATTGCTGTGCACTGATAGGCACAAACAGAAGATATTAGTTCACAAAGGTGCAAAGTCCCATGTATCTTCTGTTGTAGCAGCAGCAACAGATTGTGTCAAGATCTCAGATAATTCAGGAGACAAGATCATTAGAAGTAGCCAGGAAAAGATAGATTGCCTGACAAACAATAAGCAGCTGTAGGAGGAATTTGCAAGGACACAAACACAAAGATAATGAACTTCAGCAAAATCCTTTCCACTGCGTCTCTCTCAGGAGCAGCTTAAGAGTAACAGTGAAATATAAAAATTGTTGTGAATTTTACTTTACAGCTTCATATTTTTGAATGTGCAAAAAAAAATTGTCTCTTGTTTCTTCAGAAAACATTAGTCGTGGGTTTTGCTGAGAAAATATCTACTGTGGATCTTCAGAAATGTGACGTGTACGCCAGCTCTTGTGCAGAATGTGTCCTGGCCCGAGATCCGTATTGCGCCTGGACGTCATCTGGATGCAACCACAATGTCTCGTAAGTGAGCCATTCATGGCAAAGCTCTTTGACACACATTTTATTTTAATGTTTATAGTTTACAGTTTATTGACTATTGTTATTTGTTCTTATTTATTCCTATTTTGTTACCAGACGAATATTTAATGGGGGCATTGGGAATTTTCCAGGCACATAGTTTAATTCTACACCACTATCAAGTAACTGTTGCCTTCAGTTGTTATAAAAAGGATGTATTTATCAAAAATAAATTAGACTTTGCATCATAGCTTATCTGAACATCATGTAATTGGTCTCTCTCTTTAAGAACCTCCTACCATTTTCCACATTCCCACTTCAGCATGTCTTCTCAACAAGGGGTGCTCTGTAAGGCAGGAGCTCAGCTGCAGACTGAGCTCCAGGAGGAGCTTTGTGTAAATAGGCGGTGCTTTGTACCAGCAAGCATTAAGGCATCTCCACATGTCTACCCCAGGAGATTCAAGGATTTATCAAACATGCATGAATGAGTCAAAGCAACCTGCTGGGTATGTTTTTAATGAGGGGAATATGATAAAAGCTCAAAACAGTTAATTTTGCACAATAACCTCATTTAAAAGGTCCCACTTATTGGCATCAAAATATGACCAATCAGGGCATGGATGAAGAAAATCTTGGAGTCAAAGAGCTTGTCTGGCACTGAAAATTAGCACTGAAGGCATCCTTTAGGTGTTGCGGATTGTTGGGTGGGGCGCTGTTTTCCTTAAAATGAACCATATCTCAGATTTTGAGGTTGTTGGAGGGACAAATGAAGTCCTTGGTCAACTGCTGTTTTCCTGTTTGGGTATTTTCTTTAAAAGTCACGTGATGAAACTCGTTTTGTTTTGTTCACAGTGGGGGCATTCAGAATATCATGACTGGAGAAACAAGTGTGTGCTCTGAAGCAGAAGGTAACTAATGACAAAATATTTCAAACCATACAAAGAAGCATTTTGGTTTACTCTACATTAACACTTTTTTATCTCCTCTTCTATTTTAGAAGCTAAGGCAGGAAACAGGTCCAAGAGGCAGACAGATTCACAGATGGATTCAAGGACTGTTCATTCAGTATCGAATGGCGTCCCTTTCTACCTGTCCTGTCCGATAGACTCCTATCACGCCACGTACACCTGGGAGCACGAAGGACGCAGCAGTCCCTGTCTGCAGATGCATTCTGACTGTCTGCACCTCATCCCATCCATGGCATGGAAACACTACGGCGACTATGATTGTGTTTCCAGAGAGAAAGACTTCACCAAAGTCGTGAAACGATACAAGCTTATCGAGCAGAAACTTCCTGATGAAAACAAAGGCTCTGAATGGAGATTCAATGACTTATTGACCAACGCATCAGGCCCTGCCCAGCATTCGTTATGGATTCTACTACAGAATATAGTGATGTGGGGAGTTTTTAGATAAGTTGTGCACTTTTTGTTGCTAGTGAGGTGAGAAATGAGGCGGCAATATTTAAAGCAACAATTCCCTTTAAAACCTGTAAAACAGCACCYGTCCTGTTGTGAACTTGCTTCAAAGAAAAACATCCACAGGAACCCATGGGCCAAACAGGACCAAGGTTGAAAGACTTAAAAAAACAAACAAAGAAAACAGGATACCAGCAAAGCATGCACAAAGTGGTGAGAGGCATGCCGATGCTGTAAGCTTTCTACTGCGAAGTACAAAAATGTAATTCAGTTAGTAGAATGGGTGTAAAGGGGAGATCGCATGATGCTAAATGACTTGAACATCCTCTAAAACTATTAAATGTTAAAAGTTTGAGCTTAAAAGCTCTCAAGCAGCTGTAGACACAGGAATGGGTAATGTAAGTGCACTGTAGGGCCTTCCTTGTCCTAGAGCTCAGCTCAGCTAAGATACCAGAAAAATCCAAAGTCCTTCTGTGGATTTCTTTGTGTTCCATCCAGTCACATGGTTGTGGGATGTTGTAGGCAAGAGAACTGACCTGGCTTTTTTTCAGCAACTCTTGTAATGGTCAAAGAAGCAGCCACAGCATAAACAGAGCATATGTTTTCCTCATCCAGCAGCTTAAACATTGATCTTTGTCTGAAGTTTTCTGTGACTTGCTCTTACAGCTTGTTGTAGAGTCAGTTATCCAAAACACAACAAGCTAAAACTTAAAACAGGCAACTGGACTAATCTTCTAAAAGTCCATCTGCCTCTTTTAATCTTAAAATTACTGTTACGACATAAAAAACATAGTGCAATAGTTTTGTTAAACTGTATTTATGTTTGTATAGAGTTATACTGTATAGCTTTTGAAAAGCCAAATGTAAGCTATTTGTTATGTTGAGACCACAGACTCAACTAGATTTAGACCAATTAGTGGCCTTGAACCATTTTAAGTGATTTTAGCTAAGTTATTGTGCAATATCCGATTGTAACACTGCTCATAACAGTTAATAATTTGTGTTATCGACAGTTAATTTACGTTATCAAATATTATTTATATGGTAGATGCTTGAATAAAAGTTTTTTGGAATCATTCTGTTGGGTGTGACCTTCACCAGAAAGGGAAGTTTCACTTTTATTACCTAAACAAATTATGTTAGGTTTCCCAGGTGAGATGTATTCGGGGATTCATTTATTATCGAACCAGGTCATCTGTTTTTTTAAAGAGCATTTTCTCTGCAGTCACACTTGTTTTGTGATTCAGTGAGCTTTTGTCCCATCATTAATGCAACATGAGTGGCAGCAAAGAGCTAAAGAAAGGGTACAAGAGAGCAGCGAGACCATTTGTGTTGTATGGTGTGGAGACGTTGGCAAAAAGACAGAGGAAGTGTAGGAGCTGACAGTGAAGAGGTTCTTGGAAACRACAAGGATTAATATGAATGAGATCACAGGTACAGCACAGGTTGAGGGACTGGAAGATAAAGTTAGACTGTGATGGTTTGGACATTTCCAGAGGAGGGACAGTGGGTATACTGGTAGGATGTTAGAAATGCAGAGGAGATACAGGAGATGCAGTTAGAGGACATGGAGGAGAGAGGACAGATGACTTGGGGTGGAGACCTGTTAAAAGGTAACAGCCGAAAGAAAAATACATTTTTGGRGGTACATATAGAAAACATGACTTCTTGAAAACAGTAGTGATCAATGCTGCAATCCAAATAAAGTTGATTTTATTTAAAATGTTATTACAATTTTCTTTAATTTGAGTAACATGGATCTAAAGCCTCCCAAAAAACTGCTTTTTTAAGGTAGAAACTAACCAGCATGTTTGAATAGACCTGTTACCACTGGAAGCTTTTTGTATTAAATTCAAAGGAACATATTTTTCTAACACTATTAATCCTCCTCAGTTTGAACATTTTATAATAAAAAAAAATAGTTAAAATTATTTGTACATGTATTTTGAC
>NW_013952421.1:3452105-3454400 GCF_001266775.1 Austrofundulus limnaeus
ATATTTTTCTAACACTATTAATCCTCCTCAGTTTGAACATTTTATAATAAAAAAAAATAGTTAAAATTATTTGTACATGTATTTTGACACACTGGCAGGATCTTTTTTCTCTGTTAAAAATGTTGTTTTAAAATCAGTTTTGTTTGAACGCTCAATAAAGTTTGTCGCCTGAATTTAATCTGTTCTCCTAAATCCTAACAATCCCAGACAAGTTCATCCTGTTTACACAGACAAAACAGACACCTAAAGCCAGTCTCATCCATTAAAAAAATAAAATAAACTAAAAGAAAAATCCAATTTTCTCTCAGAATACTCAATTCCAGCTGATGTGTTTGTGTTTGTGCAAACAGCTTGCACAACTTCACCACAAAATGAGTTTAACTTTAAGGATGATGGTAGAGGTTTCCATTTGGCTCAAATGTGACTGGTTTAGTTGTTGTCATGTCCGGACGTGACTTGGATGTTTACACAGCTGACACCGAGGCCACCGAGCGTCTTACTGTCACATTCAAGTTACTTCAGAGAGAAGTCTTTAGTTTAAGCTAGAGCTGACACAACAGCTAATTATCACCTGTGACGACATTAAACACGGTTGGCTGCAAACAAATGCTGTAATGAGGGTGGACTTTAAACTTCATGTGGCTCCCACCCTAAAAGGTCATGGTTTGTGGTTTGTGGGACTTGCCAAGGTTTTTTTAATCATCCCCATTACCACCCATTATTAAATCAATTTAAACCCACCCTATTTTCTCATGTTGATGACTGGAAGTGTTACATCACGTCTTGTTGTGTTTGACCCTTGTGCTGTTCAGCTAAGCATCACTGATAAGATTTTCCTTTAAGGCCTATTTAAAGAGTCACTTTCAGCGCTCTACTTTTAAAGCTCTGATGGTGCAGTCTGAGCCAACAGGTCTGATGTCTGTGACCTTGTGCTGTATTTGTTGTGCTCTCAAACCTTCCTCGTGCACTAGGATGCAGGAAGATGCACGGGCTGGAGGCTAAAATAAAAGAAATGCTAGAATGCAAACAAAAACATTAACTCCTAATTTTTTTAACCTGTTGCTGTAAAACATACTGCAAAACAATCAACAATATCCAGAACATTTTTAAAATTAATTTCAATGCAGGATTTATTTTTGAGTTAGGTAAACTCAGAAGTGTGAAAATGTTATTTCTGTCTGCAGCTGCCATCTTTGCCAGCAGAGGTCAGTGTTGTTACACTGTAAGGTTTAGAACCAGAAGCCTGAGTTTGAAAATGAAATTTTATGCTCTAAAAAATGATTTTATTTCAAACTTTGCATACAGTTCACATCACCAATTGAAAAGGTGTTAAATAGGTAAATAGTTATAAAAGGTAAAATCTTGATCACACAAAAAAAGAAAAATTCAGCAGTTTTTCTTGTTTTTATCCACTTTCTGCTCATCCAGGACAGGTCCTCCTGCTTTGAGCCTGTAGTGAGACTTCCTCTGGGCCCAACATGTTTGAACGCTTTAACAGTTTTAATTTACCTGTCATTAAGTTCATATGCTTTTGTTGAAAAGCTTTTTACGCTGAAGATTTGCAGCATCAACTTTCAGTGAAATTCAATTTTCCTTTAAAGGAGACATATCCTGCTTTTAAATTCTTTTTCACATTTAAATCGTTCAGTTGGGGTCTATATAAAGTGGAACTGCAACTCTTTGGTCTGAATTCATCCCAATTGTAACTCCACAAGTCCCTCTTTCATCCCTTTTCTGAGGTGTTTCTCAGGTCAACTCTTTTTGATGCTGTCTCTTTGAATCTTGCTTCACACCYCGCCCCCCTCCAGCTTCCAGAGCGGTCTATTCCAGCTCTATATAGCAGCGCATAAACTTTTTATTTACAAATTAACTAAAAATATACAAGGGAAGACTTGTCCATCCAGCCTTACAAGCTGGAGTCAGAGTCTGACCCAGAGCCAGAGTAGAACAAAGATGACCAAAGTGTTGGTAAGTTAGAGGTTTCTTTGCAAATACTGTGATGTAAAGAAAAAAGAGGAAGCTGAATGGGTTGAAAAACATGACCTAAACAGAATAAAAGATATATACACATACAGTGGTTTGCAAAAGTATTCATACCCCTTGAACTTTTCCATATTTTGTCACATTACAACCACAAACATAAATATATTTCACTGGAATTTAATGTGAAAGACCAACCACTTTGTGTTGGTCTTTCACATTAAATTCCAGTGAAATATATTTATGTTTGTGGTTGTAATGTGACAAAATATGGAAAAGTTCAAGGGATATGAATACTTTTGCAAACCACTGTAC
>NW_013952421.1:3454479-3471052 GCF_001266775.1 Austrofundulus limnaeus
GTACAGTGGTTTGCAAAAGTATTCATATCCCTTGAACTTTTCCATATTTTGTCACATTACAACCACAAACATAAATATATTTCACTGGAATTTAATGTGAAAGACCAACACAAAGTGGTTGGTCTTTCACATTAAATTCCAGTGAAATATATTTATGTTTGTGGTTGTAATGTGACAAAATATGGAAAAGTTCAAGGGATATGAATACTTTTGCAAACCACTGTAACCAGGAGACTAAATTAAACTTTTAGAGACTCCATACAAAACAACAATCATTTAATGGCCTAAAAAGTGGATTTTGCAGTTTTCTTTAACAGAAGCTGTAAAGAGTTGAAGTGAATATAAAACAACTTTCCAGCTGGTGTAAAAAAATCATGTCAATAGCTGCTCATCTGGTTCAACAGACAAAACATAAAGCTTTTAAATGATAATGATACGTTATTTTATTTTTGAAGTGTATTCAAGTTTTGTAAATATATAAAAAAATAATTTTTTTGACAGTTGTGGCCCTTGTGAATTTCACCTTGTTCTGACTTCCTGCCTAAATCAGAGTGTAAGAATATTCGTGTTCAAAGACTGAAGTCAGTAGAAAACCACCAATGTTAAATAAGATGATTGTTAGACGAGATAAAACCATACAAAACCAGCATTATGGGAGTGAGTATTTAATGCCATTCGGATCTGACAGGAAACCACACACTGACTCACAACCAGGAAGTACATGTTTTTATACACGATTCTTCAATGCCTGAGTTCACCCTCTACTGACCTACGGCTGAATCACAGGCATTCATACAAAAACCTCAACCTAATGTTATAAAAACGGTTCACTTATGTGTTGTTTATGATTCGGGCATGTAGCTACTCTATTTCAATTAACACACAATAGATCAAACATTATAAAAGTATTATAAAAAGGAAACCCCAATACTCTAGTGTTGTTTCTAACATCAGTACTAATCTATAATAACTATAAATTTCAGACCTCAAAACTGGCAAATCCTCAAAACTTTTGTTGATGACCAGAAGAGATATAGTTGGATCAAGAAATTGCGTTTGTCCTACTAAAAAAAGTTGAACCATCAAAGGTTTAGTTTAAAGTAATTTGAACTGTGGACAATATTAAATTAAAATAGGAGTTTTGGTTGGAAACAGGGTGAAACAAGATATTTCCTGCTTTTTTCTAATTGCGGTATTATTCTTTTTGTTGCCTCACAACCTGAAATTTTCATAGATTTTCATTTTGATTTTAAATTTACATAAACACTGACCATATTCAAAATCAATCAAATCAAACGGGGAGAAAAATACTTGCTTTATATAATTTTTAAAACCAGGCAAGAGATAGCTTGAAGATCATCACACAGGTCAGAGTCAAAGGTGTGCAGAAAACAAATCAGGGTTGGTTGTATAAAAAATGCCCTAAACCACGAACACATCAACCCTATTAAGACTGTTATTGGGATGCAACTAGTAACCCTGCCAAAAAAGGTCATCCATCAAAAGTGATGAGCCAAACACTAAAGGGATTAATCAGAGGGTGTATCAGGCCATCAAAAGCTGTATGAGCTGAGCTCATGAAGAGGAGCCTGAAAAAAAAAAACATTGTTTGAACTGGAAACATTATACCCACCTTCTAAAAGAATACATTGTGGTCAAAAGGGACTTAAAATGATTATGTTAGGCTCAAACTTATCACCATTCATCATACTGAGAACAGGACTCCTACAGTGAAACATGGTGGTGGCCGCATATTAACCTTTGGGTGAGTGTCTGACTAACCGATGTTGAAATTCAAAGTACACAAGCTATTTAACAAATGTTTTACCAAAACTGACTCTGTGAGAAAAAACATAATTAAAAAAATCAATTAAATTTTAGATCAAGTCATCTTTTAATTTAACCAAAGTCTTAATCTCAGTATTTTCACCTTTATTTTGTTTAACATGACTCATCTCTTTGATTGTTTGGGTTGACAGAAAAAGTTCACACAGTTTACCTGAAGGTGGCAGCATTTCAGCACAAATCGGTTTATTTGACTGAAAAACTGAAACGTTTTTTTAAACAAACCCAAACATAAGGTTGATATAAAAGTGACTTCTGCACAGAAAACAATTTTTGTCATATAATAATTTCATCCAGATTACCTTAAAAATCTGAAAGCTAATTAAGGCCCCGGCAAGCAAAAAGAATATTGACGTTTTAAATTATTATCTAAAGCATCAGTTGCGTGTTTTGGGTGCCCAAACTCTTTTGCTGAAGACAAAGAGCTGCAGTCAAAACCAAACGAGGTCAAAGATTAGTTTTGGGTCTCAGTGATAAATTAAACATCAGATATTAAATTATGAATTTTTTTTCTCGGAAGGGGGTGCAGGAGGAGGGGGGAGGAGAAGGAGCCGGAGCTTCTGTATCTTTAATGGAGAAGTGAAAGATGGGAGAGGCTGCGCGTTCACGCATCCTCTTCTGGCTCCGCAGCGGCGAGAGCGCGCAGAAGAGCCTGAGCGAGAGAGAGAGAGAGAGAGAGAGGTAATCCAGGAAAAAAAAAAAAAAAAAAAAAAAAAAAGCGGACGGACGAACTGAGCGCAACATCAACATCTCACCGGGGGAAAATGTTCCTGCCGCCGTCCTTCAGCAGCGCTGTCCAGTCCTGCAGAAACCTCCTTCAACCATTAAACTTGTAGGAACCAGAGAAGACTGAAAACTGGGAGTTTTAAAAAAAGAAGAACGAAGTGAACACTTAACAGGTAAGATGTTCCAATTCTGAGTCCTAAGATATATGCGTTAAAGGTCAGATTTAGTTTTTAGAAATCACAAGGAATGAAGTTCAAAATGCTTCCCAGGCTGAATTAAAACACCAGAGTGCAACTTTTACTGCAATAAAAAATGTTTGGAGTTAGATTTGAGGGGTTGGTCGCTTCAACACCATGGAAAGCGCCTGTTCGCTCGGACATTAAAGCAGACGCGCACAAAGGAGAGACCATTTAATGTGAACACAAGTCAAACAGAGCAACGTGTTTTGTGTCTTGATCTGTAAAAACTCACTTTTATGTCATGCAAGGTGAAAATAATAAACTGAGGATTTAAGGGGAAATCTTTGCTTTATGAGTTTATAAAACATTTATTTTAACATGTTTTAAAGCTAATCTGTGTTGAGTTTGTAACAAAATAATTCTAAAGTCTGATCACTGATGCTTTTAGGGAAAATGGCGAGAAGACTCCTGCAGCTCCTTGCTTTGTGGATTGTGGTGATCGGTGGCACTCAGTGCTGCCCCGAGGTCTGCAGCTGCCAGGATAAATATTCCCAGAAGTTCGCCGACTGCGCTTACAAAGACCTGCTGGAGGTGCCCGACGGTCTCCCCGCCAACGTGACCACCATGAGCCTTTCGGCCAACAAGATCAAGCTGCTGAAGAGCAAAAGCTTCGTCGGCATCACAGAGGTCACCTCTCTCTGGCTGGCCCACAACGAGATCGTCACCGTCGAGGCGGGCACCTTGGCACCCCTCGTTCAGCTCCGCAACCTGGACATCAGCCACAACAAGATCGTTCACTTCCCATGGGAGGACTTGCAGACCCTCACAGCCCTGCAGCTGCTGAAAATGAACAATAACGAGATGGTGAACCTCCCGAGGGATGCCTTCTCCACACTGAAAGACCTGCGGTCGCTCCGCATCAACCACAACAAGTTCACCACCATCGTGGAGGGCACCTTCAGCGCCCTTTCCACCCTGTCCCACCTGCAGATCTTTAACAACCCGTTCACGTGCTCCTGCAGCCTAGATTGGCTCAGGGATTGGATTGCCACGACCAAAATTGCTGTGCCTGAGCCTAAATCAATCCAGTGTGAGGCCCCTGAACACCTGAAAGGAGTCATGGTGGCAAACACTCCAAAACTGCAGTGCGAAGCCCCTGTTGTCACCATAACGTACCAGCCAAACATAGAGAACGCAGTCCTCTATGAAGGGGTCTTGGTGATCCTGAACTGTGAGGCAAAGGGAAGCCCCAAACCACAGGTCAGCTGGGAGGTAACTGCAGGAAACCAGAACTACCTGTTTCCCCTGCCACTCACAGAGGCAGACAATGATGGGCCGGTAAACAATAAAATAACTAACAACAGATTCCTCGTCTTTAGGAATGGCTCCCTCATTGTCCCCCGTATGAGTAAAAAGGAGGATGGAAACTACAGCTGCTCTGCAGAGAACGAGTTAGGCAGAGCGGCGAGCAGCGTCAAGCTCGCTCTGACCTACACCCCAAAGCAAGGCAGCGGCTCAGCACCCAATTCAACCCTGGACAAGATCCGTCCGTCCGTTAAAAAGACCGAAGACCCGAAGATTTCCAAAAACAACGTGATCAACTGGGCTAAGCATGAGGAGAAGACAAAGGGGAGTCCTGATGGGTCCAAGCACAAAAGCGAGGGGGCTGGGGATGCTGTGAAGAACCCCAGCTTTGCGAGCAAGTGCGGCGTGAGGGACGGCAGCGAATACATCTCCAACCACGCCTTCAACATGAGTTTGGACGACCTGAAGCAGTACACCTTCGATTTTGGCGTCATCGCATTAGAAGTGTCAGAAACAGAAGCTAAAGTGCAGCTGAACCCGTTGCAGCTCCCCAGCACCAAATCAAACCTCCACCTGAGTCAAAGCAAAAACCAGGAAACCGTGAACAAAGAGCCTGTGGGTCTGCTGCAGTCCTCCAGCGAGGACACCCTGGACATGCTCTACCTCTGTGTAAATACAGGGAATGGACACTCCCTGGTTCAGTGGTCCAATATAGAGGAGGGGGTCAATTCCTACCGCTTCCGTGACTTACAGCCTGGCACCAATTACACCCTTTGTCTCACTTCTGGAGGGAAGGACTGCCAGGTCCAAGTGGTCTTCACAACCAGGAAGAAGATCCCCTCCCTGCTCATTATTGTGATTGTCAGCATTTTCCTCCTGGGTTTGGCCACCGTCCCCCTGCTGGGGGCCACCTGCTGCCACTTACTGTACAAGTACCAAGGGAAGACCTACAAGCTGATCATGAAGGCTCAGAATCCGGATCAGGTGGAGAAGCAGCAAGCCTCGGGGGACTTCGATCCCAGGGCGTCATTCGTGGAGTCCGAAAAAACCTTTAACCCCAGCGAGCTGGGCGAGGAGGAGGAGGAGGAGGAGGGGGGAGAGGGAGGGGAGGCCGAGGGGAGCTTGGTGACAGAGTCCATCCCGGGGTCCTCCTCCAAAACCAACCAGGAGGAGTTCGAGATGGGATCCGAGTACAGCGACAGGCTGCCGCTGGGCGCGGAGGCCGTCAACATCTCGGAGGAAATCAACGGCAACTACAAGCAGCCGAGCCGCTGAGGCGCGCGAGCGCTACGGATATCCCGCGAGGGCTTTTTACTGTAACATACTTTCCTTTGTCCTTCAGGTAACCCCACACATCATGGCCATACGAGAAGTTTAGGGAGGGGTGGACCATTACAAATATTTGTTTTATACCTCAAAAATCACTGAGATTGTGAAAAATATGTCATGTTGCGTTTGTATAGATCTGGTGTGGGATTTAAAAAAAAGAAGCACAGATTAAAACAGTTTATCAGCCCTCACAGGTGAGCAGCGCAGCGCAAACACAGCTAATTGAAGGTGAAATAAAAGGGAGCACAAAAAATAACCAAACAAGTGCCAATAATCATATTTTTACAGCCTTTTCTCCATCAAACTGACATCAGGGACTCTTTCTAAGCCACGCGTGGCTGCAGGAGGGCCAGGTAACATCTTCTCAGGTGTCACGCAAAAAACACAAGTCCGATTCAGTGGAACAAAATGTTTGATGGTGCGATAAAAGGCTGCAGATAGTCGGGAGATATGTGCGCTCTCGGCCGACTCGTGCTCGACGGAAGAAAAGTGTTCAAGGCTTTAAAAAGAAAACGACGAATCAACGCGCAAAAACGTGTCCATGGCATGTCGCACGTGTTCTCTTGTGTGCTTTATTTTTTATTTTTCTATTAGTGTAGCTACATGTAGAGCTTTTAGATGTGACTGTCTGTCTGTGGTGTGAAATCTCAACCGATTACATTCCTTATTTTTATTCTTTTTTTTCCTGACGGTGAGTTTGAACACGGAGGCAAAAAGACGCAGCGCGAAGCGCGTCTGCGGCTCCGTGAAATTTGTTACATATAGAGTGAGTTTTTTTTGTGGAAAACATGTTGTAAAATGAGAAAAAAAACGTGACCTTTTGAGATTTTTTTAATATAAATTTATGTACGTGGAATTAATAAAACATATTAACTTGAACCCTGTTTTGATCTGTCGTTATTTAAAATTTATAGATAAAACATTTACAACTGCATTTATTTTTTTTCCATATTCTGAAATTAATTTTGTATTATCTGATATAAACCAATAAATGAAATAAATGTCACACAGTTTAGTTCATCACAATACATCTTTAGTATCAGTTTATTTTCACAGTAAATCAGATGGAAGAAACTGGATCATTTTATGTTATTTTTACGACAGTAATGCAGAGAAAAACAATGAGATTCGGCTGAAACAAGAGAAAACCAGAAAACATTTTTGACAACAGAAATAAAGTCTGGAATGCGTAGCAGCAAAAATAGTTTCAGATTAAACGAAACAAGATATATTTCTTTTTCTATTGCAGCTCCTATTTCACAGGTTCGTTTGATTTATGTGTGAGAGTATTTACTAAACCAACCAACAAAACAAAACAATCTAAACATTTCAGTTTGTATATTCATAAATAGTTCTCATTATTATTTTCTCTGTGCATAAATACATGATGCTCTGTCCATCTGTTTAGTTTTAGCAGCTAAAACTATTTTTTTCTATAGTCTATAAATGAAAATATGATTAACCTTGAGGTTGAAATCTGGTTGGAGATTTCTTATTTAAATGGGGCCTTTGTAGATAGGTAATGAACAAATAATATCTTACCTGTTGCAGATAGCTCTTTGAACAAACTCAGTTTGGAGAAAATGAGTTCAATTCTGATCAAACTGATGAGTTAATGGTTAGTCTGAATTATGCAGACAAAAGTGACGAAGTTATCTTAAAACAACTCCAGCCTGTGAACACTACATTTTACATTGTCATCAGTTCTGCATATAACACAGTTATTTAATTTGATGGGATGCAAGTGTATATAGTAGCAGCAGCTAGCTGTAGCCCCTTTAGTTCAGCCTGGAGAACTTTTGCTAGAAATACCATACTATTCATAATTTGCACTATAACTATGTTCTACAAAATTACCAGCGGAGCAAAGGTCTATAAATTTTGTTTGCATTAAAAGAGCATGATTAAAAAAAAAAAAAAAACTGAGTTCTATAAAACCACTTGGTCTTGTTCCTGTTTGTTTAGACATCAAGATTTTCAGTCTTGTCAGAATGAAACACTGTGAAAATGTTCAAGAGCTATCTACAACAAACAATATTAATTGTAATTAACTGCGTTACTGCAGGTGAATCAAACTGATCAAGGGTGCAAAGCTGCATTTAGACACCGACACAAGAGCTCTCCTCTGACAGAAAACATCACGTCTAAAAGCTTTACTGATGATAGTTATTGGAAAGCCAAAATCTTTTTCATTTCAACAGTGAACTCAGCAGATGTGGTCAACTGCTAAGATAGGATCAAAGCTGAAGCTGGCATGATGTAGGCAACAAAATAATCAAAATAAGCTGCAATTTTCAAAAACTAGTCTCAAGGTTCAACTGGTTATAAACAGTCAGAATGCATTGTGAACACATCAACAACTACACAATAAGGCACATTTTCTCACAATTTTAGTCGTCAGTGAGAAGCTACCTTCAGATGTGTCCCAAAATAAGCACAAATAATACAAACCAATTTTTTTTAAGGTTTTAGAAAAGAAAACAGCCATTTGAGTGTTTCATTTGAATATTTCAGAATGTGACCCTCATATGAAAGAGAGGCCCCACCACCCCTAAATAAATAGTAAAGACTTATATTCACATGTGGCACTGAGCTTTAATGCACTTTGTTGCCAAATACAGACCTGTTTGAGAAAAAATAATTGCAAGACAACAGTATTTGACCCAGACCCATTGATATTCCATCCATCCATCTTGCTCAGTTGTCTGCGGCGGCCTCAGCCTCCTTGGTCGTCGCCTCCTTTTTGCCTCCCTCCATGGCCCTGCGCTTGAAGCTCCCATTCAGGAAGCTGTCYGCAGTCTGCCGCTGGAAGTGCTTCCTGGTTCCCACCAGGGAGGGGTTGTTGACCAGGGTGTACAGGAGCCACCAGCGCCTGCGGGCACGCTTGGCACTCGACAGCTTGTTCTTTTTCTTCTCCTGCTGAACCAGCTGAATCCCTGAGGACAGTCAGACACAACGATGGTCACGTACAAAACAACCTTCTCGATTCAGAGACRAATTGAGACTCCTTTTTAGGCCACCCGGGAGCAGCTAGATACTACAGAAAGAGTAATAATAGAAAGCAATCATATTTTATGGTGTGAGAATATCGGCTCACGATTAACACTCTGAAAGCCTAACCCCCCCTGGGCAACATGAATATGTAACAAGCAATTAGTGTAGCTCATCTGTGTAATCAGCAGCTGAAGAAATAATCTCTGCGAAACAAAAGATAAATCCTGATGATGCATTGTTCTCCACATGCAAACAAACACCATGTCCACGGCACACCTGTAATTGGACTCAGCTGCACCTACATTCCTCAGCAACTGATGGTGTTTTTCCTGCTAATTTCTCACTCTAATGTGACCTCTTGTCACCGTGTGCGTGGGCGACCATCGCTCACCTCCCGTTTGTGTCACGATTTTTATAGTTTGAGTAATTTAACACGATAAAACAGATACTTTGGTCTCGTCTGAATGAGCAAAATAACACGCTTAGCATTGGTTATGCTGTCTTTCAGAAACGGAAGCTGAGCGAGCAGAGTAATAATGGCAGCTGATTTATTCATGGCAGATTTGATTGAGACCAGCAGCAGGACTGTAAATTATTCCACAGTGAAACTTAATTTGTTCTGGCCATATTAAATTAGAGCTGTGAAGCTCCAGTTCTGTTGGAACATGCAGGACAGTTTGATCATCTGATTATGTGGTGACCTCATATTAAATCATAATAAAAGTTGCACCTTGACTTTAATGTAATATTAAGCTGTTGTTTGTATTTAAGCATTAGTTGCATTTCTTTTATTTCCTCTTTTGTTTTATAAAGTCCATGACTGACTGGAGCAACAATCAATGCATAAGCTGCCAAGACAACAAACAGCTGATGTCACTCTTTGTCAAGCGTTTTGAATATTTGAGATGAGTGTTTTTCTGGAATGGATATGAACAGTGAATGCAAGTAAACCTTAATGTTTTTAGTATAATATTCAAGTGGGTATGAGTTACACTGGGTAAGGATAGAGGTGACCCAATGGGTGGCCAAAGGTGGCCTTGGCTATTAATCTTTGGACACCGCATCAGCCACCCCAATCATTTAATGAAACAGTTTTTAAGCAAAATAAATCACAATTTTTTTCAATTCTTACACCTATATGCAGCTCACACAAAAGTGGAACTCAGTACCTCACTTATCTTTCAAGTTATCCAGCTCACAACACAGAGAGACAGGGTTTTTCTAACTCCCCAACTGGCTCCACAATGTGCAATAATGGCCCCTTTTACACGAGCTTGACTCAGTCCTACTGCTCCTTTCTACAACGTTAGTAAACAGCAAATATTCTACTCCTTTGTTCCCAACTCATTACTGTTGGAAACAAAACTTGACTCTGCTGATTTTGCTCATTTATTACAAATTATGTGGCAGATCTTTGGTTTTTTAAAATTATTAATGAAAAGCATATACAGAAAATTTGAATCAAAAGAAAAAATGTCTTGTTTTGACAGCTGTTGTGGCTTCAGCCTACACGTTCCTGCTTGGACAACCTCCTCTCCAAGCTCAAAAAAGGTGTTTAAATAACAATAAAAAACCCAAGCCCCTCTGAGTTAAGTTTTGATGTGGACTGAGATGTACAGACCCTCTTCAGCGTCCCGTGTCCTCTGTGCAGCTTTGCTCTCCTGGCCYGCAGACTGTAGCAGCATCCCGCAGAAGGCTTTCATCACTGGATGAGACTGGCTCACCTCAATCTTCAGATAATGAGCGTAGCAGCGGTAGGCTGCAGGCAGACACAAGGAGGGAGTGGGGGTGGGGGGGATCACTCTGACAGGGCAAAAGCAATAAAATGTGTAGCACTGCACCCCATGTTGTCTTTGAGGCAATCGCACATAATGGCTGTGCAATCACACATTTTTCCCTCCAAACCACCTGCTCTTCCTGTTTTAAATCTGCACCTATTTCAGAAATCGGCCAATTACCGTCCCTGCACTGCACAGCATACAGATATCATAGCTGCTGGAACAGCAGAGTGGATAGAATGCAAATTTTTACCTTCTAAGTGGGTTTAAAAATGACTTTTGTATGTAAAAATGCAAGGGTCTGCTGAAATCTACATGAAAAAAATGCATTGCATTTAATCAACATAAAGGCTTGCTGCTAGTGCCCATTGAAAGGTAAATCCTATACAAAGGGAAACAAGGAAAAAAATATATATAAAGCTTTGTATTGCTTTTTTTCTTCTTCTTTGCTATTACATAGTCAGAACATGTGTTTGTTGCAGAGACAACCACACAACCCAATTTATACTTTCAGTTTGATGTTTGAGCAGAGTTATGGGCAGGTTACAATATTAAAAAAATGTTTGTCATGATCATGTGTTGTGATTATTTGACAGGAGTTTTACTTTTAAACTGTAAGTGTATTTTATTTAGTAATGATGCAAACACAATACAAATTAAACTAAGACTTATCCATCCATCCATTCATCCATTTTCTGTCCACACTTCTTCCTTTTCAGGGTCGCGTGGGTCACTGGTGCCCATATCCAGCAGTCATGGTGCAAGGGGCGGGGTACACCCTGGACAGGTCGCAAGTCCATCACAGGGCCTAACTAAGACTTAGAATAATTATATTTTTAAACTGAGATTTAGAATAATTATCATTTTGATCCTGATGGAAAAAAATGTAAATAAGTTATTATCTATTTCTTTTAAGTTGATGTTTTCTGTTTTAATAACATTACTTTCTATTTACGTTTCAGATCAGAGTTCAAGGCCTGATAATATTGTGTGTTAAAAGTTTCTAAGTTGTCTTATCTTGCTGTAACAGAGTGGTCGGAGCCAGGCTGTCTTAAGAAAGCTGAACATTTGAGATGACGGCCATGCTTTTTATTAAGTTGAAATGTCTGTTGGATGGAAGATAAAGTTGCTGTGTTTTAGGTAAAATATGATTGGTTGAAAACTTGTGACTGCCTACTTTGAGTGATGTTAATGAAAGTTGCAAGGAGATGTTATCTCTTTGGAAGGAAGCTGTCTCCCCTTGCAGCAAGTAAAACTTAACTCTAGTGTCGTTTTGTTTGAGTCTCCTCAGTTTCTCTTGTGATTTAAAATGTTCTGAACCTGACAGATCCATATGGTAATGTGTGACTGGGCCTCGTGTCACTTTATCTTGAACAAATTGTGCACCGAAGTCCAAAAGGTTAAGAACCCCTATATGTTTTAGGGCACTAGATTTCTTTTTTATTTATTTATTTATTTATTTTTGGTATTGGTCTTGACTCTGCCTCACACTCCATCAGTCTTGGTCTTGATTTGGTCTCAGGTTAGGTGGTCTTGAATATAACTCTACCAGTGGCTCACCTGGGTCAAACGCCTCCACATTGCGGTTAAGAAGACTAATATCCATACGCCCCATGTGGACGATGTTGAACAGAGCTGTGATGATCAGGCGCCACAGAGCCAGAAGAACCCCGATCAGAACATTGACAGTGAACAGCAGGTATGTCAAGAGGAAGAGATTACCCCTGCAGGATGAGTTAGGCTGTTAAAACCTGCAGAAAGTCACCGGTAGATGTAAGTAAAATGTATACAGGAAGTGAAGCACCTGTTGTTTAAGTCTTGTGTGCCCGCTGTCTTCTTGATGAAGCAAAACCTGGCAGTGATGTGTTGAATTAACACAGCCAGAAGAATCATCAGCCAGAACGGCCTTAACAGGACAAAAAAATAATAATAATCAAGCTTTTCCTGTTGTGAGCCAAGTGAGACAAAAATCAATTTGTAGCTGACAGGAAATGGTGTGAATCCAATTGGTTTCTGTACATTGGATATAAAACCTGTTGACTTAAAGCTACTAAGGTTCAAATAAGGCAAATAAATAACACAGCAGTTGTTTCATTTTCAGCTTGGATCAGATTTTTTCACACTCACAAGTTCAAATTAAACCTAAACTGGGGGGTTTTACATGACAGAAGTGTCAAGATACAGAATGATGCCTGAGGGAAAACTGTACCGTAGTAGAAGATGCTCACCACATGCTCCAGAGGAGCTGAAAGAGAATCAGATTCTGTCTTTGCAGGATGGGTATGATTATGAGGAAGACGGCGATCAGAAGACAGAGGAAGAACACTAACGTCTGGATGATCATTCCTGCAGGAGAAGACATAGGAGCTTTAATTCCATTTATAACAATTCAGGATGCAAACAAGCTGTTTTTGTTAAGTGTCACATTCACTGCTACTTTTGTACCGATGCAGATGTGAGCTGCGGTGAAGCTGGTGAACCCCATCCAGCAGACCAGCGCCGGCCTGGACGCCCTGATGCTTCGCTGACAGTTGTAGACATTATAAACATCTCCTCTGTAAAGCCCCTTCAGATTTAACCTAAAAAAAAMCCAACAAAACCAGAAGATGCAGCATTATGCTGACGTTAAACTTGCTAAAAACAGGACTCACCTCATAAACTGAAATCATTTAGGGGAGAACGTGACAGAAAAACAACTGAACGGTCTAACAATATAATGTTCTGATGGTAATTACAAATTGCATCGCTTATCTTATCAGCTGTTTCTAATTGATTCAGTGTTTAATACAGGGTGGATGTGTGATAGAACTTTAATGTGCTTTAAGCCTGAAATTATCATAGATGAGCCAGAAGGCAAAGCACAAATACAATTATTGGACACAGTGGCAAGAAAACCTTGAAAAAACCCACAACAAATCAAGAAAACAGAAAAAGGGCCTAACTAAGTATTTGATGTTTTTGTTTTGTTTTGTGTAGTTTATTGTTTGAATTTATTCTTGGGAAAAAATGGCAGACATTCTTCACTCTGCTGCCTTTTACATCATTTTATTTGTGCATTTTTTCTTTTATTGTACATAATTTTTTTGGTTTTTGAAGAAATTTATAAAAGTCGTTGAATGGAAAACCTTTCTTTGAGGAGCTCAGATCAACATATGCTCATTTCACACAACATTGTGCTCAGATTGCGTGCAGCGAATGACTCTCAGCGACTACCACATAAATTTTTAGCTCAACTTCTGTCACCTTGACTGAGTTGCAGCCATTATTGGGTTTGCCGTGACCAACTAGCTGTGGCAGTCATCTTAAGTTGGGTTGGTTTCAAAGGTTAACCAGTTGTAGATCTATACCCATGATCACTTTGTGGGAGTTTCACTAAAATCCGTTGTTTGKTTCGTGAGATATTTTGCTAACAGACACCTGACGCCAGATGCAGGCCTGAACTGGCGTGTTCTCAAACTCACCGATGAAGAACCATGGAGCGCATGAGCAGAACCACGTTGACCAAAGCAGACAGAGTCATTGCTGAGATGTAGCACACTGCAGGAATATCAGAGTCAGTAAGGGTGAGATCTGTGTTAATGTGAGCTGCTGCCTGTGGGTTCCCTCACCTTCCACACACCACAAATAATGAACCACAATCCTCGCAACCTCATGTTTGTCTGGAGACAGGATGATCTGGAAACCAGCTAAAACATTCGCAATGTTTTCGTCGACTCCGTACCGGGCGGTCTGGAGAGTTGGCACTACCGCTGAGATCAAAACTAGACCCATCTGAAAAAATAAATAAAAAGAGTTCGATTTGTAACAGGAAGTAGGGACACAAAGCTTTAAACACTGAATACACCTGTTTCTTTTTAACTGATTTAACATATTAATTGAACTGCAGAATTTCCTCTGTGATAAAATAAATCAGAATTATTCATTAAGATAAAAYTAGGAATGTTACCTGATAGAGGGTTATGAAAGATACTACACATGATATTGCCAACTTCAGAGGGAAACGAAATGCTGTTAAAAATAAAACATTTATATGTTTATAATCATGCTATCATATTTGTTTTAGATTTTTTCTTTCCAAGATTTACACACATTTAGCATCCAAACCTTTACAATTACACGGTACAAGGCAAAAGACAAAAAACATTTACCATCCTCAGGTGTGTAAATATAAGACTTCACAGCATCACTTATCCTCTGAGGGAGTTTAGGTTTGTCTGCTCTCAATGAGCTGAAGATAAACAATAAACAGGTTTACACACTTTAACTGCATTAAACACATTGGTTGGATGAAGTAAAAAGATGAAATATCTTAAAATTAGTGTCATTTTTGAAACAAACATAATTAATATATCAACTCAAGTACAATCAAACATTTGAAGATAAGTTAAATAAAAACACTGATTTATTTACTCAATTTTTGTTATAATTCAACACCTTTAAGAATCACAAATTGTGTTCACTAAAATATGTACAGTAAATGCAAATAAATGAGGTTTTATCACCAAGACTGTCAAATTGTGTCCTGGGCGTATTAAAGTAGAAGAACTAAAAAAATAATGCTKCTGGCAATAACTTTTAACTTAAGCATATATTTTCCAAGTTCATTTGTACTGTTTAGTTTCTCATTTAAACTGTTAACTTTCATTTTTCAGCTTTGATATATGAAAGAAATGTATATTTTAAACAACGTTAGTCCTGAGAGGGACTCAGAATGTTCCCATCTCTGCACCCAGTTATGTTATTTCAGATGCTTCCTGTTTTCGCAGCAGGAACTGCAGAATTCACCACTAAGCTGCTGCAGTCAGTTTGAATAAAATAAATGCTGGTTTTAAAAAGGTTTACGGCACATCTTTGGATAACGACAAACAGCATGAGAGGGGGATCAAACAGAAGTAGTCTGCTGCTAAAAATGTTATTATTTACCTGATTTTGCTGGGTTTCTTTTCTCTAAGCATCTTTTTTACGTAATCTCCATAATAGCTGCTGCTGAGATCCTAAAAAACAAACAGATATAAATAAATAAATAAATAAATAAATAAATAAATAAATAAATAAATAAATAAATCGCGAGTAGAGCAAGTTGTGAATCTGGAAAATTAAAATGATTAGGTCATTTTGAACATGTTTGTGCTCATCATGTGCAGATTGTTATTGATCTGTGTGAGTATTCCCATCCAAAAGGGAAAAAAATAGCCTGAAATGTAGAGTTCATATCTGATAGTTTACCCAGTGTTTGTTGAATCAGGGTAACAAGTGAAACGCTGCGAGTTCACATGACTGTAAAAGTTGTTGGTCTGATCTGCCAACATTCTGTTCCTAGAAACTTGTATTGTACGAAAAGCTTCTCCGAAGACAAGAAGCTTTGTAAAAAGTGTACAAGTGAACCACTTTAGGTCCGCAAAAAAAATAAAATAAAAATAAAAAATACAGGAGCAACACTGCAGGCAAAGAGAAGCAGGCCACACTTGTAAGTTCAAAAATGAAACAAATGCCTGGATATTCACAGAAAACTTCAGAGGTGGATGAAAGAAAAACCCTTCTAAGGAAGTAAGGCTCACTCTTCAGGAGGGGCTGCCAGCTGAATAAAGAAAAGATCTCATGAGCTCAAACACAGAAGCTTCACAGCTAATTCCAAAAAGTTTGTGTAACTTCTTAAAAAACCAGAGTGGTTCTGAAATATCATTATTTAGAACTGCTTTTTTTGTGTGTGTTTATTGAAAGGGACGTTCCCCATCTCTGTACTTTGTTTCCAGGAGGACAGACTTTATTCTAATTGTTTAAAATGATATTAATCAATAGTTTTTCAGGCGTTCTGAGGAACAAACTTTTATTTTTGAACCTTGGCTATTTATTCCACATACTTTCAGTCCAGTGCCCTGATTCAGCTTCGGCTCACTCTAACTGATGAAGCATTCAAAACGTTCCTAAACTCAAGGGATGAGCTGGTTCTGGGTCAACAGATACTGTGACATTTTAGAAAAAAAAAAAACAAGAAAAAAATTGCATTTCTACATATTTTTGCTACCAGCAGTTCGACATGAAGAAATAAGCCAATTCATTTTCATGAAGTTGTGGAAAATTACCCAATCACAGTCCACAAATCAATTTATTGCTAAAATCTTGTTTTTATTTGTCAAAGAGCTGAAAACTTGACACACATTAGGATCAACTGAACAAAGATGCGTGTCTTTACTGACATTTTCAATTTTTCCCCCATAACATTTGCTGTAAATTTTTCTGGCCTGAAGCTTGTTGTTTTGCTCTTTTCCACATTTCTCAATGTATAAGCTGCATAATGCAACATGTTGTCATGAACTGGTTCAGAAAACAAATTAAAGCAGCCAAAGTCACTACTACTACTACTACTACTACTACTACTACTACTACTACTACTACTACTACTACTACTACTACTAC
>NW_013952421.1:3471158-3477298 GCF_001266775.1 Austrofundulus limnaeus
ATCTGACTCCTTGGAATCTAAATATAGAGAAATATGGGGAGTTTAAATTTTTTTAATTCTGTCATATGATCTAAAGCTGACTGAAAGGTGAGTTTCAGTCCAAATGCAAAATGACCCAAAACACCCTGAAATCAATCTGTGGGGGTTAGAAGGTAAAGAAGTTCAACAGTTGAAGCCGTCGCCTGATAAACAACCAGACTGAGCTGCTAAAAGGTGAAACAATATCTGAGAACAGCTGCAGTGGAAGTAAAGCATCATAAAAGAGAGACATATATTCCTTATTCTTGGTCACATTCACAGTGAGACAATCAAATAGATTCTTGTGGTGATTAGTTGTTTAATTACATTATAGCTTTAGAAAAAAWTTTTTAATGTAATGACTCGTCTGGCTGTCAAAGTCCTAAAATTCATAAAAACTTTGTCATGTTAATTATTTTTTCATTACTTTTAACTGTATTTGTCCTTTATGAAAGGTATTTTTGTGACAGGATTAATTAGGCTCAACCACCTCACCGATCGTTTGTCACACTCAGACCAAGATTAGCATGAAATAAACACAGCATTGTGTCTCCTCCCGAATCCAAAACAAGGTGACCTTTTCATAATCTGATCGAGAACTTATTCGAAACCAGTTACGTCAAATCTGCTTAAAACGATTGAGCCACCGGTGCTCTGCGTGGGTCTTACTCCTTCTATGGTAAGCCATGATTAGCAGGCAGCATGAAAAAAAAGAAAAGAAAAAAAAAGGCCCGTCACGTGCTCAGATTCCCAGCCAACGTGTAGGCTACTTTTCTGAGCCGTTTCTTTACGCCTGAACTTAACATTTCAGTCTATTTTAAATAATCGCAGCCAGAAGAAGCTGGACCTGTCAGAGGGAGTGCTCTCAGACTGAACCTTACCTCGGTGGCGTTGGTGCTTTCAGAGCTCTTGAAACCTTTGAATAGAAGCAGGGGGTACTGGAAACTGAGGAATGCCAAACAAACGATCTGAGGCAGGCTGGAAAACAGAGAGTAGTATTTGTGTATCTGCAAAAGAAAAAAAAAGAAGATTTAAGTCGCTTAGCAACTTTTTCTGAAGGGGCAAAACGGGATAAAGATGTGGACTGTCAAATACTGAATGTGATTAAACTCAAAACAGCCCAGGCTTCTGAAGAATAAAAGAAAATGATTACATAATAGGTAGTGTGTGTGTTTTACTGGCTCAAACTAAAGAGTTTACTGACAAAGTCGCCTAATTAAAACTAAAAGACAGTGGAACAAACTGTTTTGACTTTTAGGCATTCAGGAAGGAGGAAAAAACCCTAAAACTTTAGAACTGGGTACTATTTAAAGCTCCCAAATGTGTGTCTGTGTGTCTGTGTATCCATCTTGAAAGCTCAATATTCAGCTTTTCAGTTGTTTCTTTTGTAGACCACAGACCAGCATYGTTTACAGCTTTGTGTTTGAAATAATCCCTAATACTCTAATGGACACACCATACAAAAAGTGTCTGAGTGTTAAAGATAAAAAAAACAACAACTTTACCTATTTATTCGTTCTGAGCCGGAGCTCATTGTTTATTTGGATTCTCACTCACCAGAGGAGTTTTGGGACAGTCGATTTTTTGCCACACCAAAACTCCAAAGTGTGTCCACGACAGGAGGCTGCCAAGGACGTAGCCGACTTTGTTATGTAACGTGCCACATGCCAGGAGAGGGTAGTATAGAGTGGGGTAATAAAAGACTCCCAGAATCACCCAGTGCTCTGCAAACACAGCAGAAGTGTGTGAAGATCGAGAGGTAAAGTGGGGGAAAATAGGGTTCTCTTTAATCTTCAACTTTGTCTTGGGAAATCTTGATGAAACTTGACTAAATAACACAAACTTTGTGAAACGTTTCTGTTTTACTTGTGTAAAGTAACAGATGACTGACTCCTTTCATGTTTCTTATGTAATTATGTAACAAAGCTGCTGTAGCTCGAGTCTAAAACAATGATCCAGTTATACAGTGCACACATGTAACAAACTATGCAATCAATCCTGTAAACTTTTGTTTCGTTGTAAGTAAAGTGGAGCTTAAACTGCACCCAGCCTGTGTTAAAAGGAGATGTTAGAGGTGGAGGCTGAGCTCACGTTTATTCTTTGAGTCTGTGGTAAACGGGAGGGGATTCGGTGATACGAGCAGACCCCACAGTTTGCACAGCAGCACCCCAAACACAGCCACTGCCAGGCCCTTGTGCTGTGTCTGATCCAGGAAGTTAACCGGACTGGGAAAATAAATAAATAAATAAAATAAAATCAAACAGAAGCGTTCACATTTTGATGAGATACCTGTGATGGAAACTTAGAATTGTGTATCTTTAAGACTTAACATTCCAGGTTGTCCCTTGAGTTTACATTTAAGTTGAAATGATCATAATTAAGAAAAGGTTCTTTAGGCAATAACTGTCATAAATGCCAAACATAATTATTTTGGTCACAAAAGTGAAAGTGCATGTTATTTATGGTATTATTTAAAGAACAGATAAGATTTGAAAGTGGGGTTCTGTGGGAAGGTTATAAACAAACAACATCTTACCTGTTGTAGATCTTTGAGTAAGCTCAGTAGCCATGTTTCCATCAATGTTTTTTAATGCACATTTTGCAGTATCACATCAGTAAAGGTGAATGGAAACAGCATGATTAAAAAAAACTTCCTCTAATTCACAAAATAAGTTTCTACGCTCGTGGTTTTCTTTTTTCAAAAAAGAGCTCATTTCAAAAAGAGAGATGGGAACACATTTGCCGAATAAGTTCTGATGTAGCGAACATTTACCTCACATGGTTGATCAGCTGTTCCCGCAGTCCGAACATGCGTCTGACGTAATTGATTYGCTTCAAGCCAGTTGATGGRAACACGTCTGATTTGCATTTCTTCATTTTTTCCTTTTTGTGAAATTGTAAAAAACTTGCTCAAAATTAAAATTAAAATCGGATGGAAACACGGCTAGTATGTCAAAGCAGAGTGTAATTCTGAATGAAATGATGGAGCTGGAACTAAAGCAGATTTTTGCCATCTTAAAACAACTCCAGTCTCAAAATGAGTCTTTCGCAACCTTCCGACAGTACCCTCACTTTAAAATATCAGAACTATTACAGACTTGGCGACCAAGATTAAATCAGGGAGGAGGTAACACTTTGAGGTGTTAGTAAAAGTGTTTTTTGAAGCAACAACCACTGAAATGATATTAACATCAACGCTTCCTCTTGATTTATGATGCGACTACTGAGCTAACAAACTCTGCAGGCATCTAAGGTTGAGTTTTCACCTCTACCAAATGGTCAGTATGCAGTGGCTTTTCAAACTCGTTAAAAAAGGTATACATGGATAAACTTCATATTATTTTCTGTAAAATATCCCTAAAGAGCCTCACCTGAGTAAACCTGGAAGGCCTTTCTGTTTTTCGCCTGTCTTTGTGCGTCTGGCCAATATCGCAAGAATCAGCATGATGACCAGCTAGAAGAAGAAAAGAAAACATCTCGGTTAGTTTCACCCGCAGAGCGCCGGGCTGCTGAGGATCCACAGAGTTCAGGCCTCAAACTGTTTCACACGAAGGAAATGTTACAACACAAAAGGATGAACCCCAGCCTGGTTGCTGCTCCCCGTGGATRTGGGCTGAATAAACTGTCGTTAAGTTGGGCCCACCGACCAGTGAGGGGGTCACTGACCTGCTGTGACCTGTGACACGTTCAAGAAATGCAGGGCTGGGAGGAAAAACTGTGGACCCGCAATTAAGCACCTCTCTAATCAGAGCAGAAAAGAAAAGTTAAGAAACATCAGCATGTAAGCGTTAGTTGTTTTTAATTTAGGTCAAAATGTACTATTTTTTATTGAATAAAAAGATGAAACAAAATGTAAAACTGTTATTGATGAAGACAATGAGACACTCTGGGAGCACAGTTTACTGATTTAGAAAAAAAAAGTATGAAAATGGAAAGTGATTTTATAAGATGTGGTAGTACAGATGTAATGCTGTGTGGGATGAAGCTGACAGGTTTACAGACTCACAGATATCGCAGTGATGGAGATATGATAGAGCATGTCATCCGCAGTGGGCTCACATGGTGGGATTTGTCTAGACCGGGAAACAAAAGATTCACTTGTTAGGAGGGAAAAAAAACACAGTTAGCCTTAAAAATCAAGGCTTTCAACCCCTGAGCTGACCTTCGGTGGACCTCTTTGAGCTTTTCACATGTCAATATCAAGATCATTTGTGGCTGGAAACTTTGCAGCTGAAATCCGCAGAGCCAAACAGAGATTTTGGATTTAAACGGATTGGTGTCAGCGTGACACAAGAAAACAACAAAGACCTTTCGTTCATGTTTCTGTGGGACGGAGGAGCAAGTATGCCTGGTCATGAGGGGAGTGAAGGTATTAAACATCAACTTTTTGTCTTGGAACAATTCTTAGGGATAACACTGCACCTTTTAGACCAAACATCATTTATATCAAACATGCAATATACCAAACATCATCTCTGCACACATTTTCTTAATATTTATATTATTTTTATTGTACATTGTTTAAGTGTACATAAGTGTGCTTATTTTGTAATCCTGGATATTTATACTTATTTTATTCTCTAGTGTGATTATTTCTTTCCTTTCACATTTCTCGATCTGAACAGTTGCAGCTGTAATACCTGTAATTTCCATCAGGGATTAATAAAGTATTCTGATTCAGCTTCAGATTTAAACAAACCATAGAGAATAGATGTGCTGAAACAGGTCTTCCCTGTCCAAATGGGTTTGTTAAATCAGGCAACATGGTGGAAGATCTTTGTTAATCTAAAGAACGTCACAACGTATTTTTCCGGAGTCAAAGCTGACGGGTGCAGCGTGACGTCTTTCCAAATCTGACGGAAGTGGTGGATGCAGAAAAACAACAACTCAACACAACCAGAAGTCTTATGAGAGAGTCTTTGTGTTTTATGGTTCATTTACTCATGTAATGTAACAATATACACTAAGTTTAAAGAATAGCTGACATGCAAAATGTATTTAATTAAAACTGGAGACCAAAACAAGTTATATATGACTTCAGGTTGGCTAATTGAAACACTAAGATTATCGGTAGATAATTTCTGTTTGTTTAAGCAGGAACACGGAGATCATGATAAGACATAGACATTTAAATGTTTCTCTCATCATTCTGATGCAGTATGAGAATGTGGGAGGGATTCACTGTAAAACCCAACAGTGTTTCTCACTAAAATAAGTAAGTTATTTGTACTCAATTTAGCTAAATAGTTAGAGTAACTTTTAGAAACTGAGTTAAGTAGCTCTAAAACAAACTGTTTGATGTACTAACTCACTTGCTGTAAGTACAAAAATGTATTTATTAATATGTATTAACATGTATTAACATGTATTAATGGATTTATTTACTTTTATTTTGAGTATTGTTGCTTTGAACTATTTAAGTTGTGATCGCTGATTCAGACCAAACAATAAACCCCCTCCTATTTCTGACGTCATCACTGAGCTTTAGAAGCTCATTTGCGGATGCGCCAAAAAAATTTGCACATAGCATTTAGCAAGACTGATGACCGAATTGATTAGATTTCAGTCTTTTATCACCTGCAATGTTTCATTGAAAAAGGAACGTTTGCAACAGCTGTGGATTTTTAATCCAGGAACTAAATAAAATGAAGTTAAGATGAATTATAACACGATTGTTTAGAAAACAGTCTGCAAGTAATTAGAAATAAATACGTACACTTCGTAAATATATATTTTATCAATCAAAATGTATAAAATATCAGAACTGTTTYCTAAACATTATTTAACACACCTTTTTAATTAAGTATGGAAATAATCATTTTCAGTATTTTTTCATAAATCGACTGCATTCCAGAAAACGATCACTTAGCACATGCGCAAATGAGCTTCTGGTACGGATCGTGATTCCTGTACAGACCGTGCAGCCACAAGCACAGCTCCTGCCTGGCTTTGTTTGACGTCTGCCTGTAAGGATTGAAATAGTGGTTGTTGGATTATTGTAATGAAATAGTTAAACTACAGTACTTCTTCAAAGCTAAATCACTCAAAACCTTACAGTAAAATCAAGTTTAAACATTTTAACTGTTTTTGTACTCTTAATGTACATACAGCATGTGCAAAAA
>NW_013952421.1:3477387-3479772 GCF_001266775.1 Austrofundulus limnaeus
CAGTGGATCTGTGTTGGACTACTCCACCTAGGCTGCATTTTTGAGTGCAGATCCACTGAGAAACTTACTGTTTCAGCAACATTTAATTTAAAAACTGTACTTTTGAGGTTAAACAAATGTTCGTAATTAATTTCAATAAATTACAAGTTTGAAAGGGCATGGAAATTTCTCTTTTTTGTTTCGAAAAAATATCGAACCGTGAGACTAAAATATCGAACCGAACCATGATTTTTCTGTATCGTTGCACCCCCAATATTTACTGTATGTCCTCTGTTCAGTTTCAGCTTTGTTCCTGCCTGCACCTGATCCTGCTTGTCCCTGCACAGGTGTCAGTGGTCTCAGTTCATTAGTTTGCCATTTTGACTTTCAGGTTTGGGTAAACCAGTTGAGAAGCCACATGTTTTTATTTAAACTGTTTTACATTCACATAATTGAACACAAATGTTGCATTCTTACATGACGCATGGGCTATAGGAACATCTTTATAGTTCAGCTATATTTGCATTTCCTGTCGGTGTATGTCAATATGTCAATACAACAGAATATTGTGCACTAGTAACAAAACCATTAATCCAAATTTCTTTTAAAATTCTTTTGGTTCGGCTTATAGTTAACAACTAAAACCATTTCTTCTAAAATATTTAAATTCTTTTCACTTTACACAATATTTTTATTTACTGATGTACACCTAAGATAATCTGGAAGTATTTAGAAAACTGATTAATAAATATGCAGGTACCTTGAAAGTGTCAGGTTAAAAAGATTAATATTTGTTATTTGTTAATGGCTTTTAGCCTTAACTTGTGTTTGAACCTGCAGTTTGTTGTGGTGTTAATACTACTCATACAGTTTGGTGCATTCATTTACCCCAATTGGATTGAGTATTTCTACTGGAGTATTAAGTTTTTTTTTAAATAGGAACCATTCAAGATCATTTAACTTAATTGTTTTTTTTWAACTTTTTAAGTTAATTTGAGTATGACCATGTAACAGTTTAAATAAGTATGAAAACTAACAGCTTTTTAGTCCAACATAATAAGATGTTTAAGTTGAAACATACTAAATGAAATGAGTTAATAAACATATGCATTTGAGTTGCTTTAACACAATTGCTTTGTGTTCTTTAAACTCTAATCATATAATTTAATAAACTCAAATAGTTTGAGTTACAAAACTTTGTGCAATCGGTTTCCCCAAATCATTTGAGTTAACTTAAATTGTCAGGTTTTACAGTGTTGGTGGGCTCGAAACTTTCCGGAAAATTGTGCTAAGAATTGTGCCATTTGCCATTTGTTTTAATAAAAACTTCAATAAACAAAATGAACATTTTTAAATCGTAACAGAAATATCCACAGTGAAGCGCATTAGGTCTTCTTTGGCTATAAATGCACTAAAGCTTTCCAAACGTCAATTTAAAATTGGTAAAAAGATTAACTTGGCCAAAGCAACTTGTTTCTTGAGCCGCATACAGCCTAAAAGCACGGAAATGAGACTGCACTGACTTTACAACACACAGGAACTGAAACAGAATCCCACGCTGACTCCGAGGCCTGCAGAAGTGTGCCATGTGTCACCTAATATCTCACTGAGAGCTAAATCCAAACAAAAGACTCAGGAACTGATACTCAGCCTTAAAGAGTTGACAGGTTGGTTTCAGATGTGGATAAATAGTGAAATATTAAAAACTTATTAGTAATAGTTCAAGAATAAACTTACTCTGTTTCAATTTTAGAAGGCAGAGGATCCAGATCTGGATACTCATAGTCCAGCAGAGCATCCTTATCCATTCTGTTTTCCAAACAGGTCCTGTTACAGAGAAGCTGGAATACTGTCCAAAATCTTAAGAAAAACTCAGCYGCAGTCCCTCCGGCCCCAAGAGGGGGAAAAAAAACAAGTGTCTCCCAAGTCCCACTTTGGACTCCGCAGCTGCTGCAGAGGCGTCCTTGTTCCCCTGTGTTTGGTCTACTCTCCCTCGCACTCTGCTGCCCTCCCTCACAGCCTGGATTCAGGTGCCCCCGGTCCCGCTGTGGTGCTGGGTACAATGTGAAGCKTCCCGGTTGCTGGGGTGCTGCCTCCACCCTGATTCAGGCCCGGCTTCAGTTCGAGTCACCACACCAAGAGCCTGGAGAAAAGACGGGAGAGAGAAGAGAGAGAGAGGGGGGCAGTGTGTGAAGAAAGGAGGGGAAACTGTGGAGATTTGGGGAGCCGGTCTAGAAGGGCCACCTGCAGCTTACTGGGATTACATGGACTTTTGAAGTTATGTTGCTGGACCTGTGGGCGGTGGATGAAGGGGGTCAGGTGTGCCGAGCAATAAAACTCCACCTCTGTGAATGTGTGTGTGTGTGTGTGTGTGTGTGTGTGTGTGTGTGTGTGTGTGTGTGTGTG
>NW_013952421.1:3479967-3483512 GCF_001266775.1 Austrofundulus limnaeus
TACAGTATATATATATATATACTGTACATAAGTTTCTTTTAGATGTTCCAAGATCCAAACTGAAATCTAGAGGTGAACGGACTTTTGTAATAGCTGCTCCATAGCTGTGAAACAGTCTACCTCTTAAAACTCGGTCAGTTGAGGCTTTTAAATCTTTGCTAAAGACCCATTTCGTTTCTTTGGGTTTTGATTAAGACTGAGTTGGAGGTTCAGTTAGAGCTTTTTATATATTAGTGTGTTTTTGCATTGTGTTGGTATCTATTATTCGTTTGTTTTTTGATTCAAGTCTTGACTGAACTGTAAAGCACTTTGGTCAGCTTTCGTTGTTTTTAATGTGCTATATAAATAAATTTGACACTGACATATAAAATAATGTTAAAATTAATGTGTTTTATGTTCCCACAGTGAATAAAGTGCTCAGCTTTACACAACACAGTGTTCATGTTTCCCACAGCTGTACATGCTTCGCTCCCAGGTCGGTTTCAAACGGGCATCTCGGACAAATTTCCTGCCTTTGAAGTGGAGCTTTATCTTCCAGAACAAAGACACTTTGAGCCCGACAGGTAACTGAGTCACCTGCGCCTCTGTTCTGTCTGAGCACAACAGCACCTGGTTGGCTTTCAGTGGCGACTCAACTGTTAGTTTTTTGAGGTTAGTTATGTGATAGGCTCTGTATGACAGACTGAAAGAAGCAGAGTGGTTTTAACAAACAATATTCGTGGATATGGAAACCCTTGACYTGTTGAGGTGGGAGTGCTGCAGAAGCAAAATAGGCGTGAAAGGTTAATGTCAAAGTTAAGAACCTCTTAGCGTGCATAACTTTATATTTGTTTTAACTAATGTGTGCATCACATGAACATTCCTGACGCTTATTTTCCTAAACACAAGCCGGCTGTAAAATATTAGCTCTGAATGAGGATCTTACCTTGTCATGGCTCTGCACCTTACAGACTCCAGGGAGAAGATTAACATAAACAGAGATCTCAAGGGCAATTCCAGTTGTTTTCTTTCTTTTCCAGGACACTCCATGCAGAGCAGAGTTGGGACTTTGGTCTGCTTCTATCTCACGGTGAGGAAAGCATCATAAAAGTACAGCTCTGTGCAGACTGAGGGAAAGTTATTGTGAAACAGTCTTTGTGTGTTTTGCAGACATGACACCTTTCTAATCTGAAAGCTTTTTAGGATGAAGATTGTAGTTTAGGTTGCTTGTGTGAGTTTTAGCTGCTTACGGTTTTGTACCTCCAATTTTAGTTTCAGCATTTTTACCCCCACTGTTAAAGGGGTTCAGGATAATGACATAAAGACCCACAATGCCATGCAGGCACAAAAACATCATTGGGTTGAGAAAATAGAGGAAGAAGAGCTGTTTAACTGATAAAACAAATCTGTGTGAAAGAGGGAAAAACTAATTCCAAATTACAGAAAAACTCAAATCAGAAACCAGTAAAAGTCACAAAATAACTAAGAAACCCACAACTGTGATGCTGACATAAGTTTTATCCCAGCTGTCAGTGGGCAGGGTTAAAGGTTGTAAATTGTACATGCTTTTCATGATCTTTATTAGTTTTTTTTTTAAGTTTAAATTATTTTAGATTAGGATGAGTTTACTTACTTGTGTTTTCATTTTTTCTTCAGTGTCCTGTTTTCCTCGTTGCCACCAGTCCCTCTCCCTCAGCTCAGTCTTCAACTCTTCACCCACTCTCACCTGTGTCCTGCTTCATCCAGCGCAGCTGTTCCTCGTCTTCCTCTGCCTTTATATCCTCTTTGTTCCAGTTCAGTAATCATTGGAGCATTAAGTATTTCACATGCCCCGACTGGTTTTCCTCTGTCTCCCTCAGGTACTGTGATTTGTGCTGCTTTGTCAACTTTGTTTTCTGTTTAAATAAAGTCTAAGTTTGTCCTTGAGCTCCCTGTGCTGAGTCGGCATTCTTGGGTTCAGATCATCCTGAAACTCTGACAGGACAGGTTCTCAATTCACGACGACTACAATAAACTTCTGCTTTTATTAGAAAATAATAGACTTGTGTTTCGTTTGAAAAGGAGATTTGATATTAAGCAAAGTTTACACAGCAGGTCTAAATGCTCAATTCTGATTTTTAAATTATTAAATTTTTCTGCCACATATGCAGTATTCATCAGACTATGTTGTGGGAAGTATGGGTGTAAGAGGTGCTCCATCACCATTTGATAGATGCCAAAGGACACACACATCTAAATACAGTTATGAAACAATGAAAAAAATTAATAAGACATTTAATCAGTGCTGCACATGTTTAAATTTGAGCACAGTTTTGTGATTATAAACCAGCACATTTATGTGGAAAATAATAACTTGTTGACTCGTTCAGTTCTAAAAAAACATGAAACTGTACAGACTTCTAATACAGCTATTCACAAACAGGATGTTTATTACATCAACAATGAAACACATTTTTGAATTAATATTTAGGTTATTGTGGTATTATACATTTTGTGCTGCGTAATAATTAACATTTTCGTGTTGCTAAAATCAATTCAAATCGAGCAGTAGTGCAAAAATATTGCCTGGGTATTAAATCATGGCTCCTAACCATCTCCTGAGTCAAGCTAATTATTGGGGATATTTTTCTACCACTCAGTCTGCTCCGCTGCCTCTGTCATAATCAATGAGCCTTGTAACACTCAATTAGGACATAATTGGATTTGTGCATGTCTGAGGTAGGAAAACGCACATTTGAACAGGCATAAAAGAGCTGCTTATCTTTGTTGACAGCTGCTGCGAGGCTGAATGAGCTCAACCAGCTGTGGCTTTCAGAAGTCAGTGTCTAACGTGTCCTTTACRGCTCCACACAATCATATTTTCACATTTTGTTTGGTTTGAATCAGCTTAAACTTACCTAATGTTTGAATAAAGTTGTTTTCCCCCCACTATTATATATTTATTTTTAAAATCATGCATAAAAAAATTTAAACTGAACACGACACTGAAATGAGTCAAGGAGAATATTTTCAATGCCTGGATGTTTATTTAAATCACAGTGGGTTAACAAACAAAAGCCCTGGGGGGAAAAGGATGGAAAAAAGGTTTTACTCCTTGGTAAATAAATTTAAATACTGTTTCTCCTGGGATGCAATAAATCATGCTGTTCTTTTGTGGACTTGTGTCTTTCCATCCATCCATCCATCCATCCATCCATCCATCCATCCATCCATCCATCCATCCATTATCTGTACCCATTCCTTCCTTTCAGAGTCACAGGGGTCACTGTGCGAGGGGTGGAGTACACCCTCACACTCCTGGGAGACAGCCTAGATGGAGCAGAGAAGGGAGATTAGAATCGAGTGAAACTGCACAGGAAGGCAGTGGCCAGGCTACCAATTAACCTAACAGTAATGTTTTAGGTCTGTGGGAGGAAGCTGGAGTACCCATGAGAAAACCCACACATGCATGGAGAGAACACGCAAACTCTACCCAGAAAGGTCCTCTGGCCGGGATTCAATCCGGTGACCTTCTTGCTGAGAGGAAAGAGCTCTACCAACCAGTCACTGTGCTGCCATATATACTA
>NW_013952421.1:3486608-3504881 GCF_001266775.1 Austrofundulus limnaeus
GTGTGTGTGTGTGTGTGTGTGTGTGTGTGTGTGTGTGTGTGTGTGTGTGTGTGTGGGTAGTTGTGAGCAATCAGCCTGTCTAATCTGAACTATCACAGTTTCTCACTGATAACATAGAAATCCTTGTTCCCTCCAGTTATGGTTCAGGTACGTTTACAAAAAGGTTACCCAAACGTAATGCAGGTGAATCCCCATCACCACCTCGTGGAAGCTACTAGCCCAGGATAGACGCTCACCTGCTCAGTACAGCAGGTCAGAAAGATCCTCACACAAGGTAAGATAATCTTCTCTCTGTTTGATAAGAATTAAGGAAGGGCCACAATTCACCTCAGTACTTTGCCTCGTGCCGATCAAGTCAGACAAAGTCAACACACAAATTTCTGGGAATTTGGTCAAAAAATGTTGACATGGTTAATAGATGATTTACACTTAAATTCTATATAGTACTGCAAGTTATCATACAGATATGAAGATGAGCACATAAAACCCCCTCTCATCATAAGCTGCCGCTCCTAAAATGTGTCTGATGCCTTTTTAAATCTCTTATAACTCATCTCTTCTCCTTGGCTTCAGACACCATATCCAGGCATTGGTTTTTAGTTTCATTTAGTTCATTTTAATTGGTTTTATGAGTTTTTCTTTTAATTACATACCTGTTTTAAGTTTCTTTTCCACTTTTATTGTGCATTGTGACTGCTGCTGTGTTATTATGACTGTAGCTGTACAGCACTTTGATCCTACAGTGCCTTATAAATAAAGCTGGCAGGGGTTTGGTAAAAACCTATTATTTGAAGAGACACAACATCACAAAGCAATGCGCAAAAGAGTGGCTTCAATAAGATCTACCACTCAAGAAGGGTAAAGAGAAGAGTAGACTTCAGAGGACCACATGTCTAACAAAACAATGAATCCCTCCCGTTGATTATCTGTTTGTTTTAATGGATAAATACATTTGGATCTTGAACTTTTAAGAATTTCATTGCATGAAACAACCACTAAACTTCTTGTGCACCTCTAACTTGTAACCAACATGAATGATTACGTTTATTTGCTAATCACCAAATATTCTATGATTTCAGTTTTTATAGTGAGGGAGATTCAAACGTTAACATCACTTCAATCTTAGCTTACTGACTGTCATGGTGTGTGTTTATGGTACCTTGGTTTTTCTAGTGTTTATGTTTTACCCCTATGGATACCTGCCTCTGTGTTTTCCTCCCGGACACACCTGATCCTCATCTTTCCTCCCCAGGTGTTCCCAATCAGTCCCTCATTTGCTCACCTTTATATTCTGTCTTGTCTGCACTTCCTGGTTGGATCATTGCTCTGTCTCTCTGGTTGTTATCTGTGTTCATATTTCCACTGAGAGGTTTTCTTTGTGAGTAATTTTGAAGCTGCTTTGCCAACCTTTTGATTTAACAAAAAAAATTTTGCACTCTGGATTATTGCCTGCTAACCTCACACCAACACTTTTCAGGACCCCTCAGAGTCATTTGTACCACTGGGTAGGGTCACTTTACTAAAGCATGTTTTACACCATGAGAGAGACTCTCTGGTATTTCTTTAAAATCTGGCTGATGTTTTTTTTTCTTATGTTTTAATGTAACCAGATATGTACAGTAGGAATTGTAATTTCATCAAATAAAAATACAAATTTTAAATTATTTTAGGAGAAAGTTTGGTCTCTTCTGTGGAAGCCAGGTAGTTCTAAGAACCTCCAACATATTTGATCCCTCATGCATGTGATTGTTACTAAAATAAACTGAGGTCAAGGGTCATAGGAATGCCACACAGCTCTAGTTTTCCCAAAATCCACTCCTGAATTCAGCTGCTCGGACCGAGAGACTAAGTCGATTCTGCAACACAGCCTCCATGTCAGCAAACACTCATTATGAAGAGATTACAGTCACGCAACCTTTAAAATGCAACAAAATATCCTGTCTAACGATCACGAGAAAAAAAAACACAGGTTCCCAAGCATCGTAAGCCACCAAATCAAATGTGCTCCCAAAGTAGAAGCAGCTTTGGAAACAAAAGGGTCAGTGAACAAAGAATGCTTTGAACGGTTACATCACAGGCAGACATTTTGATTGAGTAAGACACTTAACTTGTCTCAGGTTTAGGAAGTCGACTYTAAAGCCTTTTTGCTTGAAAGCATGCTCAGCATGAACTGTGTGGAAATAAAGATAATTGAGCTACTGACTGACTAATCTACTTTTAACAATGTAAGTGTCCACACCATCACACAGACAAGCAATGTATTTGAACCAATTAAACCAAATACATTTAAAACATAAAAAAACGTCACCACTGTTCTTCAGAGAGTTTGTGTTTATTAAAACTATTTCTTGAAATCTTAAAAAGTGGGATTCTGTGGACAGGTTGACTGGTGTTTGAACAGCTTCAGTTAAGAAAAACGAAGGTTATTGGTACATCCAATTTGTACTCAAAAATAAATGGCGACCCCTAATGTTAGGATTTCCACACAACTATGAGCAAATTTTATTGGTTTTTGAGCAGCAAGTAAAACATTGGTAAGTTGACTGTGACGTCATTCTTAAAAGTTCCTACTTCTGAGGTAAAAGAAAGCAATGTAGTGTCATTCTGGTCTGAACTAATCTACATTAGGGATGGATGGAAAAACGAAGCAGCAACTCATCTTGGACAGAAATCCTGAGGGAAATTGCAGCCCCCACCTCCCAATTTTTGAAAAACAAAAAGATTATTCCCCCAATAAAGAAAATAAAGCATGTGCATTTATACTTCTAAAACTTTATGCCCCTTYGCCCTTATCAGACCGGCAGTGGTTTGGTCCATTGAACCAATAAACATGGCGAGCGTACCTGGATGCTGGAGGTACAGTGTGGTGATGAACAGTTTTGCTTTCTTCTGGTAGACTATAGGGTTTGATCACCAGATTGATTTTTTATTTTGATACACCACAGCAAAGAATAGTTTGTTTGACTTAGTGGAGTAATATACTAAATGTAAGTGGTTTAATGGGACCATAGTTTCCTTTTTATAATCCTTTCAAAATAAACTATAAGAGTAGGATGTGCTTTGAGTTGTTTTTCATGAGTTAGATTAGTGGCAGGTGTGTAAAAAAAAACATGGCTAGGAAACAAGTTGGCGTGTTACCAGCAGGTGCCAGTTGGGGTAGGGAGGATATGGTCTGGTTGCAATATTTCCTTAGATTTGACCATAAATGAAAACTGCTCCTCATCCCTAATTTATATTGCTCCCAAACTGAAGCCGTTATAGAGCTATCTGCATTGTTTGCACATATTCTTCTATAAGATCTCATTCATCTTCAAAAGCTCTGAATTATTGCATGTATGTATGTGTATATATATATATATATATATATATATATATATATGATCATGATCTCCTGCTCATATGAGCAGGAGATCGATAGGCGCACTGGTGCTGCGTCTGCAGTGATGCAGGCATTGTACCGATCTGTCATGGTGAAGCAGCTCAGCTCTCGATTTATCAGGCAGTCTGTGTTTCTAATAAATGTACTTTATTGTGCCTATAAACTGAGGTTTTAAGAAAAGATTTAATGCAATGTGTAGTGCTCATTGTATAATATGTGACTGAGGTAACTCTCATCGACTACCTAAATCTTAGCCCAGTATCTGTACAACTGATTCAGTGGCTCATGAGATATTTTGCTAACAGACAAATAGAGTTTACTGCAATTGTTAATGGTAACAAATGTAAACACAGATCTGGCATGATCAATTAATGCTTTTTAAGTGTGTGTTGGGAATGAGTCTCATCTACTACCATACTAAAAATTAACTGAATATCTGTAAAATTCAGTAAATTGTATCGATTCAATCTTTTTAAGGCTGATAAGATGTGGCAGCCATTTGAAACAGGTCTGACTCCAAACGTTATCAATTGTAGATGTACATCCAAGGAGAGTTTAACTTAAAACTGTTTAGTATTTCATGAGGCAGACAATTATATTTTCAGTATAATAATAGCCATAGTATTACTATAATATCAGTATAATACACTGCTTTTTTACCTATGTATACAAATATACGTATATAAAAATGGAGAAACAGATAAAACAAAGGTTTTTGACAACTCATTTAGACATTTGACATTTAAATAGTCATTTAATTTTTGTTGCCAGAGTTTCAAATTTGTTCAACAGTTCCACTTCTTCACTCTGGAGCTCTCACATAAAGATTTTTAATAATCCTTTGGTAGATAAGCTTTGGCATTTTTCCACACTAAACTTGAAGTTAAAAAGCCTACAGGGAAAGAAAATTCTATTTCAGCTGTATTGGTGATTTCTGCTATGATATATCACTGTTATTATAGTAAGCCAGGGGAAAAAGATTTATTTGTCTGTTTATGAGTGCGGCGAATAGGATGTTGTATTTACAGAGCGTGTGACAAGTACAAATCATCCTGATGGTTATTAAAGTGGTCATGATTACTTTGCTGCAGATGGCGGTGCGCGGCGCTCAGGGTGTCACGTTCCTGCTGTGATCACCTGACAAGCACCTGAAATTTATGGTGCAGAGGCTGAGTGGAGTCCGAGCTGCTGTGTGAAAACACTCAAAATGGTTTCAAACACATTGCAAAAATTAGATTTGATGTTCATGACTTGTTTATCTTAAACAACAGCTTTCACTTGATCATCATTGTTACTTCCACCAAATTTATGAAGCCCACTTTTTCAAGCTAAACCCTGTTTGTCGTATAATAAGATGCCACTGAAGGAACAGTACAGATGACAAAGTGGGGTTCTGCTGAGAGGTGATAAACAAATAATATCTAACCTGTTGTAGATAGCTTTTTGAATTGTTTCAGTGTGTGGACATGCTAACAACTCTGAGTTGGTCCAATAAACGTCTGCTGTTGAAAAAACAGCTCTAAACTCAGACTCATGGTGAATAATACACTGTTTTATAAACTTTTTACACTGTCATCAGTTTCACAAAATATTTTCATTTATCCAAAGAGAGGTGGTAAAAAATTGCTTATGTGTTCTCATCTTACTAATTCAACATATATTTCTGTCATTTTTAAAGTTTAATTCAAAACGTTCAGCTTGTTTGGGGAATGAGTGTTTGTAACTTTATTACAATTTAATGTTTCTAATAAAATTTATTGAAATTTATTTATTAAATATTTGAAATAAACTACTGCTCTGCTGCTGCTAATACTATTGCTAATGCTAATTAAAATACCTTGATGCTAATAATAAAGCTAAGACCATTACTGTTAGTTTTAATTTTACTGGCTAGATTTTTTGCTACATTTAGCTTCTAGCATGGCTTCAGTTTCTTCAACATTTCTCAGCAAAATTACTTAGAAATCAACGTTGATGTTGCATTTWCTTAGAAAATGCAGTTTCTCCATGACCTCTCCTCACTTCAATGGATCGAAATAGGATCTTTTATTGGTCCTTTATGTGCAAGTAGGCTCAAAGTCCTTGAACAGTTTAAGCTTCACAGAGGTCTTGTTTAATCCACGTTTGTTGTATTGAACTGCATTCCAACAGTTTCGAAACTGGGGTCTCAGTATTTGCTCCATGTCCTGTTGGAGATTGCTAATAGTGAGATTAAAAACAAGGTTTGTGTTTATTGCTCTTTAAGACGGATGATGTGTGAGCGTGTTGATCTCTGTTTTAGCCAGGACGTGATGGATGATGTCCTTGTTGTGATCTCTGGTTTGTTTCTGATCTCTGCTCATGCATACATTTACAGGCTGCACCGTGACAAATCATGTGTTCGCTGCATTAGTTTGTAGAATGTTGTCACGTTATCATTTGATCTACACAACTGAACAGAGAATGGTGAATTATGCTGATGTTTTCACCACTGTCTGATGGAAATTGTCACTTTATATGCCACGCTTTGTAAAATGTCAGCTCCATTCTAAAAAAACAACCTTGCTTTCAGCAAAAACAAACCGAGGATTAATGTAGAGTAAAAGGCAGCTGTAGTGCATTGATTAAAAAGTTTGCAACAATTTACAACACATTTTGGCAAAGTATAAGGATCTGATCATAATTATCTACAGGTTGTTTAAATGAAATATCTGAAATAAAATATTAAAGAATTTTTTGAAGCTTTTTCTTTAACAGTAGCTACAAAAACACATTTTTTAACAGAAAAACCTTAAACTTTTGTCATTTTCCCTGCAAGCTTAGTGTCTTTTTTTTCCAGCTGGTAAGTCTTAATATCCAAATATTGTTTGATGTTGTCTTTTAAGTGTCATTTAAAATTTCCTCATTAGAATAACCTATATATAGGACTCAGACCAAATAATGACTTATCCTGATTAGAAAGAAAAATCTAAATATATTTCTGGAACCATTTATCAAGATGATCAGGCATCAACATTTATTTTAAAAAGCAAGAATTTGAAAAAGTGGTGCCAAATTGGACTTTAATCTTCAGTTTGTTGTCATGGGTCGCAAATGTTAGACGTGAAGAAGAAAATAGGAGAAGAAATATGTATAAGTATTTCCAGACAAATTCATAAATTCTGTCTCAGTCTGATGGACTGTTTTGCATTTCTTATGTCAATTATTTATTTTATTGTGACATGCTTTTAACGTACCAAAGATATCCAAATGAACATGTCCCTGCTGAGAGTGTAAAAGCTCTTGGATTTCCTAACATGTGTGGGTGAGTTTGTAATACTTMTGTTTAGACTCTCATGATTTATTGCTGTTTATATCTATACATCTTTTCACATAAAATGCTGTAATGTCATTTAATCATTAAGGTTTATGTTGGTATAACTAAATATTTTACTGTCTGGAAATAAAAAAAAATACAGCCTTTAAATTCAAAAACATTTCTTAGAATTTTAAATTCACTGTATTAAATGTTTTTTTTAATTGACTGTCTGGTTTGTGAACCTTCTGTCTGACTCAGGATTGCCTTTCATCAGAGCATCATTTGGGGCACAGGGACTGAGTCTGACCACACTTCATAAAAGAGGAAGCCTCCCGGTGTGTTAGATTTTTCTGATGAATAATGTATTCATCATCTGAGGCTGCAGACCCATCTTTCACTGTGTGTTCAGAGATGCTTTGGACTTTCACACATCTCTGCTGGAATGAGGCTGAATCAAAAGCTTGTCTTGGCTATCAACAGCTGGGGGGGATATCTTGGTATGCAAAAAAAATAAATAAACAAAAAAGGGAAAGGAAAATGTTAGAATATCTTTCAGTCTCAGAGGTTCTATAATGGTATTTGCTAAAAAGTAAAACTAAAAAACAAGCACACATTATAAAACATGAAAATATATATATTTCTTTTACAAAGGCAGACTTCTTTAAAGAAGAAAAAAGCTTTTGGCAGATTGTTCAACTGATTTTGAGTACTGTGGCTCAGTGGTGTGAAACAATAAGGTTTATGACTAGAGGTGTCACACACACTTCAGAAGCCTGACTACTGTGGTACGAGTGCGACACCATATTGGAAGAGGCAGGCCGACGATGTAAACAGTTGATCAGGGCCAGATTTCTGTGTAGAGTTGCATCTAAATAATAGTTTTTCATTGGTTATCTTCTGCCTATAATAGTTCATTGTGTGTGCTTTGTTTTTGCCTGATATGATATTCTGTAGAAGTAAAAGTAAAAAAAATTGTGTTTAGTAGATTATTTCTTTGTAGTAACAATGATTCTCAGCGATAAAGCCGGTTAATTACCCTTGAAATGTTGCTACATTTATAAGGACCATGCATTTTTATGATGAGCAGTAGAACTGAGTTGGTTGCTCACATGAAATTAGATCATTCTTCTGTCAAGCAGCTTATTTAGCTGTGACTATTGACTCTTGTTTTGAGCTTCTGGTGGCCTCAGGTGCTGCCAATCAGGTGCCCACTATAAGATTTATTGTTAAGAAGCATTGTTACAACAAAGAAACAATCTACCAAACATAAATGTCCTTACTCTATGTGCTAAGTTTATTTTTACCTACCTGTGTTCTTTGTGTTTGGTTCTGTTCCTCTGTGTTGCTCTGGCCCCGCCCACTCAATCTGCCTACTCACCAGGTGTTTGCCATTATGTTCATTAAGTTTCCCTTTAAATGTCACGTCTTTCACTTTGCTCCTCTTTCTGGCATTTCCTATCATCCGTATGTTCCTGGTTTTGTATCTCAGCTCCCATTCTTTTCCCCGGTGAGCCTCTTTGTTTTTGTTTTTTGTTTTCTTAGTTCTTGTGTTAAGTACTTTTAACTCAGTCTGCACTSTGCATTTATCTGCACAATCACAACCAAAACCCCATCTAAATAAAAATGATTGKGGTAGGATATGCAGGATTTTATTATGTGCTTGAATGATATACTGTAAGTGTTTTTATCTTAATAATTATGATAAAAACCTTATTTTGTTCTTTGCATGTTTATTGATGATGGAATTGCTAAAATATAAATCTTATGGAAATTATGAACACTGTTAAGATTTTTATTCTTGCGTACATTTCTAATAAAGAAGTTTTTATTTCACGTGTTTTTTATTAGTTAAAATCATTTTTACTGTCAAAATACCTTAGTGTCACTGAAATTTAGACAGTTTTTCTGCAGAAGCGAACACTTTAATTTTCTTGTCAACTTTAAGTAATTGCAGTGATGCTTTGAACACAGCGGGAGCGGTCTCAGAGCGTTGATTTGTTAAGGTCCACTCAGCACAAACGGCCCGATGAGCGGGAACCTGGGTGTTCTCTGAAATCCCCCGAGACCTTSGTGCTGTCACCCTGCAGAGATCACTCACACTGGAGTCCATTAGCAGAAGACACATGTCCACACGGAGCTGCGGGGAACAAAGAGACACATACTCACCCCACCCTATAAGAGGAATGTCAGCAGTCATAAATAAGGTTTAGGTAAACACAAACTGACACACAGAAAAATGCTTTGTGTAATTTATCAGTTACTGAGACGTGTTACACTAATTTTTAACATAAGCATCTAAACAGGCGTGTTCCAGGGACAGAATCAAGGCACAAAAACAGGGTTGTTTGTCTAAGTAATTTTAATTTTTCTGTCTTTTTACTGTCAAAATCATTTATTAAGAAGAGTTCCTTAATAGGAGTTTTTGTGTTGCTTTTGATTCCCTTTAGGATTGAATTGGTTTTGATTTCCACCTGCAGTGGCAGTGACCTCATTGCATTGATCCCCTTGGTTTTGCCACATGAATCTGTCTCATGTTTCCCAGAGAGGTTTGGCACTAAGCCAGGAAGGAAACCCCTGTGGGCAGGGTGGGGTATGTGATCTCACTCCTGCGTTTGTCGCTTCTGTTTTCATCTGCTAGCTTCTGAAAATCCTCTTCAAAGATGCTTTCTGCGGCGGCTTCCTTACATTGTTGCTCTTCCCTTCTTCGGCGGGACTCTCGCTGCGTGATTGAATCATAAAAAGCCTTGTTGAGCTCGTGGAGTCTCTGTTTCTCATTAGTGCAACAACAGATTGTCTTTCGAATGTATGGGTCTGAGCGGCTGGAGGGTACATTTGAGAGGAACATTGGCAGCACTTCAAGGCCATTTTGCTTAMCAGGCTGTGAAATGAGTCAGTTTGGAAGTGCTGTTTTATTTTATTTTTTTTTAAACAAATTATGAAACTTGTTCATCCTTTAGAAATAAAAGGGAGACATTATGAGGCATGTGAGGATGGGGGGCATTTTTGCTAAATTGACTTTTTTGAGCTTTATGTCATGTTATGTCATTCCCTCATCAAAAACATACCCAGAGTGTTGCTTTGACTCATTCATGGATGTTTGAGAAATCCTTGAATCTCCTGTGGTAGCGGAGCTGCCTAACATGTTGGCTGGTACAAAGCACCACCTATTTACACAAAGTTCCTCCCTGGAGCTCTGTCCCCAGTTGAGCTCCCGCCCCACACAGTTCTACCAGAGTAGCAAAACGTATCTTAAAAATGGTGGATGTTCACGTTTTCATTGCAAAAAACAGCTTCATAATAACCTACAGCAGGGKTGCCCAAACATTTTCCCCGAGGGGGCCAAAATGAAAATCTATCCATGGCTGCGGGCCAAATACAGTTATATAATACATGAAATACAAATACTTTTTAAAGTAAAGTCCTTTATTTTTAACGATTAAGCTGTGCAATGGCCCTTTTTTGTTTTAGTCTGTGCACTTGGAGAAAGTCTGTCATACTCTCAAGTAGCAAAGACTCATGGAACATTTTATAAATTGATAAAATATGAGTTTTTGTGGCCTTATGAAGTGTGCAAATCTACATGCGGGGTTAAATCTGATCTAAATATTTCTTGTTGTCGTTTCATGTTTAATCCTAATAAATCAAAGATATGTCAGCACCATGACTGAAAACTACCTTCACTACAGCCCTTTTATATAGTCATTTGACCAATGGAAACACTGTGTTTGGGATAACAGCTTACAACCTTGTAACTTTGGCAACTGTTGGTGGGCCAAATCAAATGGCTTGGCGGGCCAAATTTGGTCTGCGGGCCCCACTTTGGGCTCCTCTGACCTACAGTATATTTATAGTTTCTTTGCAAAAAGTAGCTTAACATTGATGTACATGTATGAGAGGATGCTGGGAGCCTCAGTATTCGCTCAGATTCTTTAGATGTATTTTACAGGTCCAATGTGGGATCATTCGAGTGGCTCAATTGCATCCTGAGTTGCTTTTTTCTAAAACTTGTGCTTTATAATGTTGCTGCCTTTTTTTACAGCAAAGTACAACACTCCTATGCAGTGGCAGATCTAGGATTTGTCTGAGTAAAGGGCCATCAAGGGGCCACTACATTCATAGAGGGGCCAAGTATTTGTTCAACATCCTTTCACATAAATCCCCAGTTTTGGTAAGGTGTTTACATTTAACCAGCCACACATGTTCAAACACTTGTAATGTAATGTATTTTTTTAAAGTTTGCACAATAAATTCTCCTTACCAGTTTTACATACAATTTTACTGTATGGAAAAAAATACTTTCAAACACACAGCATTTGAGAAAATCCAGTCATCATTCGTCAGTTGAAAAACTTTCCGCAGGATTGATCCGATTTTCTTAAGAAGAGAAGACTTCTGTGAGCTTGATTCATGCTGGACTTTCCCATTTGACTCATTAGCGCCTCTAGTGCTTGGACACTAAATTGCATCCACCATCATTGCTTCCAGGCAAAAGACAGATGAATGACAGGACAGGGGCACTTCAGGGGGCCAATCAGATTTCAGTTGAGGCCAATGCCCCCGTGGCCCCGCCCTTAGAACCACCCCTGCTCCAATGAAAGGTTGTAAAATGAAGCACTGCTGTGAAGACGGGCTGACGTGGGAGTGCTGGAAATGCTAGGAGGTTCTTAAAGAGACAGAGGCCAATTTCAGTGAGTTTATTCAAATTTATTTTTGGTATATAGAATTTTTAATACAACTGAAGGTAACATAGTTACTTGATTGTGGTATGGAAATGAACTACTTGCCTGGAAAATACACAACACCCCCCCTTTAAAAACACAAAACCTTTTTTTGTAGGAATCCTTGTATTTTCTTGTAATTTGGGGTCACCTGTATTAATACTTCATCACTGTGTATCTCTGTGTTAACAAGATACCTCATGAACCACATCCATGACAGTTTTATTTACACATTCAGGTAGTAATCATTAGGTCTAAAACTGATTAATCTTTGGAGCCAACCCTATTCAATATGGCCGCCACTGCCAACTGTTGTTAGAAAACTCAAAACTAGCCACAGTTTTGAGCTAAATTTTGGTGTGGTAGTAGCTGAAACTGCTCCTCAGCTCATTTTCTGAGTATTAATAGATTGCACAAGACGTTCACAAAATATTTAATGAACCGCCAGCTATTCACAACACGTGTTCTGACATTGTACACAAAAGGTTAATTTTAAGGTTTGATTAAAGCAACTACATCTAGAGAGTTTCTTAACAGCGGATTATTTTAGTTTAAGCTGTAGCAATAATGGACCTTTAGTTTACTGTATGTGGTCACTAATCTTATCAAAAACTGAGGCAAAATATTAAGTTGGTGCTCTGATTCCAACAAAAGATTTTTAAATATGCTTGTATTTTGTGTCTCTGGAGAGCTGAGCAGCACAGACTCCTCCTTTCATTTAGCAGACACCAACATTTAGATGGTACACGCTTGTGGCTGTTTGCTTTGATGTAAAAATAAAAAAGCTCAGTTGTCCTCTGGGTTATCCCTTTGATTCAACATTTATTCTGTTCTATAGGCTGTGCTTTTATCAGCTTAAAGTATGACATGATTCTGAACCTTTAAGGCCAAAAACTGCAGTCTTGTGGAACAATATTGATAAATACTAATCAGTTCTGGATTCCAACACGTTAAGAGATATCAGCAAAGACAGAACAATTGATCTCAGTTCAGTCGAAGCACTTTTATTCTATAATTACAAAATAAATCCAACATTTTCTTTAGAAAAATGTTTCTTTATCTTTCATTTGCCCCATTAATATTTTCAGCAACATGTTGAAAGTGCAGCTCATTATCTATATAATTTGTTAAAGCTGTTAGACGTGTGCTTCTGGACTGTTTTAATATCACTCCTCATCRCTCAAGCTGTCATTAGCTGTTATTATGCAAATATCCTCTGCAGTGATTTGCATCCAAACTCAGGACTCATGATCCACAGGACGAGCCATTCAGAGCCACAGCGATCCAAATCTCTCATGTAATCTCATATAACTGCACTTTTCTATTAAACCCCCAGCTACCAAAAATGGAAGAAAAATATCTGGGGTTTTTTGCACCTCTCGTGTAGCGACTGCTCTCTGACTGACAGGCAGAATCCCTGACATGTTATTGGTCTGGGTCAGGAGCAGCAAACAGGAGTTAGCCTCCAAACCCCCCCACCATCCAGATCCAGTTCTTTTTACTATCTCCGTCTGCTCATAAGATTTCTCTCCTTGCTCTGAATTATTGACTTGTCTGGAGTCTCATGTGACTGAGCTGCTGAAGCACAGAGCTTTTGTTTGTGCTGAATCTTAAAGCTGAAATGAACACATGATAAGGGTTATCACGTGCAGCTTATTATGTGCAGAAACTGATGTGTGAGCAGGGAATATATATTTATGGTGTCTGGATGATTTAAATTGTGCAACAGATGCTCAAAAATGTATCATGTAAAAGGCCTTAAAGGGGGAAAATCTGTCTCTTTCTTTGTTTGTATTGATCATGCATTGGTTGATTACCTAAAAAAGAAGCTCTGACTGATAAAATATTGAGAAATGAGGTTGCACCTTGTGTTGCACCTCCTTTGTTCTTTGCAAAGGTTAAGGCGTGTACTTTGTATTTCTTTGACTATGATTAAAACATGGTTTGTTTCAGCTGATTGTGCATTTCCTGCAGAAGGATGTTGAAACTTTGAGATTGTATAATTGATGCAGTGGAGTTAGCTACTGATATCTGTTTACTGGTTACTTTATTTTATTTTTTGATAAAAATGGTGATTTAAAGAGCAACTATGTTAAGGTTAAAGGGTCACTAATGTTTCTAAATTAAGAAGTAATCTTTATGTGTTCACTCTGCTTGTTTTTTTATCAGTCTGTGTTTTGGGTTTTCCTGATCCCCTGACATTTAGCTGCATCCTCTCTTCCTGGAAGCCGCTCTGCGATTAGGCTGACTTCCTCCTCATCCGTTGAAACTCAGCGACCTGAGCCCGCGCCTGGAAACCGGAGGCTGCCCGGGGGAATGTTGATTCACGTGGCGCTTGGAGAAGACATCGCAGCTGAAGACGAATGCAGCTTCATTGTGCTGAACTAATTATTTCCATGACGAGTGTGACAGCCGCCCTTTCAGCCCTGACCGCAGCTCCGAGCATCATTGTGAGGCTCAAGGTCGCCCCGTCTGACGCGACTTTAAATTGACTGGAAACCCTGCGATGAAAAGCTGCTCAGCTGAGTGTGTTGTGAAATGACCTGTTGCTTAGGAACCGATGTGACTTCATGCATGAAGGCTGACTTGGCCAAGGACCCTTTTTTTGCACAATAATTTTCCACTTATCTTTGATTTTTTTTTTTTTGTGAAGGCATGCGAGCCTGCTTGCAAATTTAAAGGCAAATCCAGCATAAGCATCTTTTTATTGTGAAACCTCCTTTAAAAAAGACAGTGAACAGAGAATGAGCACTGATCTCTATTTTACTGCCATCAGAGCCGTGCAAAATCTTTTTGTCAGGTCAGAGAGAATCTAAAGAATGGATAAATTTGAGGGGAAACCGCCCACATGTTCACAGAGGCTGTCATCCACAACATGCTCACTGATTAAACCTCTTCATGCCTAATGAGACACCTGCTTCACTATATCAGTGATGTGTGATTCTCACATCTGTGTGGAAAACATATTGAAAGATTACAAATCGTGCAATGAGTGAAAAATATGAGAATTACAAAAACATTCATTCTGAATGGCCTGCTGGCTTGTTTTTGCAGCAGTTTTTTTTATTACAAATATAAATAAGAGGCCACAAAATATTAAAAATATTAGTAATAAATATTTTTTACTTCTTAYCATGAGAAAACAAGTTAGTTGTAACAACACTAATAAAACGTGCATAGAGAGTATTAGTTAATGTTAAATTTATGTTTTTGTAGAGAAGCAATGGAACCTAAAAAGAAATGTGTAACAAAGGCATAATCAGTGGTTTAAATGACATTTTAAAGAGATGATTCAGAAAGTTTTTAGGGTTTCATGGAACAATTAAAGGTACAATAAAAAAGCCCTAAAGAATTAAAGTAATACAGCACAATAGTTTCCTCAGTGATGTTAATGTGTCCTTTAATCCAAAAATTGTAAGACAAATTTGTGTCCAGATGCCAACTACGACATGCTTTTTGGTTTAATTGTAGAAAAACACAAAGTGACTGAAAATAGGAGTAAAAAAAAGTTGAACTTATCAATGTAGCAGAAATTTAAAAAAATCTGTGTGTTTGCATTCCAAGCTCTGTCTGTAGAACTTTATGTCACCCTAACCTCTGATATTTATTCTTGTTATGGCTGTCTGACTCGTTCTTTCTGTTTTCTTTGTTTACRCAGCAAATTCACTTTTAAAGCTCCACCTGAACATCTTTTCCCAGATTCTCTACTTGTCAGAATCCTCCACATTTGTTTACCTTTTGGCTAAATGTAGGCCAATCACGTGACTCACGCTTCCTTGATTTTTGAGCCGAGTGCTTTGTTTACATTGAGTGAGGACCCTCATTTCAACATTTCATATCAATATGTAGAAAACTACTGGATTAAACCCTTTCAAACTGCACCACTTGATGTAGTTCAGGGTGAGCTTTTTATGAGTGATTTCATTTGAGCTTGTAAAACAACAGCTTGAAGCATTCAATCGAATTTAGTCATATTACTAGTAATTCACAGAACCGTTTTTATAGACTAGCTGTTTATCCTTAAAAATAACCACATAATGTAAATAACAATTAAACATTATAATAGCAAAATGTACAAATGACTTTTGCATTGACTGTCTCAACCGTTCCACTTGTGTTCTAGTTCTACTTAGACTATATTAGCTCATCCATCTAGTCTTTTTCTTCAAATGAAAAGATTTTGTTTTTTCTTAAACGATTATGACTCATTGTAAAACCTACATATGTTCAGTGCAATAAGTTTGGTATATAATGCAGGAGTGTTGCTTCATGGTTTACTTACATCACATGTCACCAAAGAATGTCAGGTAACATTTGTGCCATCAGGCTTTTKGGCACATAAAAGCAGCTATGAGAAATACACATTAAAAATTTCAAACTGAAATTTTTCCACTTTATGCAGCTTTCTCGAAACACATAATATCAGTACAAGGATAATTTAAAACACAACAAAAAATGTCCACACAGTGCTGTGTGGGTCTGGTTTATTCTCCTTGGCTTTAAAAAGCATCTAATCAATGACTCGTAATTACCCACGAGCAAGAAAAATATGTTCCTGATTAGTGAATTCCACTGAAAGAGCACAGAAACCATGGTCGCCAGCCCACGCTCTCGCCCAGATTTGCGCCCCTGCTGTGGAAAAAAAAAAGCCGCCGGTCGAATGAAGACGGCAGTCACCATCAGTGGAAGCAGCATCAGAAGGGAAGGCAGCACTTCACATGGAAAAAAGGCATACAGTCATAAATTTTTCATCTCCAACCAGCTTTGAGGTGGGAGAGGGGGGCCACGGCCCACCAGTCTCCAGCTGAAGGCTTCTAAAAACAAGCCTTCCAGGGACAAAAGGTACACGGGGGGGAAGGGCACTAAAAAAATAAGAAACAACTCAAAAATCCTTTGTTTACAACTCATGAACAAAGAGCTGCTGGCAAAGTCGATGCTGAAGCTGCRGAGAGAGGCAAAATATCACCAAACGATGCCAGCTCAGCAACAATCAGAACATTTTTCATGATAATGGCTGTCAAGACGACAACTTTGAATAGAATCAAAAATGTCAGCAAGCAATTTGTGCTACATTTGTTTGTCTTTCTTCCCCCTGCCTTTGTCCTGTTGCTGAAATATTGAATTTATTTTAGGCTTTAATTTTCAATCTTGCTGWGTTAAATTGAACTTTTTTAATGATTACAGTTGAAGGGGAAAATCAGATTTTTTGAACATTTTTTTGTAAAGACTATTAACAGTTATTATCTTACCTGCTGTAGATAGTTCTTTGAATGACCTCAGCGTGTGGAATATAAAAGTTAAAAGGTTAGAATGAGTCAGATTAGGAACAAAGTGGATGACTGCCATTTTAACACAACTCCAATCACAAATAACGCAAACACTAATCTTTACTGCCGTTTTCACATTGTATGTGTTTTCCAGCAAATATATAATGTATTCCTGCAGGAAGGCCCAAGGTTGCACTTAAGGTGCTACAGCTAGCTGCTGATATTTTTCTTTGTAAAATAAAAGCACATAATTTTATTTAGGTAACTATAAAATGTAAAATAATGGTACTGAAAACGTTTTTATACAAGTGTTCACATAAACATGAGAACTGTTTGAGATTGGAGTTTTTTAAGATGGCATCAGATTTAATTGTGGATCCGACCAGCTCGTCAGGCCAGTCTATATTAAACTCTTTTTCTGCAAACTAAAACTGTTTATCCACAACAAGTGATATATTATTTAAAGGTCAGTTTATTCAGAACATTTTGGCTCAAAACATTTAATTTCATTAAGGAAAAAAATCCTACATTTAGAGCCTGTTGTTTCAAAAAACTCTTTGAAATCTCTTAATTCCTTTAGTTTTGTTTTCATTGTTTACTTTTAGTTTATTATAGGGCCTACATCATGATTAGCTAACTTTTTAGATAGCCTTTTTCTGTCTAGTTGTAGCTTTTAGCAAGCATTTGGCTGGTTTAATCTTTTAGCTAGTGTTGCTATGTTAAAGTAACATTTTGCTATTTTAAACTTCGCTTTTTGCAAGTGTAAGAATATTTTTTGTTTTGTTTTCCTTTTTGTCTTTAGCTAGCATTCTTCTTCCTTTGGCTTTAACGACTTAGTTTCATCTTTAAAAATATTTCCAAAGTCTAATTCAGCACTCTGCATTCAGAACATATAGATTCAAAAACATATGAATTATAGCTTTGAGGTGAATCGAGTTAATCTGAGAGTTGATTCAGAAATATGAAACTTCCAGAGATCAGAAAATGTTGCCATCATCCTTTAGTCAGACAGTCGACCTCTGCAGAAAAAATTAATGAGTGTTTTTTTTTTCTTTTTCTTCTTCTTCTTTTCTTGTTCCGGTGATGAGCTCCTCTGGGTCCAGACTCAAACTGGCTGCTGATGCAGCCTGACATCTCCATTCTTGTTTATGGTCTAAGGATGCTCCAACCTCAAATGAAAAACACACAAAATGCAAAGACCTGAACACAGCTGCACTGTGTGGGAATAAACTATGTGGATTTACGTATATTTAGCAGGTTAGTTTGATGTTTATTTCACTCTGCTGTGGCGTTTTCTTTTCTTTTTTTTACCTCAATTCTACAAAAAAACACTTGCTAACTTTTAGAAACATTTGGTTTAGTGTTTTTTGATTRCAGTAAATCAAACATTTCATCTCTTTAAAAGCAACAAAATCTATGTACTGTTAAAAAATAAGCAGTGTTTGTTACCCTTTACCTGTTCAGATCTAATACCAGTTAATAATGACATGTGAGTGTTTGAGTGAGCCATACAAAACCATTCGGACACAGCTGTGGACTGTTTAGCTTCTATTTCGTGTAAGCTCCGCCCTCTAAGGCTATCGCAGATGGGTACCCCCGCGCGCGCGCTCGCGCATTCTGAAGAGCCAATAG
>NW_013952421.1:3505989-3511488 GCF_001266775.1 Austrofundulus limnaeus
CACACACACACACACACACACACACACACACACACACACACACACACACACACACACACGCACACACATACACACACACAGAGAGCTCTCCTGCAGGGAGTGAGAGCGGTCAGAGTACAGCACTTTCAAATAGGATCAACTGGTTGAGTAATGTGTGGGCTCGACTGCAGATTGTGTTCGTGGCGTATTAATTATTCTCTGGCGACTTTACTGCATGTTTTTTCCTTTTAATCTTCTGATAGAGAAGGAAACAAAAGCAAGAGGAAGGAGTGTTTTTATGTTGTGAATTCACAAATTTGTGTCTAGAGTGTTTGAATTTACTGTTCTCATGACTACAAATACAAAGACTGTGCTCACGTTCTTTCTAGTGAGTGATTAAGATTTTCTTGTATAAATCTGACTGAAATGTTTTCACGCATGTACACGTTTGATATCCTGTTGATTAAATGCAGAGTTTCTCTCTACACAATTTAAAACACATCATAAATAAACCAAATTCTGTGAAACCAAGAATAAACATTTATTTATCCGGATGAGAAAAAAGCAATAAGTGACACTGCAAATAACATCATCAGGTTCAGGGGAACAGGTGTTTATCTTGATGAATTTTCTTCAAATGCTTTTTGGCTGGAAATTAGGAATTATAGTCTAAAAGTAAAATTGAAGTCACCTTAGCGGAGCTCAGTGTTGTCAGTTAAACTTCTTCAGCCTGTCAATAATTTTTTTTCTTTGTACACCATTAAATTTTATTATACTTTTAAGATAAAAAAAACAATATATCACATAGAACTATGTATCTTTATGTGCTTGTCTTGTTTTTTTAGTCTCTTGTCTTCTGTCAGTCTAAGCAAGCAGAAAATGTATCATCTATATTTTTTTTACTAACAGCTTTCTTCTGTTGGAATTGCAGGTGGTATGCTGCCAAACTCTCACCTCAGTAGATGATTATTAARAAAATAATGTCTTCTAATGAAAATCAGAGTTTTGTGAATGACTTACAACTTATCCAGTTCCATTATCTGTATTTAAGTGGACAATTAATATATCCAKTATTCCTCGTTTCATTAGAATAAATTTTTTTCTGCAAATAGACGATTCCCTGAAGGAATAATAGAAGCTGTCACAACTGCAACTTAATGGTAAAAGCACAAAAGAATSCATCAGACTTGTCTCTTTCTCTAGCAGGAAAGTTGAAATAAAGTAGTGTTTATATGTAATGTTCATGCTGAACCACTTATTAGTGGCCTGTAAGTATTAATAAGGAATTGAAAAAAATAATAAAAAGGTCTCTTTTCTTCTTCCTTTTTTTTTTCTTGTGCATGCTGAGATCAAATTTAAGGGGGATTAGCTATCATGAACAGGGTCTAAAATAACCAATGGCTAAAATGAACACAACTGTTTTAATAAATTAACATATATTTTGAGTTATTGACTTGACACACGGGGAGCGACAAATGACAACAATTAACGGCTGCCGTCGCAACCAGGGTGAAACCCAACACAAGAGTGACGGCAGCGTTGCAAATCTCGCTCTCGGGTCGCTTGTTTTCACGAAATGTGATTGGTTCTTCTACTGCTTCTTGTAAAGTTTATTGGTGGTTTGCAAAAAAAATTGTGTGCATTACGGATGTGTAAACTAAACAAATCTTGCTAATGATATTGAAAAACAAACGCATGCTAAGATACAATTTTATGAGGAAAAACTCAGTGGACAATTTCACCCTGGTGCCAACAAATTCCCAAACGGCTGCCTTATTTTTAGTAATCCCTTCTTGAAGTATTAAATAAAATTGGAAAGTTAATTTAAACAATGTTTAAAGTGTTAGCTAACTGCAGTGTGTAGCATACTCTCCACTCATTGGTCAGTCAATGAAACCCTCGCTGATCGGTTGTAGCGCCACGCGACAAGAAATGAACATTTTTCAACTTTCATATGTCGCGTCACAAGCTCGCGTGTGCACGTCTACGTGTACGAGYGCAAAATTTCACATGCATGAGTTTCGCCGGTCGCATGACTGGAGGAGGGTGAGCAATTGTCACCTCATCACACAAGTTCCTTAGGAAATGAATGGAGAGAGGGAGATGTCGCCTCCCGTGTGTCGAGCCCATTATGCAGCAGTCTAAATGAAATGTTTCATAAAGATCTTGTGGAGAATCTGGATGTTTAAACATTTCGCGAGGTTTTTAATGGTATAATTATGCAAAAAATACCATATCTGCTTTTAAGGTTGTCACACCTCAAGAGGCAGAAACACATTGATCTGTTTGTCTCTCTGACATTTGTCTCCTAATGAAACAAAAAAAGAAAAGAATTGGGTTTTTTGAGAAATGGACTTAGCTGATGTTTGAATATTGGTGCAACAACACATTTTCTCCTGTGCTTTGTCAGAAAATGCTGGTCAGTCAGTATGAAGGGAAAAAAAGAAACATTTCTTCAGCAGGACTTATCGTCGAGCGTTGATGTGCTCCTTTGTGCAACATGGTGTCTGCCTGTCAGCTGGTGCAGTAATTACACACAACACTAAAYAGCTCTTTCAGTAAGCATGAAGAGTGATAGCAGAGAATGTGGAAGGAATACTGATATCCCAATGTTTCTAAAAGCCCTCTTCTCTTTGTTCGAGCCTCGCTGCCACCTCCCCTCTGCGGCAAAGTAAGCTCATTGGAGGACAGCCAAGTCACGGGTTGACAATCAAAACAACCAGTGTGAAGGAAYTGAACTGTTGCTAAGGTACTTTTATGTTCTGGTATAACACCCCTTGAGTTCCTTCTTCATGTGAAGAACTTTCCATTTCACCCGTCAGTCAGATTAAATGACACTACTCACTGGTTATAGTTTTATCTTAAACAGGCAGATAAAAAGTACAAGAACAGTGCTGAGTCCTCCAACAGTCCAACTTCTGGTGATGGAAGACCATGAATAAGGAAATGCATTATAAATGATGGAGCACTGCCTCTTTGTGTGTCAGTGTTTTTCCAATGTGTGATTTTTTTTTTTTTTTCATTTGTGGTTTCTCAATATTGTGTTATTAGGGTGCGGCACATCCCATCAAATGTGCAGGTGTGCAAACTGGGAAACACAAGTCTAATGTTAGGCAAAGTCTTCAGACAYTCAACTTGCTTCAACAGCTAGGGCCTGAGAAGGTTTGTCTTCCCAGAAGGCCAGCTTCTGCAAAGAGCAAACTTCTACATGACTTCTTTTTTCCTACTTGACAATAACAAAGRGTCAATTTAAGAGCAGAAAGTCAACTTTAAGAACAGCAGGCCAGATTACTTTAATTATTTTTCTAAGTATAATATTCGAATGTTCTGTATTTATTTTTAAACCAGACCCAACAGTATTTTAAATGGTTATTTGACCATTAGATGTGTTCATTCACCTCCTGAATGCTCAGACATGAAGCTGGCTCAGAGTGTGCAATCTCAGTTTTACTCAGTTTCTCATCAGGATCACGYGCTGGCTGGGGTGTAGACAGCTTCAGGCAACATTTGTTTTTAAAGATTTGACATCACATCCTGATGGATGTTTTACTTTTTTTCAAGGTTCCATTGCTTTTGAACACTTGAACAGTTGGGCAAAGATTYRTGTTGTCTGCAGACAGGCTTTTTAWATTGGACAAAAAAAATAGATCTCAGGTTCACGCTAAGTTCAGAGTACATGTGTAGGGAAAAGAATTTTAGTTCCACATGCTGAGTTCATCTATCTTCATGTAATTAAATTAAATTTTCTTTCTTAAAATTTTTTCTATAAATTCTTTTAGTTTGCTTTCTTAGGTATTTGAAAACTTATCAAATACTGACACTGGGGGGTGATAGCCTTTTTCTGTCTATGTTTAAGTGTTCATCATGTTAGCAAATCTTTTGAACTGCAGCAAGGGTTTTAGTTAAACTTTCAGCAAGTAATATTTGGATGTACTGCACAAAATAAAAAAAGTTAATCTAGTTTCAGATGACCACATCACCTAATCAAACATAAACGACTCTAACTTAATCAAAATTACAGATTCTGAAACTGAATGTTGTAGTAGTTGAGAGTGATCTTCAACACTTTCACTGACACTTCTTCTGAGATTTCTCAATAATGCAAAAGAAAACAAAACACCATTTAAAATTTGACCAAAATTGCTTTAACCCTGACATTTATCATCATAGGATGATTGTAGTTTAAAATTCTGCCATTAAAAACAATGAAAGGTGTCCCACAAGGCTCTGTTTTAGGCCCCATACTTTTATGTTAATAGTGTAAGTCAAAATGTCACTGACATTAGAATGCATTTATATGTTGATGATACTGTGGTTTTTTTTTTTCAGTTTATTGTCTTCCAAAGTCTTTTGTCTGTTCTTGAGTGCCTGCAATCTGAGCTTGATTCCATCCTATCAGATCTACTTCAACTCAAASTAGWTCTAAATGCTTGTCTGTCTGTTACRTCTAGAAATGGAATAGCTAGTTTATAGAAACGTACAACCACCTCAGCACTGTCACTGATAAAAAAAGCTCTCCTTCAAGTACAAAACTGACCATATTTTAACMTTCCTATCACTGCTGGGACCATGGTGATGTTTTTTATTTCAATGCCCTGATCAGCTCTTTGCACATTCTGGTTATTTGTAATAAAATGTAACACAAAAAGTTGAAAACTATGATTGATTAAAAGTTAATAAAATAAAAAAGAAAAAGAAGAGGGTCATAGGCATTCCTTCAGAGGATTCTTGTTTTKTAACTACTGTTTTTCCTTTTACTTCAAGAGAAATTGTTACTATCGCATAAAGGTCAATTATGAGTGGATTTTTTTTCTGTCTGCGATGCTATAAATGATGGACAGTCATAGCTTTACATCCTTCCTGCAGAAACGTCTCAGCAGTTCCTCAGCCTGCCATCTGGAGTGGATCCAAGTGAGGATCTAAGAGACATGAGTATTTCTGTTGCAGAAACATGATGTATATTCAGTGAATACAGCTTCTGCATCGTCTGGACATTTTCAGCGGATTTGCACAGCCGTTTATACTCCAACCATGTATCTTCCTCTGCTTCCTCTGCCATCAGCTCTTACATCCTGCTACCTTTCTGCTCTGCCACCCGCCTCCTGATCCTCTAAATTTAGGCTCACCTCAGACCACACAGCATCATCATGTCTGAGTGCAGCGAGGAGACGAGCCGCCGGCTCCGTCTGTGATTCTGGTAAAGCTCATCAGCTGCGCAGCAGCATGGGGGCAGAGCTGACTGGGACTGTTGGTATTGAGCGGAGAGAAGCGCCCCGGGCTAAATCCATCAAAAAGGAGGAGTTTGCACTGTGGGAATAGACATGAATAATCCATGCTTTCTTTACCCTGTCTGTGGAACTGCGTGTATCACTTTACATTCTCTATAGAGTGTTTGTATTAAAGGTTTGTAGTAGAGATTTAAAATGTTAAGGGTTTTATCTGCATTTTCATGTTATGCATTTTGTACAGCATGCTTAAATTAAAGAAAGGGGGGAAAAACTGGAGTCCAGGATTGTGGAA
>NW_013952421.1:3511531-3512985 GCF_001266775.1 Austrofundulus limnaeus
TTCTTTCTTTCTTTCTTTCTTTCTTTCTTTCTTTCTTTCTTTCTTTCTTTCTTTCTTTCTTTCTTTCTTTCTTTCTTTCTTTCTTTCTTTCTCTAACTGACTGTGTGTCCATTTACAGGACTTATTGTGTTTAGAAGTGAGCAACATATTTTTATGTATTTGTCAGATTTCCCTCTATCTCACAGATGCATGAAATGGACCCACAGATACGTGAAATAATGTGAGAAGGGCTTCACTGGCTCCAGATTCAAGTTATTACAGTGTTGGCAAATCGTTTTGCTCTAATCAAATCTTGAAGCATCTGATAAGACACCTCGTCTCAGTTTTCCTTTATTGTGGTGTGATGCAGGAGAGATGAAAACAGATGCTAACTCAATCAAACAAAGTGAGAATTTGATTGTAGCAGAGYCACTTCATAGATCTTCCTCTGCCTACCAGGTGGTGCTGGACACAGGTGATTCTACAGAACTTTAACTCGGGCAGAGACGGTTTGCAGATCAAACCGTGGGACTGGTTTGTGAAGACCCTATGGTTGGACCACATTGTCCATAACTACCACTCAAAGCAGTCAGGCAGGAAGAACATCCTTTAATTCTGCATGCATGAGCAGAATAATCAATATGCTCCTGCAGGATTCTGCAGGTGGTGAGCAAGGGTCCTGACACAGAGCGTAATACACTAATGCACCTTAGGGTTCTGACATCGATTAAGACAGACAACATACAACTGTTCTGTGCATGAGAGGGTGAACACTGCTTACAGCTGAAACATGGGAGGCAAGTGGGTGTTTGGAACGGCCATTTTGGATTCTGTTGTGTTGATATGTTGTCATAAAATGTCCACCTTTAAAACAGAATCATCTATATATATATACAGTGTATATATACGTATATACACATACATAATACATACATGTTTGTTTTATTAGTTCATTGTTCTCTATGCATTTTTAAAAATAAAAACCAAATTAACATTTTAGTAAAAAAAAATACTTTGAGGATCCCCAAGAAACCTCTCGCAAACCCTGGGGTCCAGGGACCCCAGTTTGAGAACCTCTATGTTTTTGTGAAAATCATCAGATTTTAAATTAGTAAACATTAGTTTTCCACCCTGTTTGAAAATGTGTTTTTATTAAAAAATTATTATACTGTGAATCTTTCTGTGCCATGATGGGAATTGAAGACAATTAAATGCACATATATGAATGTTTTTAAAATCACCAATATTTTTATGCTGTCAGTAATAATGTGTAAAAAAAACAAAAATTTTTTTACAATACTGACATAAATGATACATAACTACATGATATGTTACAATTTCAAGAATAAAACATATTATATAGTAAAAGGGACATATTCTTTTTAAGAAAAAGTTATTATTTATCAATATTTACATGTTTAACTATTTGTGGTCTATATGTAAATGTCCCTAACAGGGTGGAACAAATTTAGAGA
>NW_013952421.1:3513030-3516243 GCF_001266775.1 Austrofundulus limnaeus
TATATATATATATATATTAGAAAAATGCATTTCTTCTATGTAAATCATTTAATTTTTACATTTTTATTTCAGTGGATGTAATTAGTGAATTGAAACTTGAAATGTTGTGATTTTTGTGATTTTTAGCAGTTTTTATAGTGATGGTGCAGATTCTCAGTCATTCAGGTTAAAGGTTGAAAAGCAAAACAGCTAAATTTTTATTCTCTTTTTTTTATTGCTGCAACAGGTGCACTCTACAAGTGATGTGCTCTGGGTGTTTCCATGGGGCAGGCTTCCAGATGTTAACCAATCAGATGTGTTACATGGAAACACTTGATAAAACAGGTGGTCTCAGACAATTTGTTTTTTGGGGGGAAAGCAGTCAGTTCACATTCTGACAGTAAATCACTGTTTTGAAAGGATGCTTTGGATTCTTTAAAGTGTGGTTCTGAGGAAAGGCTTTGAGCAGTCAGTATCTTACCTGCAGCAGACCGTCAACACAACAGCTTCTGTTTGAAGAACAGATTGATGAACTAACAGTCAGAGTGTTCCCATCTTAAAACAAMTCCAATTTCAAAGATTTTKACAGTTCAAGCAAATGCTGCTGTACAATTGTGTCCACTGCCATCAGTTCTGTATTATGAGGTTAAATATACAGAAGACTGTGTTGATCCAAGGTGTCTTACTAGAAATGATTCATGTGAATACTGTCTGAAGGGAGCATAAAGTGGAGTATACATCAGTAAAATTCAGTTTGAAGCGCTATAAAATTCTGCATTACATCAGGCAGTTTCTCAGATCACACTCACAACCATGTTCCAAGGTTGTGTACTTTTTTTTATAGATGTGAGATTTTGAGTAACACAAAGACTCAATTCATTGACTTCAGGGCTGTTTGCTGCCAGATTTTGTCACTTTTGACAAGAGCTACAAAGCTAATCTAGTTATTTTGTACAAGTAATTTCAGCACAGTAACGGGCTCAGCTTCTACAGTGTAATTATAGAAAAATGTTAATTGTTTCAAACATCAATATGTTTCCATTGCATGAATGCTATTAAGCATTCACRCTTTAGAGAGAATCCGTTTTTCTTCCATACAATTTTCTGCACGCATCTAGTTCTGCAATTTTTGTGCTATTTCAACAATTCATACACTGTATCAGAACTTTCATCTCCTTCAAGACATTCCAACTACATCTTTTGGTATTTCAGCAATTTAGACTCTTTAAGATTTTTAGCTTTTGGGCCATTTTTGTTCTCATTGAAAATGAATTGAGCTGTCTTCAACATCCCTAAAATCCTTCCAAATAATTAAACCTTGCATGCCTTCTGTTCAGGTTCTTTTTTAACTTCTTTGTGCTAAGTTTAACTTCATTTTTCATTTATATTTTTTGCTAATTTTGCCCCTTTTCCTGCCTTTTCAGCTATCCTCCTGCTGTTGTTAGCTATTCTGCTAAGTAAAACATTTAGTGCTTCTATTAGCTTCTTTCTGCTAATTTAAACTTTATTAAAACCTGTTTTTTTATACACTATATTGATCCCCTGGTGGGGAAATTAAGTCTCTGCATTTAACCCATCGCACATGTGAGCACACATGTGGAGCAGGGCTGCCAATTACAGCGCCCAGGGAGCAGCTGGGGGGTTAAGGGCCTTGCTCAAGGGCCCAAAGTGGGGCTGGTTGGTCTGCGGGGAGTCAATCCGGCGACCTTCCAATCACAGACTCAGCTTCTCTACCCTCTGCGCCACCACCCCCAGAACCTGCAACTCAAGCTACATTTTAACTAATTTCGGCTAAATTCTTGGATTGTTTGAACGTTTTTATGTTTTCAGCCTCTTGCTGCTTAAATCATCAACCTTGCTCTTTCTGCTTATTTGAGCTTGATTCAGCCTTTTCAGCTACTTTTTACCCACTTTGCTAATTTCAGCATTTTTAGCTGTTTTACAACAAATTGCAAACTTTTTTGCATCATTTTTTCCTGCAAAATTTTTTCAGCATTAAGCATTGACACTCTGTTTTGCAGGACATACAAATTATCTTTCAAAACTCTAAAGGTTGGACAAACCTCTATTTCCTTTTGGACAAAAACTTGCAGCATGATTGTCTGTGGTAAATATGGAACTTATGTCACAACATAATTTTCTGAGCAGTTTATTCATGCACACATCCTGTTTTAGACAAACCCCGTCTCGACTGCAGCTACCTGACTTCTAATAATAGTGACTCTGCTGAGGTGCAAATGGCGCGGCTGAATGTTTTATTTATTTTGTTCACTCAGATGGATTTGCCAGCTGAGTGTCAGAACCCTAATCTGTCACCAGGATGGCCGTTCACACCCACATCATGTTTTCATTTATGTCCCCCAGTGAGTGGGGAGGAGGCATTACAAATTCACATTATCCGGGGAAATGGAGAGCAATTCTCTGTGTGCACAAAAGCCATGTTTCCAGAATTCAGTTTAAATTAAAATGACAGATGACAGCTGAGCAGGTTTTTTTCTTTTTTTTTTTTCAACAATAAAACACTGTAAGAAAGTAGTGTTGGAATGCCTTTTTTAAACAGAAACGATGAATGGTTCCATCGCAGGCCTCTCATCTCAGGAGCGTCTGTACGCTCTTTTAAATCAGTTTTGGAAGATCATGAGTCCAAAAGAAGCCTGCAAATCAAATCAGAAATGCAGTGTTTCTCTGGACGGCTGAAACTGAGCGAGGACAGGCAGGACACTCGGCTCTGGCTGCAGTCCCACAGTCTTGATGGGGAGCCGGTGTATGGAGAAGTGGCGTGAGAGCTCGGTTTGTTGCTCGCTATCACCGTCTGTCACGCCACAGAGCGCCGTGCCCACACGCTCTTCTTTTCAGGCCCTTTTCTCCCATCGCGGCTCAACTCCTCCCGCACATGCACTAAACACCTCAAAGGGGCAACATGTCGTCCATCTCTCCTCACATAGTGCTAAAAAGGTCTCATAGATCCTTGGAGACCTCTGCTCTTCCTCCGCTGATTGATCTGTGGAGTCTCTGCATTCATTTATCTTCCTATCTATTCGTCTTCCTGTCTTTATGCCTCGCCATTTATCTTTACTTCACGCTCACTGAGGAAATCTCAATTGCTTCTGTTAGTAATCAATAAGTAGGCTGCCTTTATTCTGATATAAATAATAAATAGTAGTGGTTTTAATAAGATTGGACATTCAGCTTCAAAGATTCATTTGAATCTCTCATTTTTTAATGCATTCTGCC
>NW_013952421.1:3517003-3529800 GCF_001266775.1 Austrofundulus limnaeus
CCACCACCACCACCACCAACTCTTCTTTGGATTGCTTTTTCTATCCAGCCCCCACATCACTCGTATATTGATCATTCCAGCGCACTAATTATCCCGCTTGGCCTTGGATGTCTCTGTAAACATCAGTTAGCTTTTCAGAAACATGTCACGGGTCTGCACTTTCTGGAAAAAAAATACATAAAACCTTTAATAACATAATTGATTTTGACTTGTGATGTTTGTTTAGATTAAAGTGACACCCTCCTACGTTTTTTTCTTCCCGTGGCACACGAAGAGCCCTTGAGTCTGCTAGTCAGCAACAGTGTGATGATGTTTATGTATGCAGTGGGCAATTTACGCGTGAATTCATGAATATAGGATTATTATGAGCGTGTGTGTGTGTGTGAGGGAGTGTGTGTTTGTGTGCAGGAGCTTGTGGGCAAATGTACAGATTGTTACATCCTGCTCCTTCACCATCTGTGCTCAGGCAGGCGTCAGGCCACTTCATGTACACTCCCACTCTGCATAAAGCCTCGCTGCTCCGTTTTTCCTCTCTGTTTATATTTCTTATCAGGTAAAAATGTGCAAATGTTGCATTTTGTATTTATAATTTTTGTTTTTAAAGTACGGGGTTCTATAGGCCAAAATTGTAGTGGGAAAAACAAAGTGAAATCTGACACGTGGTCAGATTAATTTTAGTTTCATAACTATAAAACTTAAAAGCAAGTGACCAAAATGCCAATATTTATCACTTTTTTCTATAAAACTCTGTGTTAACTTAGAATTTACCTATTGAATAAATTAAGTTGATACAAAGTGCCTGTTTTGATGTATAAACTGTAGAAAAAGTGTAGAAAACACCTAAGACGACTCATTACAGTAACCACACTTGTGTTTCTCACTCCCTGATTACACTTCTTTAAGCTGACAGAAAAGAACAGTAAAAAGTAAGCCTCACACAAAAGGTCAAAACTGCAAGTTGTACAGCAAAATATCTGCGGCTTCAGGTTTGTGTAGACTCTCAGTCATCTGGGTCGTGGCTGGATTCTTTTGTTTGTTTTTGTCAGCTGAAGACTTTTCAGTTTGTTTTCATTTCAGATGAAAAGTGCGGAACTGAAAAACCTCCTTGGATGTGAAACAAAACATATTCAACTAAGAGAAAATAAGTTCAGCTGTCAACTTTGAATGATTTGAACCCAGTAAAGCACAGAGCGCTTGAGCAGAATGAAACAAATGTAATAAATAAATGAAACAAAAGGCTGACGTGGCACCAAACTACAAACTAAAACATAAGGAGAATGCAGAGGAGAACCTGACGTGGCGACTCGGTGGTGAACTGAGAAGTGAATGGAGGCGGAGGGAGTAAAAGGACATGGACTGATGAGGAGATGAGAAACAGCTGAGCTCGATGAGACAGGGAACAGGTGTGAGTGCCTGAGTGGGCGTGGCAGGACTGAGGAGGCGGAGCTGAGGGACAGAAAATTACACGCAAAAAATTAAACTCAACAGTGAGCACAAATGCTGACACCAGTTTTCACATTTAGGCTCATGTTTTAATGTGGAAGACAAGTTTAATCAAACTTTCATGTCCTGGTTTGAAGAACATATTTAGACTCAAACAGAATGAAAGTCAGTGTGATGCACGACTGAAGAGACAAACAGAGGTCCTACAGCAGTGAGAGACAGTGTGTGTAAAAAATGTATTCATGTATAAATGTGTAGAAACAAGAAGAGTTTAATCTGCTGAGGAAACCCTTGGCAAGAGAGCAGCGAAAAAACAGAAGAAAAAAATACATATTTTGTGAGATGAAAAGTTATTATGTGATATTATCACCCTGCAAGTTGAAAATTTTCTGGTAAAAGATAAAATCACCTTGTTTCACTAATTCTTATTTATGGGGAAATTTKGGGGGCAGGTTGGTACAAATAATGTAAATAAAAGGCATGAAATTTTATTTAAAATCAAGCTGCTTCTTTTTATTAGTTTTTGTCTGGGAATGAAAAAAAGTTGCGATGGAAATGAATGGATGTATTCGATTGATTATGGACTGTGACTCTGTTTCTATGACCTGCAACTCAAACATAAATAGGGGCTAGTCTTGCTGAGTATTTCAATCATTCAGATAGAACATGTTTATTTTGAGCATACTTGTGATTATTCTAAACACGTTCTAATGCACCAGAGGAAACATGCTGCTTCTTACAGTCCACAAAGGAATCGATGACCTTAGTGTGAATCATACATGTGTTCGTGCTGCATTACAATTCCAGATGCACTCTCACACCACATGCATATTCATGATTGAAACTTCARGTAATCGTCAGGCATAATGGTGCTGGATTGGGAATCGATACGGAGCTCTGAGGTCTGACGACCTTTGCGTGCTCTCAGAGGAGCATCAGCCAATGACATTTTAGGTTCAAAGGTCCCCAAAGATATGAGCTCATCATCAGGCAGCGTGTAAATGACACGCTCAGCAATCCATGTGTTTCTAAGCAGAGAGCTCAGCCGGGCGGAACATGTAAATGATCCAGATAAACTGCAATGTTCAACATGAGCTGKATTTACTGACACAACTTAACGTGTGTCATTTCAGCTCATTGCTCCTCTGGTTCTGAAAGGCRTTGGCAAATAAAAGTAAAATGCCTAAATAACAATTTTTTTCTTTTTGTTCCTTCCTTTTTCAACAAAATGGTGCTTACAAAAATATAAATACTAACAAGGATTAATGAGATAATGAGTCACAATGTTTCTGTAAAAAAAAAGTCCCTTGGACAAATGAAAACGTTTATAGATATTTGGGTCAAATTTAAGTTAACATAAATGAGCCAGGACTTGATAAATTAAATTAAATCAGAATAAAACTGGATAATATTGATAAAAAATTTAAATTAGGACAGGGAAAATTCATTAGGGCCCTGATTAACTGTACCTACAAATAATGTTTGTTAAAGTCACATTCTTATTTGTTATTGTCTACATTTTGTATGTTACACACGTAGTAAAGTCAGTTCTCATTGTCTAACATTTAGGAATAATTATACCTTACTCAGAAGGTTTTGTGTACATATACAATGAGAAAGTGACCAGCAGGCTGTTCTCCTCACGCCTCCTATTGCATTATTTAGCTTCATGAGCTACATGGGAGAAAAAGCCTGTAGCATTTCAGCATTTTACCATTGTATGACCAAAATGAGAAAAAACATGCAGCATTTTAGCATTCAGCTACTGCACGAGCAACATAGGTGAAAAAAGCTTGTAGCTTTATAGCATTTGGCTTCTGTATGCACCATAGGAGAAAAAAACGYAGCATTTTAGCATTTTGTTACAATGAGGCTAAAGCTTGCTGCTTTTGACTACTACATGAGCTACATGGGTGAAAATGCTTGTAGCATTTGGCTACTGCGTGAGCTACTTAAGTAGAAAAAATGCTTGTAGCATTTTAGCATTTGGCTACTGCATAAGCATTATGAGAGAAAAAACTTGTARCATTTGGCAACTGAGCTACATGGGAGAAAAGGCTTGTAGCATTAGACYACTACATGTGCTAAATGGGAGAAAAAGCTGGTAGCATTGTAGCATTTTGCTACTACATAAGCTACATGAAAAAAAAGTACAGTAGTCTTTTTTTTTCCAGTTGCTTTTTTAGTAGCAATGTGTAATTTGTGATGCTGGATGGGACAACAAGTTTTAACAGTTAGTTGTGTTTTCCAGCATTTATGATTTCAAATGAGTTTTTAAAAATCGGGTTGAAATGCATCAATGAAATTTTCATAACCCAGTACAATAAATACAGACCGAAGGTTAGAGACAAGTTGCATGTGGATGCAGACATAAATAATTCAGTTATTCTATAATATATGCAAAGCAGCTTGATGAAACCCTAATGAGCCAAAACATCTGTCTGCCCGGGGCACCGGGTGACCCTTGCATCCTGCTCCAACCTCTGTAATGCTGTCGCCTCCTTTCTTCACCTGCATCCATACCCTCCTCCCCTCTCTGTTCCAGGCTGACACTCTGAGCRTGTTTGGATCAACACCCCAGAGTCGGTACCATCTGCCAGCTCCTCTGCAGGGCTCAGGCCAGGTGCTGGGCATGCTCTCACCCCAGCCATGCAACAACAGCACTACCTGCTGGGATCTGTGTGATTGTGCCAACTGTTGATCATGGCGTTGTCTCATTCCCTCCCACAGACTTCTCATTAATCTGAGGTGAATCTGAGCCTAATAAAGTTACAGGTAAAAGAAGAACTGCCTTTGAATGTGTTTTGATCTTGCAGACCGTATCATTGAGCCTTTTGTTGTGTGTTAAAATACTCCTCCTTTGTGTTTGATGTGGGTCTCAGGGGTCCCCCCCCCACCCCCACCCCGCCCCTTGAGATGCAAWATGAGCAGACACAGATTTGGTTTACCAGAACAGAAATGTAGTACCATTTTTAAGAGTTAATATTCTTTATTCACTTTTAAAMCAAAGGACTGAACACATAAAATAAAAGGAAGCAAAATATGTGTTCAGAACTAAGAACCTGAATTAAATTTGTTTTTTAGATGGTATGTTTGTGAAAAGTTGCCAGACCTTCTCCTCAGTCACATCCAATCTTTTATAATATTCTAATTTCATCATTCAGTGCCTTCAGTTCCAGATGCAGCCCAAACAGCTTCACGGAAAGAAATGCCATCGACTTTTATTACAGTTTAAGGAGCTCTTTTTTGCTGCATTTCCATGGAGCTTTACTTTGATTTTCCCTAACGCAACAGAACTTTATTCCAGTAGGAATGTGGGCCATCTCCAATGCTGAAATGTTTGCAAACATAAGTATTGCCATTTCTTGCCTCTCTTTCAATAATTTGCCTTGATTCAGAGCTCAGCATGTGGCTCAGGCTGAAATGAACTCGGCATGCTGCAAATATTGTCTCAAAGCTCTTCAGATGATTTTTGCAGGTTTTTATTTCTGCCTTCCAGACCATCACAGAACTTTTTTCCTTACATCACAAACTTTTAAATCAAAGATTTCAACATCTTTAAGAACTCACTTGTAATTTGTGAAATTTGTTCATCAACATTATATATTTTTTCAACTGACTATCTGTAAAAACTGACTATGCAAGTTTTGGTGTGATTAGCTGTGATATTTTAAAATAATTTCAACAATCAGTCAGCTGTAGATGCACAATGACTTATTGCTTTCTAAAAGTTTTGATCAAACCCATCAAGTGGTTCATGTGATATTTTGCTAACAGACAAAAAAAGGCTGAGTCCAACAGTTAATGCAAAGGTTTTGAGCAATGTTCCTGCAAAATAGGTAGCACTTAAAGTATGTGATGCAAACAAGTTTCAGCTACAACCACACCTAATTTTASACCTRTAYCTRTAAATTTGACTAAATTATAACCATGTTTGTGTTTTTTAAMATCAGTTGTYTGTGGCAACCAWACTGAATTGGATTGGCTCCAAAGGTTAATCAGTTGTAAACGAAGATCCAGTAGTAAATTMCTGAAAGTTTCATTTATATCAGTGAAATGCTTTAGATAATATTTTGCTAACAGAAGGACAGATTTGATTTCAAACAGTTAATGGTAATAAAAAAAGGATCCTGTACATTTTGTTGGTGCACTGATGACAAATAAAGTACATTCACAGATATTACCACACATGCTACAGCTGTGAGAAATCACATGTTTATAAGATATTTTGCTAATTCTGCACATAAGACACCTCATTGCATTTGGTAATAAGCTTTAAAACAACATGTAGATGACGTAAAGACATAAAGCTGTTATTTATTGATTAATGTGGGTCACCTGAACATTAAATATTATTCCGATGAGAATTTATTTACTTTTGTTCAAAGCATGAATTTAATTTTCACATAACTTCACAAAAATGGTGCAGAAAGATGATCATTTGAACAGTTTGGTCGACATCTTTCACCCACCGAGAGACGTAGGTCCACCGTCTGCTCTCAGCTCAGTTACTACAGAAACATAAGTGTGCCACTTGCCTGGAGAGGATATTAAATGTACTTTATGGCTCTTTAATAAGTGCCTCCTCAACATCGGTATCATAATACAGCCTCTTTTATGAGACGAAGGAAGCAGCATTTACTGTGCTCTCAGAAGCAGAGGGGTAATCTTGGATGTGTTTCATCACCTTATATGTGCCCAGCCCGCCTCCCTCCTGCCGGTCCCTTTATGAGTCCAGCTTCACTAACAAGCTTCGACCATATGATATTTATAGATCTGTGCAGCCAGGATGTCTCTCTTTGTGCACATAGGCATTATGAGCAAGGACAAGAAAAAAAAACCTTTCAGAAAGAAATTGCCCTGACTCTGTATAAAATCTTGTCACAAATTCATGGATCTGTCCTCAAGGTCAGAGCTGCACTGACGGGGAGGTTTTTTATGCATTATGTATAGCGTTCATTGCTAATTAGTGCTAACGAGAAAGGATGCCCCCTGATTTGCTCTGGCTTTTACTCTCATTTGCATGAATATAATGGGGCACAAGAGAGTGTAGAGCACGTCTGTCCCCACCCAACCCAAAAAAGGGGGGGAGTAAGGGGGGGAGAAGGAGAGGTGTTACTGGGATCTGAAAGTGATAATTATAGGAAAGCTGTTGTGTTGAAGCCCAGATCATGAACAGGACTGTGTGAAGCGGAAAAAAGAGATTCTGTTTTAAGATGTAATTTGACTAAAAATAAGCTCTTAAATCACCTAATTACATTTTTTGTGTGTAATATTTTTGTCCATTTTGGCATATGAGATGGCAGATTCTGAGAAGAAATGTTTATTTTAATAAACAGAATATATGGAAGTCAATTGTTGGTATATTTTTCTGTAAAAGTATGAAATGTTCRGATGTTTTTAAAGTGAATGTCATTTTTAAAAGGGGTTTGTATTGTTAATTTCAGGGTGTGGTGAKGTATTATTCACAGAGGTATGAAGGCCTTAAGTGCTGTATTAATTTTTTTCTTTCTGGTTGGACGGTAGAATAAATGGATGCTGTCAGTTGTGCAGTAAAGTGGTGTGCATTCATTTAGACAAGTGTTATTGCTGCGCTGGAGCGTTACTTTTTTTTTTTTGTGCCAGCCTGGTGGGTGGAAGCTATGTAATTATCCCTGGGTCCTAAGATGGCCATGATTGCTAAAACAGCCAAGTGGTCCCTGAACGCAGCAGGTGTGACTGCCTGACTGCCTGCTGGTGTCACTGGATGTGAGTGCACATGAACACACCAGTGAGTAGATTTTTTGTTTGTTTTTGACAATGGATGAAAAAATTTGAACTGAAGAGAAATTGGATTTTTTTCATCAAAAATAATGAGTTATAAAATTCTTATATATATTTTTTATCCAACATCATCCAATGTCATGGGCTCTGTACTTTTCTGTAATGTTCTAAATATAAGCTTGAAATTTGCAAATCATTGCATTCTGATTTCATTTACATTTTACACTTTGTTGTGTTCCAACATTTTTTTAATGAGTTGGAGGAATCACCGACATGACTTTCTTCAGGTTTGTCATTTCCCACATCTCTGCATGATGATCACTGAACAGACTGATGCTGACACTCTGTGATTAAGGCAGGTCAATCACATGTTTCTGTCTGTCATCCTTCAGGAATCCTCCATTGCTTCTAAGCTACACTGACAGCCTGCAAATACAGCAATACACACATCAGTAACACACACACACACACACACACACACACGCACGCACATACACACACATCTGCTATGTTTCAAAGGACTCGCCAAACGCTAAATGAATACTAATGTGTCTAGATCGCATTTATCAGCCTGACATTAAACAGAACTAAAAGCTCCATTTTCTCCGGCGCAGAGGAAACTTTGAASATGAACATGCAAGACTTTCAGGGAACTGAGTCTGGCTGGGGATGTGGCAGATGTTCGCCAAGAGATATGAGGTCTATTGATGGYCTCACACATGACTGGTCTCTGAGGGATATTTACTTTTAATTTCCTCTGTCATTTAATGTTAAATAGTGACTGAGATTAATGATAATTAAGAAGCGTTCTGTCAACATCCCAGCTTTGCACATATGCGATAAATAAACCTCATTGTCAGTGCAAAGAATAAAAAAATGTGATTTTTTTTGTCTTTGAAATAATAAACAAAGCAAAACACCTAAAGAGGAGCATTATTTCATTATGTTTTCTTTCTTCAGAGAGAACAACAGGTTCAGATGATCCATTCCTGGCCATGCTGGTGATCACCAGTCACTCAGCCGACTAATGAGGTGGAATCAGTGTGGGCAAGAGTTGGGTCGAATGTCTTTGTTAGCTGGGCCTGCAGCTCCTCTCTCTGCCTGAGTATCCCAGGGGAGGCCTCGCAGTCTGCCAAATTGAATCAAGTGCACGCGGTGCCTCCCCCTTTCACCGATCGGCCCCTCCCCATTTGAGAGGAGTGAGGAGGAGAGCGTGAGCTTTGATGCTTTGTTCTCCTCAGCACCATGGACAGCGTCGGGGAGGGGAAGTCTGCTGCAACTGCTGCTGGATGGAGAGGCTCTGCAGCATCTCAGCAGCACCTCCTCCACTCATAAAGCAAATAAAACCAAAGGTCACATGTTAGACTTTGAAATGCKATAAAATATTTGCTCAGCTTTAGATAAAATGTGAATGTTCATTGAATGTGATCCTAAAATCTATTTGTTTTACATTTSAGAGGCAGGTAGAAGGTAAACAAACCAATAGCACTGCTGTGTGACAACACACAGTTTAGTGTGTGTCCATCATTTCTATGGTTTTACTCATTCATGCTTTTAGCTATGGTTTTGTTCATTTTAAACTTTACCTTTGATATTTTTAACTTTTAGCTATGGTTTTAATCTGTTTAAGTGTTAGCAACAGTTTACCAATTTGAGCTTTAAGCAATGCCATCTACTGTATCTATCTATCTATCTATCTATCTATCTATCTATCTATCTATCTATCTATCTATCTATCTATCTATCTATCTATCTATCCATCCATCCATCACAGTTTGCTGGGTTTAGCTATTTTCAATGGTTTTGTTAATGTTAGCTTTTATTTAGCTGTATTGCTAAATAAAGGTTTTGTATTCCACTATTTTGCTAATTCAATCGTTTTCATAATTTTTCTCATTTCAGCTTTTAGATATGGATTTGCTCATWCAAGATAGAGATAGTTTAGCTTTGGGCGATGATTTTGTTCATTTTAAAGATACAAAATCTATTTGTTTTACATGTGAGTGGCAGAKAGTTCAGACAAACAGACCAAAGAAAAGTTAAGACCAACAAGACTACTGTGTGACGGTGCATAGCTTAGTGCACTATCCATCTTCCTTAAACATCACAGTTCAGAACCCTCAATTCAGAGATAAATTGGAGTCATGCTTCCAGGAAAGAAAAAAAAACATCTGCTTATTAGAGGTTTTCCAGATGCCAGGTTAATGAAGGACAATTTGCCAGGAAACTCTTAAATTGAAAGAAATGGGCCGAGGTCTGGCGAGGTCATGTTTCAGCCCTATCCTTCTCTTCCTGCTGCATTTGAGCTGATTTCTTCTGCAAATGTCATGAAGAATTTCATCTCATATCAACATATTGCTGATGCTCTGGTTGAACTTTTAAACTTCCTGCAGTGGATTAAATCTGCAACAAATTGAACGAAGCAGCATCGTTTTCTGTCAGTCCATAAAAACGCTCTAACAACTCAGTACAAACGGTTTCAGCTCACCTTAAATCATCTTCATCAAATGTTTTTGGTGAATATTTCAAACAGAAAGTGTCTTATAAATTTAAAGAAATGCTTTAAAAAAGCTGAATTTACAACTTGACTCCTTGTTCAGCCTGTTAGTTAAGTTAAGGTCCTGCCTAAAATCCACTTTACAATGAACTTGCGATCAGATATGGCTAAGAGGTTAAAATGCAATGTGAAGAGCATCTAGAGCTGTTTAGGCAATGGATATCTCTTCCTAATGATATTAGAGAGGAGTCTGAAGAAAACCAACACAGATGCCTTGTTAATGAACCACAGGAAGACAGGACCAGGATGGTTTTAGGCCAACATGAGACAGGAAGTCTGTGGAGAACCTGCGTTCATGTTTGCTCCATTATTCTCCTATTTGACTTTTAGCTTTTGGCTACTGAATTTATTTCATTGAATTGCAATTGTGTTTGACCAAAATAATGAAACAAATATCTTTAGAAAATGAGTCTTCATGACTTAATGAAATAAAGGTCATAAATCTTAAATAAAGGTAACTTGTAGCTTTGAGCTAGCATTTTGCTACATTTAACTGAGAGTTTACTACTTTTTCTTTTAAGAAGGCTGATTTTACATTTTTGACAGCATTTTGTTACATTTAACTTTTAGTTAGTATATTTCCCCTTGCAGCTATTATATTGGTAGAGTTGTTAGTTTTAAAAACTCAGTTTCAGCTTCACAAGTCATTAAGCTCTCAACATTCATACAGCAGCACCTGCAGGGACGTTTTAAAACGGTGGCCATGAGGGGGGCCACTGAAAATCCTGGTGTGACGCCAAAACCAAAATCATGAAATAATTTTTTAAAAGTCTATAATGCTGTTGTTGTAAAACTTTGGCAATATCAGAGGACTTCCACAATAATCCTGTTTAATGTGTTGTGTATTTTTACATACACCACTATAACTATAAATTTTCTTCACATTGTCCTTTCCCCGTTAAAAAAAAGTCAAACGTACATCTTTAACCAAATATTTACTTTAAATAAGCTTTCTCAGTTTTATTTTTGTTACTTCCCAAAATTTAATTTATTTTTTTAATTCACAACTGCTCAAAAACAATATTTGCTTTCTGTTTATGATATTCTGTTAACGCTAAATAGCTAGAGGGGTTAAAAACGCTCCTCAAGCAAAGGCCTGGAAAACATTTCTCTAGATTTTATTGTGAGTCAGGTCGAACTGCAGGGCAGACTGTGATGGTATTAACCATTTATGAATGTCTGTCAGCCGCTGTGCATCATYTCATCTCAGAAGAACGCCACACCCAGCCCAGCTGGCCCACGAGTCCTTCTAGGGTTTCACTGTGACATGAAATCTGCTGAAAGATGAAGCTTGTTTCATAAAAAACACACTGATCCAACGAGTAACTAATGCTGCTTGTAATGGCTTTTACTTTCACTGCCTACAGCCTGTAGATTTATAGTAATATTTAAAAAATTGCATATTGATTGCAGATCTACATTGGCTCCGAAAACTCTTTCAGTTGAACGTGATCAATATCCACTCAGAGGACAAATTTCAGATTCATCAGGCTTTCCTTATATGGTATTGATTTTGTGCGACGTCGGCTCTGAAAAGAATTGGATTACTTCTCTCCCACTAGAAAAAACAAACAAAAAATGCAGTCAGAAATGTTGTTTACTGTCTCAGATTTGTCTTTACCAGAAAAAAAGGATGAGGATGGATTTCTATATTATTTGTTGTGTATATTTTTACCATTATTCATCTATTTAACCAAAATAACTAACATCATTTTCTGAGCAACATCAGCAATAACATTTTTTCAATAACTGCAGTATGTGTGTGTGGTGAGTATTTTTATTGCCAGGGTTGTGAAACTCCCCACAGGCAGAGGGGGCTTAGATAAAGAGTGAGATATTCACTTCAGCAGAGCTGCAGCCTATTTCCAAGCCCCCCAGCCACAGGTCAGGGTTGTGGTGTAAGAATATTGCATGTGGGAAGACATGTTGAGCTGGTGCTGAATAGTAATACCTTTACAGATCCTGTCCACACAATGCAGCCCTGCAGACACAGCTGAGAGGACCCTGTTGCAGAGGCAGTAACTTCTGAAAGAGTTCAGCTGGGAGGAAAAATGAAGTAGCACCACAATGACATCTAGTGGCTCTTTTTGTCAGATTTAGATAATCTAATTAAATTTTCTAAAAGCCCTTTTCATGTAAAATAAACATTTTTGTGGGGGGTTTATTTTGTCATAAAGGTTTCCCCCATCACTCTTTCAGATGTTTTTATCTGGGAGCAGAATCAGAGATTATTTCCTTTTTGTGGTCAAATTGAGAACACAGTGTGAGTATATTGTCTGAGTGAAACACAATAGGAAAATTAAAGAAAGAACTGAATGTAAGATGGCCTTGACAGAGAGACAAGGTAGGAGGGAACGACTGAGGAGAGGATAGAGATGGATGTGTGGGTGGTTCACTCTGACTCCTAATAAAAGAGCAGAGGGTTTAAAAGACCTTGAACGCTGAGGAGTCTCAGGCTGTGCCTGTGTTAAATAGAATTATGAAAATCAACCTAAATCTTCCTGGCTGAGTCTGATAGGCTTTTACTGGAAAATAAAGTCCAGATGTGTGAAAAATAAACTTGGTGTATATTTTAATTTTTATGTGGGTTTTCCACTTGAGTCTACTTTATATTCTTGTATCACAATGTTCAGATCAGGAGCAAGCAACATGCAACAATTTTTAATGAAAGTTTTACATCCTTTATATTATTTAACTTTATTTATGAAAAAGTTCCCCTAATACTCTGACATTCCTTCAATTCTATCATAACCAATTGTCAAATTAAAATCTGTTTGCTTGATTTTTGATATTTTGCATTTCTTGCTATAGTCTTGATACTTTTAGCTGTTAGCAACAGTTTGCGTTCAGCTAATTTTTGATCATTTTAGCTTAAGCTTCGCTCATTTTAGCTTTCTGTTTTGCCCCCTGTGATGAGCTCGTGACCTGCCCAAAGCACTTAATTAATGGATGGATGGATGGATGGATGGATGGATGGATGGATGGATGGATGGATGGATGGATGGATGGATGGATGGATGGATGGATGGATGGA
>NW_013952421.1:3530005-3539235 GCF_001266775.1 Austrofundulus limnaeus
CAGACAGACAGACAGACAGACAGACAGACAGACAGACAGACAGACAGACAGACAGACAGACAGACAGACAGACAGACAGACAGACAGACAGACAACCAAAAACCTAACCTCCGTGGTGAAGGTAAACATGTGCAACACGTGACCCTCCATGTCAGGGGAGTGTAGTTTAATCTGCATATTACACAGGTGAGCTTCTTATGCTTGGAACTCCTCACTTCCCAGTTTTTAAATTGACAAAGCAAACCTAAACGTCTTTACCTCCAAATAATAAAAGTCCAGTTATGGTATTTGTAATTTCTGCAGTTTATTGCTAATTCCTCAGTTTTCCTCCCTCTCCTGCTGTCCTCAGATAAGACAGGAGAAGGACGGCTGGGAGTCTCTGCCTGGCGCTCAGGTTGGGCCGGATTTCTCTGAAGTGCTTATATCYGCTCCCCACAGCTGTTCCCACCTCAGCTGAATGTGTAACCTCACAGTCACGGCTGAATAATGGCTGCTGCTGCTTCACAATGAAGCCGTTCCACTTGTGTCAGCTATTGTCTAACCTGTCTTGTATCGGCTGTGCTCCAGCTAACAGCCCATTATTACTCCATCCAGCAGCGCTGTCCATCACAAACCCTGCTGAATAGCCCAACCTACTCATTAAAGACATGAACACTGTCTGCCACAAAAAAGGGTTGAGGGGTCAATGTCTCTATACTGTGGCCTTATCTGATTTAAGAAATATAAATGATATCTTCAGAGCTTTTGCCTTTGCTCGCCTTAGTCCATATAAAGCTAATGTAGGTCTTTAACCTTCTGATAGACCCTGACTAATGGCACTGTTTCCTCTGCACGTGATAAATTATCTTTTAGACAAAGGCATGGAGACTGCATGGAAAATGCACAGCAGACCACACTCTAAATGTCTCAATTCTCATTCATAATGGAACAATATATATGTGGTCATTATTTAGGTCTATTAACCCTTTGTTTAAAGACAAGTTCTATACAGAATGTGCTCTCAGGACATGGAGGTCACTGGATTTTTATTGCCTGCTGCTAAAGGCCGATAAGGCCTGTGTGTGTTTGGGGGGAGGGGGTACTGTTAGCAAAGCATCTCATAAACTAATTGAATGCAGGTACAGCTTCAGTTAAGATCTGAAGTCAACCTAATTCAAGATGGCCGGCATAACCAAGTCACATTAGAAAAAAAAAGAATGATTAGAAGTCAGTTTTTCAGATACTAGCTGAAGTTCTGTGTGGTTGTAGCTGAAACTAATTCACATCCCACAGTTCATTCGCTACACATCATACGACATCTGTGTTTAGAACACAGTTCATTGATTTTTGCAAATATAAAAGTAGCCATTTCTCTGTCAGTTTTGCAGACATTGAACTGAAGTTTGATGTGATAGTAGCTGAGAGTCATCCTGAACCAGAGATGTGCGCAAGTCTTTTTTTTTTTGCAAGTCCAAGTCAAGTCTCAAGTCTTTGGCTCCAAGTCTAAGTCAAGTCCAAGTCTTTGACCAAAAATCCAAGTCAAGTCTCAAGTCTCTTGACCTTAAGTTCAAGTCTAGTTGCATGTATCACTTAACTGGCAGTTTGATCAAAGGTATTCTAACTATACAAGATTATATTCTAAAATACTATATTTTAATCAAACACTAAAACATAGTATTATGTTTTAATATTACTATTAAAACATAATACTGTTTTAAAAATACAGATAAGGTTAAGGTTGAAATAACAATCAAGCATTTAAAGTATCGTTAACTGTATTTTGCACTTGTAGTCTTACAAGAACACACAAAGGCCAAACCAGGCTGTTTATTCTATTGTATATCACAATAGATCTATTGCGATATACACTAACCAGTAATTACTGTAATTACTGTAATTAAAATTTGCCACTGACAAAGAACAAATCCAAAAGGTCTGCTGCTGATTTTACAATAAAATACCAGAAAAAAAATTTTTGAATTCATAAAAGCACGTCAGCGAAGATGATGAACCAGAAACAGAATCCTTAAAGTAAAACGGCTACACAAGTCATCACAAAAACAAATTTTGGATTTGGACTCCACACACTTTGCATTTTGCCAGTCTCTTGTCATGGCATTGAATAAAGTAAGAAAAGCTTATAATGAACGTCAGCAGARCAACCTACTGCAACGCGCCTGCCATGCTGAAGCTCTGTTTGTCACGTAGKGTACGCATCATCAACATTGGACAGCGCTGGCTCCTCCTGTTCTCAGGAGAGGTGGAGCAGAGCATGGTTTGAGGGAGTGAGCACTGTGAGCTGGGCAGTGAAAAGACTTGCATTGTTCCTGAGTCTCAAACCATGAGTCCAAGTCAAGTCTCAAGTCTCTAATAGTAGGGACTTAAGTGAGACTCAAGTCTAAGTCCAAGTCACGAGTCCCCATCTCTGTCCTGAACACATACTCATGTCATGGTAGATAAGAGGTTTTGACTCAGACAGACAAAAGAAGGTGGAATAAATACATAAAATGCTGACAAGGCAGCAAAAGTACATACAGAAACACACAAGTATTATCTTAAGGCATGAAACAGGAGTAACACAAGAAAGCCAGAAATGAAGGCCAGTGATGCACTGATGGTTCATGATGACCAGCTGGCTGAATGAATAAGACTGGGATGATGAAAAGTGGAACTGGAGCTGAATGCAGATCAGGAACAGGTGAGAGTGGGCGGGGCAGGGTGACTGAGCGCACGAGCTGAAGAGAGGAAAAGTACTAATTTCAGGAAAGTTAATGAGGAAACCAAACTACCAGTTTAAATTTAAAAAATAAATAAATCCTAGAACAGAAAGCTAAACAACAAACTGCTGACTGTGACACCTCGAACAGATCCCCGGAGACATCCCATGCGTATACTATCATCTTGAAGGAAGCATCATCCTTTCTGATCACAGATGAAACTATAACACTCAGGCATTAATAATGACTTGACTTGAACTTGGTGAAGTTCTGACCTCAGACGGCATGTTTTCCCAGAGAGGGGTGTGTGTCTGGGTGTTGACACCATTACTTCACTTTCCTACTGACATTAATTCAATCCCAGTGACAGATCTGGCAAAAAAAGGATTGATTAATCACACAACAGGCACACCTACAGCTCCCTCAGTCTCCATGGCCTTTTCATGCCTCCAGACTGGACGTGATGTGCTTTTAATTTTAAAAAGTTCTTCAAGTCAAGTCAAGTGCTTTTTTAACTTTGCTGTGAAACAGGATAAAATAAAAACAAAAAAAACATTTGAAAAAACTTCTTGCATGGATAATTTACTGTTCCATTTGCGGCATGTTTTTTGTCGCAGCTTTAGTGTTTTGATGTATTTTTAAACTGTTCAGCAGCAGGCTGGCTTTGCTAAATGTCAGCTGGCGTGTTAGTTATTAACTTTGGTTGTATAGCATTTTGGAAAAGGTCAAGTTGAACCAGCAGGGGAAAGCCGTCACTGACACTCGCTGTGCTGTGGCTGACAGCAGACTTGGATACAAACCTGCAGTGGGAATGGCTCGAAGGCAATAAACAGTCTCATTTTCCCCCTGAGCATTAAAGACGCCAATATAACAGTTTGAAATTGAACATTTTGGTTTTCTTTTTGAAACTCGAAATATGATTTTTTTTTTCAGTTTTCATTCTACTTTATTCTACAAAACACATTTTATAGCTTCCAACAATATTATTATCAGTTTAGGCTGCGATGAATGTGATACAGCTAGCTGCTGCTGCTATCTGCACTTGGAAAAAAAACAGCTTTGTAAATAAAATGTTTTTTTTTCAAATAATTTTAACAACTGCTATGATATTTTTGAAATTTGATTTCAGACTGCAGCATTCCACTATGCTCTTTTATAATACTTACTATAATCACTTTAATGTATAATTTACTGTTTCTTATAYGTTGTGCATGAACTCTGAACACGTGATTCATTAGACTTAAACCCAACCCGGTGCCTTTTCTGTGTGTGGCCTGTTCCTTTATGCCAGGCTGTGCTTTCATGAAAGCATAAATGTAATTGACAGACCTTGATTTATGGATAATCCTTGGCTTTGCTCTCACTGTGAACCTCCCAGGCAGCAGCGTTGGCTGTCAGCCTCATGTGTCCTTGAGTCAAAGCCGTGTGCCGTCCTTGACACAACCTCTCTCTCATCATTTTCCTTCTCTGCCCATACTGCCATGAAAAAAAAAAAACATTTATATCCACATAAGCACTCTGCAGATGTGGTTTTATTTTGCTGACAGGGCATACATATGGTTATAGTGGCTTAAATTAAATTTTCTTGAAGGGTCTTTGTAATTAAATAATTGGGGGGACCACCAGTGGGTTTAACTAACCAGCGGTGTAACTGGTGTAAATCCAATTATCTTTAATGTGACTGCTAAAATTTAAAAGTTCCCTTTCATAATTCATTACTATAAAAGAGACATTTTTTAATGTTTGATGAATAATTGATATAATTCAGCAGTGACCTGTGAGGATTTTCAGTTGAAATGTTTACGTTTGAAGCTACAAGCTAATGTGACATTTTCAGGATTAGCAAACAGTGATAACTGTAAAATGAGAGCATGTTTTTGATTTATTTAATATTCATCATCATCAATCACTTAATAAAAACAGATAAGTTATTGTAAACAATCCTAATTCTGACAAAGCTAGGAAATTGTATACTTTTATTTTTAAAATTATTTGGACAACATTTTTTCTGAGATAAAGTATATGATATAAAATGTTAACAAAATTAACTGGACAATCTCATGTACTTTTTTTTTACAAAGGAATACGATAAACCTATCAAATGTTTAAACTAAGAAATTGTAAAATACGGTAAATCTGAATTTCTTTTCATCTATCCTGAATTTTTTTCACCAAATTTCTCAGTTCGTGATGAAATAAATGTTTGTAACTGGTGAGAGGTCAGGACTGCAGGACAATGCAGCATCCAGACTGATCTGCTAGCCATGCTGTTGTAATGAATGCAGTATGTTGTTTAGCATTGTCTCGCTGAAATATGCAAGGTCTTCTACGAAAAATAAGTTTTCACATTGTTCTAAAATCTGTTTATATTTTTTGCATTGGTTTCCAGATGGGTAAACTTCCCATGCTATAAGCTCTAACATTTGATGTTCAGTCTCTTCCACTTGKAACAAAATATGGGATTACTCCAAACTCAGAACTGTTTTTGTTTTACATGTGTATTTATTTTCCGTCCCTAGCACTAATTATTTAGACTATTGCAACAACAGACATGTGGAAAAGAAGCTTCGTGTCATTTCAAACATTTGTGCTGGATGACCACAGTGACAGAGTCCAGCTCTGTAAACTTGGGCTGAATTCAGGTTTTTACACCTCTTTTACCACTGGGTCCATTAGTGCACAAGTATTTCTGCTTGGCTTGTCATGTGTAGGTGGTGGCAAAGAAAGCTGCTGATGGCAAGTTCAAGAAGGTCAAAAAAAGAAAGGGGGGGTAGGTGGGTCACATGAAGGACTGATGGGAAAAACGTGAAGGGGGTAGACGGGAAAGGTGGAGGTCCTGGAAGTAGAGAGAAAGCTCCAGGGAACCCGCTCTGGCAGACTAATTGAAGCGACGTGCAGCAGGAGACCTGGAGTTGTCAGCTCGGTGAAGAGGCTGTTTTCAGGTTGTGTGCTGAATCCTGATGATGTGACAGAAAGCCCACCGCAGACCACCACTCAGTCCTGCAAACATGCAGCCCCACCTTTTGAATCTCCAGCTGAATCTCCAGAGATCAGACGAGTCTGAGGCTTTCTGCCAAACACGACTTGTGAATCTGAATAATCTCGGGCTGGGGGTTTCAGTAATTTGTCGAGCGATCTCATGCATGAAGATGTGATATTAGACTCAGCTGGAAGTGTTCCTGTTAGAGCCGGTTTTCCTTCATTGGACTGGAGATGATTATGTCTCCTCACAGAGCACATAGCTGAAAGCGTTTAGTGAATTATTTATCTAAAGCATTTATGGAAATTTTCAGCTAAAAAAGTAAACAGAAATGGATTTCATGTGCTGAGCTGCAGGATGATTAGTGGGGGTGTTTGTTGCAATAATTCATATGCTCAAATTTTGAGTTTTATCAAAACAAGCTAATTTTCGCTATTTTTGACATTTCAGGTATTAAATTGTAAGCTTTTATTTAAAGTGACATCATTAAGAACCTGTTGCAAACAAAAACCGCAAGTCAAGATACTTGTAGTCAGGTTAGAGGCCTGTTGTTAATGTTGTTTACTTCTGTCTCTTTCTGCACAATTATCTGTCTGATGAGTCATCAATAAATGTCTGTCCTGACCTTCAGTATTAACGAGTTTCCCCAAAGACACAGCTGTTGATCCAGAACTAGTACACTGACACTTGCAAATACTTGGGTAATCTTTTATAAGCAACTTCAGTTTACAAGAAGTTGTACACACTCTTATGAATTTGCTTCAATAAATAAAGTAGAAATACATAAGTACAGTGCTTCAATATCGCGTGAAGTTTTTAGAAAACTCCTATTTGAAAACCAACTTTTATGACAGTTTTGTTGCATGTTTGGTGTCATGTCTGTATGTGTTCATTTATTTCAGTAGTTTGCTCATTTGTTTAGTTCTCATGAGTTTCTGTTTTCCTTGTTCCTTTGAGTTTTTGAGCTTCATGTCATTTCTGGCAAAACAACGTCACTAAGGATGTGCAATAACAATGTGTAACTATAGTCTGTCTTTTGTTGCCCCCCCGCTCTTTTTTCTTTTTTCTTTTCTTTATCTGTGTTTGCTGCTATTTGACCTGTTTGACTGTAACTCTGAGAGCTCCGCACAAGAATTCCAATGTGACTACTGGTTTCTGCACAAATGGCAAATAAAGATCTTTGAATCTTTGAAACTTCTTGTTTGCCCTCAGTGAGCTTCTGTTAGTTTGATGATCATCCTTGCCAGCCTCACCTGTCAGTAATCTGCCTTCAGTCTCCAGCTCAGGTGCTCTCACTTATCACTCTGCGTGTTTAACCAGTTTCTCGTCTTCACTTCATTGTTGGACTATTGTATGGCTTCAGCTTTGGTCGTCTTGTGCTCCTGTTTTTGTTTTGTTTAAATTCATACTTTATTTACAGAGCTCCTGCCTGTCTGCATCCTGGGTCCAACCCCACCTCGACCTTACATTTAGGTAAAAACATTGCAGCATTTTGAACACGTCAAGGTTCTTGTCACAATTTCAGGTTCACTGAAGTCGAAGATCCAGTCCTGATCAGATATTCTTTAAGAAAAGGATATCATTTGTCCTACTAAGTAATGAAACATATCCTGCATGTGTAATGATGTGGATGTCTTTGTGATGAGGGAAGGATGATAAATAGAGAATGACTTTGAAACTGTGCTGCCAGGCAACCATTATCATTGAAAGTGTACATTATATCAGCAGCACTTACTGAAGAGCTTCCGGTTTACTGACTAAAAGCTCTCTTGTTATAAAGTGGTTAGTGATGGAGCATTTATATTCAAGAGCTGAGGAGAGGGAACTGACCAACCTCACACAGGACAGAATACTGAGAGAATACAGTCACATTTGGAATAGAGACCAAATTTAACCTCCAACATTTGTTTCTTTTTCTTTTTTGTACACATTTGTCTGCCCTTTCTTTTCCTTCCAACCTTATTAACCAAATAAATGTTTGGAAATTATAACCTTTTGTGGCTAAACTTGCAGCTCTTATGAATTTAATGCCRTAAACATTTAGAAATATCAATTATCTCAGACTAATGGAGGATTTATGAGGGGAGAGTCCTGTGGAAAAGATTTGAATCAGTGCATCAGACTTAATTTCATTAATGAAACCAGGGCCTCAAAGCCAAAATCTTTCATGAAAACATTTTTATTTTGCAGGCCTATGACAAAAACACAAAATAAAAGCCTATTTTTAGACAAATCTAATTAATTTGACTTCTTGTGTGTTTATATTTAACATGTAATATGACGTCTGAAGTACAGTAGTGTTACTACAAGATAGCCCATCACTTTATATTAATTATATTGCTGCTCTCCACATCATACCTCTTTAACTTCTTTAATTCACAATTTAGTTTATGATAAACTGTTTATTGTAGAAAAATCATGATTATAGTCTGAGTGATTCAAAACAGGCAAAAAAAAAAAAACTAAATCCAATGACATATTCCTGCCAGTAATGCATGTCCTTCATCTATAGAGGAATGCAAACAGTCTCCCATCCCATAATGCACCTGGCACAGATCCCATCAAATGACCGCTCACACCTCAGCAGAGTAAAGCCGTTGCTTCTGAGCTCAGCCCAGCAGGAACAGCTGACCAGGCAGAAGCTACACAGGAAGCCCAACAGAAAGCTCCCAGATCCAGTCCAGCACCGACACAGGCTCTACACAGCTTCTGATTACAGAACACATTTTAATTTTGATAAGACARCCTGCCTCAGACCCACTCTGTGTGACTTTAAAGTGCAGCAAAGATCCCTAACTACTAAAAGGGAAAGGTGAGCGGATATGATCAATATCCTAACAGTGCAATCAATCAGTGAGGCCATCCTTGGTGTCATGTTCAGTTAGTGGACAGAGACAAGAGGAGGCAAATGCAATGAAAAGATAGAATAGATTAACATTAACAGCCTGAGACGCTGAGGCTGAGAGCGTTTATGCAGATTTTGCCATTTTCCCCTGTTCTGATTGTTTTAAATTTTAATTCCTAAGTGTGTACAGTCGCTGACACCAAGTTTATTTAATCAGAGTGAAAGCATGAGCATCACTACAGCAATAAGRCTAAATGAAATCCCCTCCACATGTCAGTCCTGATGTCTGTATGTCCCTCTGCACAGCAAGGCCACATTAATGTTTTCTAGATGTTTGATGGGAGCCTTGACTCTTCACAGGCCTGCAGAAACTGCCCCACTTTCTTATTCATGACACACAAAAAGACTTTCCAGACTCATCATAGAGAGCTGTCCTTCCCATCTCGCCTGTGGCAGGGACGGACCCCCACACCCCCTCCAGCAGAGACACCATCTCATCTTCAGTCATGATTGTCACCTCGCCCCTGCCCTTTCAATTAGATGCTCWATTTCACCCTCACGTCCCACGGGAGTCACAGCAACACCATTTCAGATTGAAATCTCAATGAAGTCCCACCTCTCTTCTTCTTCATACCACCTATTCAGATGTGTGATTTTAACATGATGGAGCAGCTAACAGTTGATGATACAGGATAACATTATAAAATAT
>NW_013952421.1:3540540-3551717 GCF_001266775.1 Austrofundulus limnaeus
GATTAAAACTCTGTCATGACTAAATATATTTTTTAGAAAAAGATATACGAATATAAAAAACAGGTTGTAATTTTTTTTTGCCTAGCAGCATTTCTCTGTCATGAGACGAGTGACAACAGTACAGCAACAAGCAATTATTATTTTTCATCAGTTTATTTTTCCGTCATCAAAATGCTTCCATATATCAGCCTCTTTTTTCAGTGGGAGGGAATAAGTTGTGAGAGTCCATCTGATTGGCCAGAAATATTATCTTTACAATTTTATGTTACCCTAACATCATTTAGTCTGTGTYTGTGTATAGCAGCCTTGCTGAAATCTGATTGAGCAAATGGGCTTTCAGGGTTAGCTGCTTTATGTAACTACAGTATAAAAAATGTAAAAAAAAAAAAAGATATTTATGGGACAAGTTGATCTATGTGGTAGAATTAAAAAAAGAAGAAGGTCTGAGAAATTAAAGCGTTTTAGAAACACCCATATTTAGGCTTCCAGTGAAGTGCAGTGTTTCTACAGCTGCTAATTTTAAATGGATTCAGTTTTTGAGTCAGTAATGCTTGTGAGCATCTGGTCAGTTCAAAATGGAGWTTTATTCTTCTTGTGTGCAGTCATGTTGTGCTGCCTGCCTCCCAGCAGGCTCCGAGAAAAGATGGGCTTGAGAGACATCTAGTGGTGGTGATCATCCAGAACCTCTTCCTGTCAGGAACACTGGGTTTATTACTGGTGAAAGCTGGCAGACATCACTCACTGTCTGTTCTGCTTGATGAAGTTCATTTAAAAGGAATTTATAGGAAATTTGCATTTAAGTGTTTAATTTACTACAGTTTGTCTTAAAACTACACAGTAGAATTTCAATTCCATTCATCAAGTCCTGCTGTACATAAAAATAACTGTAGACTCAGTATCTTAAAATCCTTAAAATAATTCTAGCTGTCCATTTTTCTTACTATCCATCTAAAATAGCAAAAAAAAGCAAAAACTGTACAGTGACTAATCAATAATAATGAATTAAAAAAAGGGAAATCTAATATTACTTTTTGCAAAAAGAAAAGTTTCCCTCTAAAATGTTACATCTATAACTAATGAACTTTTAAGTTGATTATATTCAAGATGGCTGCCATAGTCAATCACCCTCAGAAAACATAAAAATGTCCATTACTCTGTCAGCTCTTTAGATAATGRAGTAAAATTTGGCGTGGCTGAGAGTGATCTTCAAATTTACGAAATATCTCCTAACGTGAAGGAAAGTCATTTTTAAATAATTAATAGGATATATCCTGTAGCCATGTTTCTTAAAAGAAGATTTAAATTTGATTTGTGTACCTTTTGTTAGTCAGAAGATGAATCTTTGGAACATTTGTTTTTCTCCTGTCAATCAAAAAGCTTTTGGACASAAATTAGAAACTGGATTATGTCAAACTTGACTTTCCTTTTTTTATGTTGACATTTTGTTTTATGTGGATAATTTAARTTCTTCCTTCTCTGATGCAATAAATGTAATCATACTTTTAACAAAATCCCATATTCACTGTATTGAGAAAATAAGCCCTCTTTCCCGTTTCATGAACAATTTTAAATGATACTTTTCTTCATTAAGTACAGTGAAAGACTGGAAATCTGCTAAGATCTCACACCAGTTCTCTACATATTTACTGTTTTAAGAATCTCACTGTATAACCTTGCTCCATTGTTCTGGATTTTTATTATTTTAATATCATTTCATTATTTATTTTGCTATATTACCCTTCGCAAGAGTTGAATTGTTGTCTATTGTTCTGTTTTATGTTGTTAATAMAAAAAGGAAAGGAAAAGCTGAGCGTGATCCCAAACATCTATTCTGAAACAAGATCTTTTAGTTCATTTTAGTTTGGATGGATTTTAGGAGAATTTTCAGGAAGTAGTTATTTAATGTTCAACTCATTCACTGTTTGAGCCAAGGGTACCACAGCCAACTGACTTCAGAAAACACAAACATGAATATAAAGTCTGGTGTGACAGCTGAGAGTTGCCTGTTCTACTTCAACTATAAAATTTGTTTAGAGGCRGACAGAAGACGTCACATATCTGGGAAAGGTGATGTTTGAAGCTGAGTCAGGGCTGCAGTGATCCATCTCCGTAGCAGAACCTTGATTAAAACTCTGTCATGACTACATAAGAAAACCACATCAGCACATATATCTTGGACTAATTACCAAGAACGTCGCCTGCGCTAGAAGTTTTTTTTTWAGAAAAGAGGAAAAAAAAGATGTCCTTTCATTATTGTCAAACTCATGGATCTACTTCTGCGTTGTTGCAGCTTTCAGGTCGTTTTTAGAATAAAAACCTCTGGTCGAGTGTTTATAAATCCTTGAGGCTGTCTCCTCCCGAGCAGACTGTGTTGTTTGGTGATAAGGCAGCTCGTTTGGGCCACGGCCCTCCGATAAGCTAGTTGGGTGAATCAAGCCTTATCTCCTGAAGGCCAGCGCATGACCCTGACTGAACGGAGGTTCCTGAAGGTCTCTCTGCCAGCATCAGAGCGAAGAGACTGGATTTACAGTAGATGTCATCCCACAGAAAATTCTACGGATTTCAAAAGGTTCAGTGAGGAATTATTTTAGCCATTTTGTTTTAAAGACTTCACCTTAAAGCTGACTTTTTTCCATCCCTAAACACAAACAGGCACTGAAAGAATGAGAAGGGATTATATAATGAGTTTTAATTATAGGGTGGTAGTTACTGAAGCTTCAGACTTCTGCAGCAGAATGGGATTTTGCAGAATCAGTAACAAAAAAAAAAAAAAGGCAAAGACACCAACTTATCTGTTGACTCCACCTGATTTTCCAAGCAGGAGGTGCTCTTTTCTCCTAACAAGAGTTTTGGATGTGAATGTTCACAGAAATGCTGCCACATTTTAAAACTTCAAGGCAAACACAAAAACGCAAAGAGATCAGCGGACCCAGCGAGGAAGACGAGGACTCGGATTTCTTCATCTTGATGGTTAGAATAAGTCGAAAATAAAGGATTCTTTTCAGCTATTAAAGGAAAACCAACACAACCATCCATCATTTTTACTTCTTTCCAGGTCACGAGGGTCACTGGTGCGCATGTCCAGCAGTGTGAGAGGCGGGGTCCACCCCGGACAGGTCTCATGTCCATCACAGGGACACGTGGACAATTTAGAGCTATCAATTAACCAATACACCTGGAAAAAAAACTCATATTCGTGGAAATTTAGTATCTTGAATTTAATGTGTTTGTGAGTTAATCAAGGGGACAATGTGTGGTCAGAGAAAGCAAAGAGGAGGCTAAAGAGACTTGTGTCATGACAAAGAATAGAATGGATTTTTATTCACGGGGATTGTAATTTTCATGAAAAGGTAATCTGAGAAGATCAGTCTCCTAACACTAAAACCTTCTCAATAGTGGAATAAGCTCAGCCCAATAGTTCAAATCCCTGAAATCTGATTTTATGTTAAAATGCAGAAAACTGAAACAATAATTACATTGTTTGGTCTCTATAGATGTGCATTTTTAAATATTTTCCATGTACAAATGGATTCCTGCTTTTTATACATTTTTATTATTAAATCATTTTGTTTTCTAAGCTATGTACAATACATTAGTTACCGAATCACTGAGGTAATTGCTTCCTAATGTATGTTTTTTAGTTTTTACTTGTTTTCATGCTTTCTATCTACAGTAATACAAACTCGTGTTTATTTTGCAGTGCTGCGTGAAGAYAATAGCAGTTCACTAAGATGAAAAGGTTATAAAACTGAACTGAACTTGATGCGCTCCACAAATTCCTTTAAAGCTTTGATGTTACTGGTTAGCTTGCAGAGGTTTCAGAGTCAGTATGATAGGTTTGTCTGGTAAGAGAATGAGCTCAAAGGTGCTCTGCACGTCCACGTTGCGCTGCTTCTCAATTCGGAAATTCTCAAGCATCTGTTAAAAGAAAAAGGGGAAACTTTAAGTAGGATGTTTGATCTCCATGCTGCAACATAATTTAGTGAAACTGCTATGACTATGTGTGTGTGTGTACTTGTATTTGTTACTTTTTTAGGACCGTTTCTGATATACACACCTACTTTGTCGAGACCAGTGGTCCTTATGGGGACCAAAGACTGGTCCATTCGTTGAGTTGTGGGTTCGGTTTAGGATTAAGGTAGAAATTGAGTTTAGGCTATATGTACTATGTACGACTGGAAATGAATGGAAGTCAATGAACGGTCCTAACAAGAATAGAAATACAAACTTGTGTTTGTGACTCACATGGATCAGGAAGAGTTGCATCTCTGCCTCAGCTATCCTGCGTCCTAAACACTGGCGGGGTCCGAAGCCAAAGCCCAGGCTCCTGAAGTACTGAGACTCGGTCCTCAGCCAGCGAGACGGCTGATACTGCTCCGGACGGAAAAACACCTTGGGGTCTCTGCCCATCGCGTACAGTCCTAACTGAACCAAGGTCTAAACACAAACACACAGACACACAAACATTAGAGTCTGAGTGCTGAGTCAGCWTTCACACAAACTACTTCTGTGTCTCCATCAGGTGATGGGTGCTAMGATATCAAACTTTAGTAATTGTTTTCATTTTTTTATATTTAAATTTATCCCCATAGAAACACATTCAGATCTATTTAAGTCTTTCATAAAACTTTGCTCTTTTTGAAATCTGCCTTAGCGTACTTTGTGTACTTTTGTTTTCTAAAGCTACTTTTAGTTTTTAGAAAACTTTTTGCTGCCTTTTTTTTTCATTTTGCTATTTTTAGCTTTCAGCTAACCTTTTTTTGTAAGTTTTAATATTTAGCTAATCTTTTGCTACTTTTAGCTTTTATATAAACCTTTGCTGCTTTTATTTCTTGAAGTGTTGCTGCTTTTAGCATTTAGCTAACATTTTGCTAGTTTGACCATTTACCTAATCTTTTGTTTCTTKTAGCTTTTAGCAAGTAATTTAATTATTTCAGCTAGCATTTTGTTCCTTTTTGCTACTTTTGTTTTTTCTCTAACGTGCTTTAGTCTGTCTTTTGCTCTTTTTTTAGCTTTAGACAGCATTTTACTACTTTTAACTTTTAATTATCCTTTTGACACTTTCATCGCTAACAAATCAGTTTCAGCTTCTTCTGCAAACTATTGAAGACATTCAGCCTTTAACATCCACTCTGTGTTTACACAGTGACTTCTAATTCTTCTAGAAAATAAAAGTCAAATAAATGTATGTTTAGCTGCTTCTTACCCCAGCTGGGATGTGGTAGTTTTGAATAATTATATCTTCTGTGATGTATCTCTGCAAACTCACAGCAACTGGATGTAACCTGTTGAGTAAAAAATTATATTTTTATTCAAGTAAACATTAACTTTGTTGCATTTGTTGGTGAGAAAACAAAAAACAAACGCTGATTCTAGTTTCAAAGCAACGTGGTCAAAATTAAAGTGGAACAAAGATCAGTGCCACGGCTGTGATGTCAATTATTTTAGATCAATTTTAAATGAAAAGAAWYTTTTTTYTTTTTTTTTTTTTTTTTTACCAGAGTTCAGTTTTATGCTGTGTCATCTAGATTATATTATTTCACCTCAGTGTTTCCTTCAGAGCCCCTTTGATCAAAGGAATTCTCTTCAGCATGTCCAGCATGTCTCCCTGGCTTGCAGCTCGAGCAGCAGCCACCTCGGCCCTCAGCTCCTCCTGCAGGTTTGGATGTCTGGCTAATTCATACAGCGTCCACTGCAGGGTTATAGACGTCTGACAGACAAACAAAGGCGGTTTTTCATTGATGGGAAGAAGCCTGGAGAGAAACCCCCTTTAAAATTGTGCTTGTTCTTACCGTGTCGACTCCTCCGGCCATCAGCTCAGTGACACTGGCCTTGATGTCTTCAATGGACAGCTTGTCCAGCAATAACAATGTAGCCAAAACTCCTGGATACTTCTTACAGGTGTCCGTCTCCTGACGCAGCTGCCTGTAGATGTTCTGGATGCAGCGGTCCGCTGATTTATCAAAACGATTGTGTTAAACCAATAATGTGCTAAAATGTCATTTTTCTGCTGATCTCACCATGGTTAAATATGCCATCCCAGGCCTCCACATGGTTCCGCCACACCTTGGATCCAATCTTTCTCAGCACAGCAGGAGGTATGTACAACATGGGGGAGGTAGTCTTGAACATGAGCGTGATGCAGTCGATGAAACGCTGAGCTTCAGGGTCGATGTAGTCCAGCATCAAACCCAAACGTTCCCCGTACAGCACCGAGCTCACCGCTTTTTATAAAACAAAAAAAGCAAAAGACTGAGACAAAAACAAGCAGGACTATAAAAACAAGCAAAATGGCACCGATCCTTCTTACACTCCAGCGCATATTTAAAGAGCTCCTGAGAAAGGTCCGTGCTCCATTTGTTCTGACCACTTCGCTTGATCTTTTTGTGAACCCGGGCCACAAAGTCCTGGCCCACGTCGTCCAGCAGAGGCACAAAGTTCTCCTGCACCTTGGGGGAAATCACCTCCTTGTTAAGAATGACGCGGTTGGATCTCCAGTCCTCACCGTTCCTGTGAGGTGAAGACAGGCACGTTTAAAAGGAACACCTCGCTCTGCGGCGTGGCAGTGGAACAGGGTGCACGTACTTCAGCAGGACTCCGTATTTGCGGTTTCTGTAGTCTCTGTATGACGTCCACGCTTCAACTTTCAGTCTTTTAGGGTAATGGCCTTCGGCTTTGAACAGGATTGCTGCATCTTCTGGTTTGATGATATTAACACTTTTATAATAACCTATTTTCTCTCTGACATGAAGAAAACAGAAGAGTAAAAAAAAAAACAGTCACAGCTGCTTTTTGTTTTTTAATCAGTGACCTTGTGGAGCAAAAATAAAACACTTTATTTTTACTGACGTCATTTAAAGCCTCATGTTGTCTGTATCTGCATACTTACCTATAAATGGGTCCAAAGGTGTTGAAGTTCTGCAGCATGAGGCGGTGCAGGTTCCTGAAGCCATCCTGTTTCCAGAATTTGTACAGGTTGATCGAGCTGTTCCTCCACAGTCCAGGGATCTCATTAAAGGGCCTGACGATGCTGCTGCTCTCCGAGAACGATTGTCGAATCACCGGCATGCTGCTGCTGCAGCGCACGCCTGAAGCTGCCGGCTTCTCCATCCAGGACAGGGGCAGCGCCGCAGGGGTCCGATACAGACTCAACCGGGCCATTGCAACTACACAACACTGCTCGCTCTGGTGTTTCCTCAACAGCTACTCTGCTCTCCCCGTGCCTCCCCTCTGAAAAGAAGACGGCAAGAGGGCTGGTCTACAGTCTGCCCCCCTTTCATAGTGATCAAGGCCCTTCTGCTGAGCAGAAAAACAACACAGTACAGTAAGCCTGCAGAGCTGAAACTGACTGGCTTCATATATTCTTAATATTTATAACAATTCCTGCTTTGCAGAAACTAAAACAAACAAGACTACAAGAGTTCAGCTTTTTCAAATTTAATCTGAACAAACAAAAACTCAGAATTCACAGTTAAAATTAAAGCTTTAAATAAAAGCCTGTTTGTTATGAATGTTGCTTTTTAAGCAGTTTTACGAGTTCTTCCAGTTTCATGGCTGCCTTCATGTCCCCCTGGACTTTCAGTCTACCACTGGTGTAAGCAGAAAACGGCCTCAGCGCCCCCTGGAACATGGCCACCAGGTCGCCGTCGGTCATGCTCAGAGTCACATCTGGATCTCGACACANCCGTCGGTCATGCTCAGAGTCACATCTGGATCTCGACACAAGGACCCTGATCCGACCGCACCCCGACCTGCACACATTAAAAAATATTTATTAATATTTGCAAAAACATCACAATTAATGCTCACAAGGATTTAAACTTTTTAAAGCCTCTAATAATTTTTTTTATATCCCAACTCAGTCGTGACATTTTTATAAAAACAGAAAAGGACCAGGATTCAGTGCATATATTCTATTTATACAGAGAGCTGTAGCTCCCTTTACTTTTCTCATTTAGTGTCTGCTAAAAACTTATTAAACAAACAGAGCAAATAATTCCAATCCCTAATATCTGAAAACTCAGCTTGATGTTTTTGTGATTTTACAGTAACGTTGGAACTCGTTTAGTTTGTGGCCAAGCTGTGTGACATGAGTTACATGTTATTTCTGCACTCAGAGCAGGGCTTACAGGCGTCTACTCAAACCACTAGTGGTTGGATCACCCAGTTTGTGTCCTAAGATCAGACTGAACGGGCATCATATTACTTAAAAACATTCAGATTTTTTTTTTCAGAGACCATAAGACCCTTGAATCTTTACCAGTGCAGCTAAGACGCTATTCTTACAGACAGTGATACTATGACATCATCCATTTATCCCATTATAAATGATAATTTCTTTATGATTCTTGTGTTTTAACGCCGTTCTGTGCAATGTAATTTTTAATTATTATTACTGTTTTTATTTGTCTGTCTTAAAGTGTTCAAAAGCTCATTATCAGACAGATTTAGCTGCCATTACCTTGACTTAAATCCAGGTAGTATTTGTGCTGTTGTCCGTCTGCGGCGCTGATTTCAAACTGGAAATAAGCCCTGATCTGCTGGACCAAAGCCTCGGAGAGTACAGTCTGAACATCGCTGAGCAGATCCTCGACAGARCCTGGTGTGGTGCTGACCGCCTCGGGGTCACTGCTGAGCTCGTCTGTAAACGTTACGCTGTCGTCTAGAAGAGGGGACACATTAGTGGTGAGGCAATACTCTCCAGAAAAAAGGCACTGCGAGTGTTAAGCCTTACTCTGGTGAAGCTGTGAGCTGCCACCCTGACTCAGGAAGTGCATGGCCAGATGCTGAATGGAGCCAGTGAGGCCTTCGAGTCCAGGTACAGATGGAGGTGCGACATAGTTGGGAGCMGGGCTTTCCTCTGGTGCTTTTATTAGAGAACCAAAGGTAAGTTCTACCCTATCAACCTCAAGCCCCCACGGGCGAGTCATTTCATTTATGTCCATCTGAGGATAACAGAGACACATATTAGATATGTAAAAAAGCATGCTATAACAGTTTTTATATGTTTTATTAAACTAAATTTAAAAAATACCTCAAACAAGCTAAGATTTAAATCAGTCAACCTTGTCCTTTAATGTAACCTGTGTCCTATTTTTCTATTCTTAGACACTTGATGTTAAAACAAGATCAGTTGTAAAAGTAAGCAGCTCCAGTGTGGCATCACCCCAAGATATTCCCCCAGTTTCACTCTCTCAGTCTGGATCTCCCTGGCGGTCTTCTTGGACAGGCTGTGGGTCAGAAGGTTTAGTGCCGTCATCCTTGTGGAAGCATTCAGGTCCTGAACTGACACCACTGACATGACCGGGTTCCAGATCCTGAACTGGATGTCAGCTCCCACCAACAGCACCCCACCGTCCCGAGTGTTCACCTGCRGTGACAAATGAACCGTTTGTCACTGAAGTGACGGCCGCGTTTGACTGAAACTGTACCGTCAAGAACTACTTCTCCATTAAGGAAGGGTTTCAAGTCTTCTGAATGTTCRAGACACGAGGGGAGAATCTTTCACACTGAAAAAATTAAGAATGCTTAACATTTTGTTTGTCCACTAAGATGACTGCAGATATATGTTCTCCTTGTCATTGTGCTAATACAAACCTTAACACTCCAGACATGTGAACTGCTCTACTTGCTAGGGTTGGGCAATATTGGCACAAAAATTAATCACAATTAATTGTGGTATTTAGCCGATAATGATTAATTTGACGATTAATGCCCTGGAGTCCCTGGACACCCTTATGTCCTAGTCACATGACCAATTTAGTGGGAAGGATTTGCTCTTCATAAAAATCTTTTCCAAATTGTGTAAAAATTACAGACTTCAGGTTATACATCAAATTCTAAATTATGTTGATAGATAAATACATTACAGAACCTTTTTTTTAATGTTCATCATATTTGAAGTGGAGAGGAACACCAAGCTGACTGACTGGAGAACTCTCCAGTCAGTCAGCTTGGTGGCATTAATCGTATTAATYGTCAAGTGCCAAAAAATAATCGATTAATGYTTWTCTGGCGATTAATTGCACAYGATACGATTATGCCCAACCCTACTACTTGCTAAAAATAAGTTAATTTAAGTGTGTTAATAAGACTACGACTCACTATTTCTTACCCCACTACGTCATACGGAAACAGCGTTTCAGACACTGCTGCTTCTTGGACTATTAAATAAATAATGACTAGGTGTACAATTATACCTATTGTCTGAGTTTGCATTTATCTTGTACTAAAAATGAGTAGTGTTGAGATGAGAATGAACAGTTTATGTTTTATTTTGATGTACTGTATATTAGCATTTCCTAAAGTCAGATCCAGCATGCTGGTACTCTTTAAACTTGCATGTTGGCTAGGTTCTTTCAGTATAAGAGCAACTAGACTGTTAAGCATGATAAAGTAAAATTATTCACAGCTATACATTCTTCAGAGTCAAATACCTGGGAAGGAGGGATGTTAAAAGCTCGAGTGCGCAGGTCCACTTTCTGCCACTGATCAATGAGGGGCAGCACAAGAACCACACCTGGACCCTTGGGAGGGCAAACTCGACCCAGGCGAAACACTACAATCCTCTGGTAGTTCGGCACCGTCTGAACAGAACAGAAATCAATCTTTCTGTTTCAGTGAGTGAGTAAGATATATCCTGGTGAGAGTTTTATCCTACCTTCAGTACAAACCATCCTGTTATCGGGAACAAAATGAAAGTGAGGATGTAAACATGGAAGATGACGACAAGGTTGCAAATCCAAGACAGCCATCCTTGGGTTGTATCTTTAAGATGCACATAACAAAAACACTTTTAAAGAGGCAGTGCTGTGTTTTACGGTTTCACTTGAACGCAACAAAAGAGATTAATAACTCTGCTTTTTAAAGGACAATTTAAATACTCCTAAAACACTACMTTATCACCYACCAGTGAAGTCGTTCGCAGAAACATTTGGGATGTAGTCAAATGAAAGTCCTTTGTGAGAGTCCACAAACAAACCAGGAGTCCTCTGGGAGCGGAGGTCCTTCTGTGGGAGCAGCTCGTAACTGGACCTACTGAACATTTCTCCGCAAAATAGGAAATATTCCTCACTTAAAGAAAAGGCATTTTACATTATCAGTCTCCGTTGGTGACAGGTTCAACCACCAAACGGATACAAATTAGTAAAGCCTTCCTATATTGTCAAAATATAGCA
>NW_013952421.1:3552718-3560426 GCF_001266775.1 Austrofundulus limnaeus
ATATATCCCTGTAAGGAGTAGTCTGATTACATAGCACAAGTTTCACCCACATGTCAGAGAGGTTTGATTATTTTCTTTATATTGACACCTTAAAAATAATCACCTAATTAATTCTTTTTAGGTTCTTTTCAGGAAACACAAAAAACATAACCAAACAGCTGACATTTGACATTATATTTGGACTTAAACTTAATAAATCAGCTTAAGTCACACTCTTGACATATAGGCCATTATCTTAAAGGGGTAAAATAAAATAGTTTGACTAACTGATGGTGTTTTACCATCGGTGGATGAGAAGATGATTTAGGCAAAAAGTTATTTTTGCCAGAAAATGGTGTAGACCATTATTTTAGAAAGGTGACAATAGGCTATATAAAAAATAAAAAATCTGTTTCAACAGTTTTGGAGATTTTTAGAACTGCAGGGTGAAAATTTCCTTTCTGATCACTGATAATGCCAGTAATCAATCACTAATTGGAAAATTCAGATTTTCCCAGCAGCGAGGTGCTGCTCTGTGGGGGGGGTTACCTGACACGTTCCCTCGCTCCTGAAGTCCTGTGATTCATGACGCAGATACAGTTCAATCATCTTTAGCCTGCGAGCCATGAGCCAAGTGATTAAATATGTAGTGGAAACTTTTCTGATGACACACAGTCCTGCAGGTGACTGAACACACGTCACCAGTAAAAGCCCGGCTCAGTTGCCTGTCACATCAAACTAGTCAACTATTTACTGTTTTAATCTTCAAATGTACATCTTATTTAGGAATCAGTCTGAGAGCAATCAGAGATGATGTGCCTTTACCTTTGTAAAACGATCTGAGTCCTGATGAGAACAAAAAAACAATGCAGCATGGGATTATGTTCAAGACATATTTATTGTCCTTGAGAGGATGCCCTTGAATGCTGGTTCACAAATCTTTGCAGCAGCTTCTTTATATAATCTCCTTTTCTGTCAGCTAATGTCAAAGATTAACTTTTCATGTCACTGTTCTTGTTGTGAACAAAAAGCAGGTGTGTTAAGTTTGCAAAAATATCATTTAACTGATGATTTATTCATTTGTTTAATCTAAATGTGAGCTTAGAAATAAAGCAGACCTGTATCAGTTTCCTCTGCTACATACGTTTTGGTTATATTTGCTCAATTCACAATCTTTCCAGTTAAGTTTTGATACGTTCAGTCCAACATTTTCATCACCAAAACTGTCACACAGAAGGTTTTTTTTAAGCACACACCTCTCCCTTCTCCAAGTCAAGTGAAAAAGAGAGATTGAGGTGTCAGCAGATACCAGGGATTACCCTGCTTTCCCATCTGCTGCCATTTACTGTAATCCACACAGGGAGCATTTCAACCGTCTCAGTGCCAACTAAGCAGTGCAAAATTCACATCATTGCTGACCAAAGAAGAAGAAAAAAAAACACCTTCATTTGCTTTTATGTAATAAATAATTTAAAGATTTTGTATGAAAGATGGAGCAGATCATTTAAAATAAATTAAACCTTAAACCGATTTTAAATGCAAATTAATTTATTTTATTCACTGATTATTTGTTACTTTTTCTTTTTAAATGTGTTTATTTTATTAAGGTGTAATTGCAAACTAAAGGGCCAGAACAGTTTTTAAAAAGGAGATTGTGCAACTGACACTGTGATCAGGAGAGGAGGAAACGGAGCAGATTAGAGTGGATTAAAGCTGTATGAATCAGAGATGCTGGAATATTTATAGACTTACAAACGGATCATATCGACCACTAGTTCACTTGTTTTCCTAAAACTCAGCTTAATTGAAGCCAGTTGCTTTGATAATCAAAGAAAAGACTATAACTGTGAAGATAAAGTTCATCTTGAAAAACATAAAAAGACATTATTTGATGAGCACAACAATAACATTTTATTGCCTTTAGTGAGAAAAAAAGTTCAGATTAATGGAGTAAATTGAAATTCCTCTACTTTTAATCATCGGTTGAATATTTCATTACGTTTTGAAATAAAAAGTAATGTTAATAATGTTTAAAAGTGTTTATCTTTTTTAAAAAGTCCCTGAGAAAGAGTCTTGTTTTTTCTGTAGAGTAAAAAACACAAAACCATAGTTGTATTTTTTTTTTATGTTTTTTAACCAAGGTTAAAGTCCTGATGTCCAAACACTCGCATGTTCCTCTTCAAACACCTTGGTACTCATGTCTGCAGTGTCCCACGTCCAGAGGCTCTGCTTGGATCCCTCGCCTGAACAGGAAGTGAAGCAGAGTAAAAAAGCAGACATTAGAACAGAGAGAATGTTGTTTTCATGAAGTAGGTCAGGTCCGAGTGCTTAAGGGGCCAAACGGACCTCAGGAGCCTGCATCGAAAATCCTGCAGTCGGGGAAAAGCTTGTTTCACACTGGAGGTCTGCTTCTCATCGCTCCACAGTCTCTCTGCAGCAGCACTTGCTCTCGGCCTGGGATTTTATTTGTTTTAGAATAATTAGATTCTTATCGCACACATTATTTTATTGTATTTCAAGCTTTGAGATTTCTTTTACCAGAGTCGTGGAGCAAGATTGGTGGCATCTACAAATTCCCCCCACAAGCAGACTTCACCCCCGATAACCAGCTTCTTTTGTTCCTCTGTTCCTGTGAAGCAGTAAAAACCCACATGTTTATATTAGTAAAATATAGATGTTAACAGACTGTGTGAGTGACCATTAATCAAAAACTTCACCTCAGACTCATCAAACCACCTCAAATCCAAAGTGAGTCAGTCTGTGTTTAAATTAATGTTTTCATTTGTTTTGATTGCCTCTATGTTCAGACAAGCACCAGCTTTAATTACAGGATAAGTTCAACAGCTCTACTATATTTATACTCTCTGTAATGTAGATTTGTCCAATTAATGATGTAGAAACAGTAGTGTATGCTGCCATCTTGTGGTTGGGCTGAAAAGTAAAAAAAAAACCATATTTTAAAAGTAAAATAACTGGTCATGTGTGTCATATTTAYGAACCTTTGAAGGCAAGAGGCCACACAGTGTAGTAGCGAGCCCAGTTGTGTGTGGGTCCTGGCAGGTCCAGATACCACGGGGAGGCCAGAATCACCCGGAGTCCTGCTTTAGTCACCCTGCGCACCTCACACAGGTAACAGCCCTGTTTCCAAACCTCCACCACTGACTGAGAAGTGTGCTGCAACACAAAGCTGCACATCATCAGACATACTGCAAATTAACATGATGTCATGATACACTCTGTTGGTTAATTAGTTCGTTTTGAACCAATGAACCAGAGCAGAACGTTCAAACAATACACATTTAAAAGAAATTTGCAGAAAACTAAAATATGTATCGCAAACTACAGCCTATTGTATGTCCTCATTTGAAAACTCAATGGAATAATAATAATAATAATAATGGAAGTTATTTGTTGGAGGGTACTTACTCGTTCATTATTGTCAAAAACCTCCTGCCACACGACAGACGTCTTGTTGAGAGCTGATGTAATGTTCACAATTCTGTTAAAACATGTATGTATTAATGTGTCAAGGAACGTTTTTTTATCACAACTATCTACAAACGTTTCCCCCTGCAACTTACTTCTCCATGTAAAAAGTTTCCAGTTTAGGAAAGTCAACTCCAAATCCCATCTTCTTCATGAATGTAAGGATGGAAGGGTTTGATTTCCTACAGAAACAAGCAGTGGGGGATATGGTACTTGTGATTTTTGACAGTTCTGTGTTTTTACACTTGTATATTAGTGTATTGTATTCCCATAAATTTACTATGTACTATTATTTTAATGGTTTACTAGTCTACCAGCAAGACAGGTCAACTTCATCCCCTCCTAAGTGGACATAGGAGTCTGGAAACACTGATGCCACTTCCTTAAACAGTGACGCCATGAACTGGTAGGTGGACGGTAAAGCTGGATTTACAGGTCCAAAAGTGCCTGAAGGGACACCTCTTCTGTAGCAGGGAGTCAACAAGCCAGGCTGGCCTGGGAAACAAATACATGGAGATCAATGGTTTTGGTTGATTCGTGACAGACTACTCCTACTGTTGGTGGGTGGGGATACTCAGTGATACAGTATGCCTTAAGTTCATAACAGGGCCAACACAAAAACAGACAGAATGCCCACTGAACCAAATATGGAAAGAAGGCAGACTGCGTAAAGAAAATCCAAAGGAATATGTATAGAAAGAACATAAAAACTTCACAAAAAGGCCTGAGAAGTCAAAATTTAAAGCCTTATTGCTTTTGGACAACCTCCACATTACTGCAGTCTTTTCCAGTTTACTACAACAGTTTGCCTTTTTTTAATTATATGACATAAAAGTGGTGGTATTATGCAAAACTGACTTTATTGAGCTTTATATCATGTTATGTCATTCCCTCAGCAACAGATCCAGAGTGTTGCTTTGATTTATTCATGCATGTTTGAGAAATCCTTGACTCTCCTGTCGTAGATATGTGGAGCTGCCTAAACACTTGCTGGTACAAAGCACTGCCTATTTACACAAAGCTCCTCCCTGGAGCTCAGCCCCACAGAGCAACCCTTCCCCAAAAGCATTGTTGTGAAGACGTGCTGAAGTGGGAGTGTCTGAAACAGCCAATTTCAGGGTGTTTAGAATGGCTATGATGCAAATTTAAATTTATTTTTGATATACACAGCCTTTTCATACTTGATTGTGGTAAAGAATTTAATTATGCATGTTCCTGGAAAAAAACACACATTTGCACAGTAATCATGTGTATTCAGATTCTGAAGTGTTTTATGACATTCAAAGCTGAGAGATTTGAAGGACTACTTGACCAGAGACTTGATAATCACCCAATCCTGTTTTAGGTGCTACTCATTGTGACTCATAACTGTACCTTTTCCCCAGGATTGTGTATGGCCTGGTGAATCAAACTCTGGAAGGACCCTTACTCCCCTCATCCTGGCATATGAGATCACCCTCCTCACATCTGACTGCCTGTAGATGTGAGTCACTGGATGGAAAGCCCCCTGAAAAAGAGCCAGAAATCTTTGGTTAGAGCGGAGGCTGATTTCCAGCTAGCTTTTATTCACATGCAGTCACACAAAAAAGTAATCTCAGGACAGCTCTCTCCAGTTTACATACCTTACCGGAAAGGTCTGGAAATGTTTGACTCTGGTAAGGAAAGGAGGGGTCATCAACAATGTGCCAGTGAAACACATTAAACTTACTGTAAGCCATTGCATCCTATTGAGAAAAAAATATATATATATATACAGTATATGTCAGTGATCCTGTATAAAATCAGTTAAACAGAAGCCACAAACTAGGTGGGATCATGCTGTTTGAGTTTTACCAGAGTTTTCAAAATGGCCTGCACAGGTAAATAATGGCGGGACGTGTCCAGTAAAATCCCCCTGTGCCGAAACTGGGGGAAGTCTTCGATGTCAGTCTTATTTACAAAATACTGAAAAATAAAACACACGATAACCATGAGCCACACCGTCAACATACTATAACTACACACTGAACTGCATTCTGAAGGTTGAAGCCACAAAGAATGAGCTCCTCCCCATTATTTTATAACCCAAGTTTTTGGAACCAGAGTCTGTGCACTGTGGATGTGGGGATTTAAGTCCTGCCCACTTACCCGTAAACAGTGATGATTTTTACATAATTTTTTATTGAAATTAAATAAATAATTACAGTTAAATTTATTTTAAAAAATAAAGATTTGAACATACAAGAATAAACTGGAATCAACATCTTAAAAAAATTTCTGAGATGCATCTTTATTTTTAATAAAGGCAAACTTATTCTTTTACATTACAGAGCTGGATTTTAAGAGTGTACTGGGACCCTTTTCAGCTTCAACTTGGATCCCGTATTGGATCCAGTTTAAGAATATACGGCACCATTAGTGGCTGGCTGGAGTACAATTTTTGAGTCCCACCCCTTCAAATAGGACATTTTCTTGACTAAAATATAAAAATGCACAGAAGATCATTTGTTTCAGGTGATGATTTTTGTTGACTCATGTGGTTCTGATTTTGTTGTGTGTTCCAATATACATTTTTAATGTTTAGTTTCAATTTGTTTTTAAAATTTGAATGTGATTCTACCATGTAATTGACACAGTGACAGTCAGTTAGCAAGTTTGGAGGGTGGTTAAGTGGGGTTGATGGTACAGCCACACATTCCTAGTACAGATAATCTGACTACACAATTACAACATAGGGGTACCCAAAGAAAAACTGATAATAGACATTTTGACTCTGAATTTGGACAGTAGAAACAGAGTCGGTTTGTCCATTTTTATTGACGTCAGGGCCTGCACCAGACAGGCTTGAGTATTGGAGATTATGTATTTATCACAAACATCTTGTGAGATGAAACATTAGAAAAAGTCAGACTTACTGAGCCAACATTATCTTGATACACCAACTGACTGAACGTTTCCAGACCTGCTTGAGCAAAATAAACAAAAAGCATTCATTAGTATGTTCACAAGACAATTGAACACTTAAGCCACAAAGAACTTGAGTACGCAAACCTTTAACACTAAATTAAGCATTGTTCATCTGTAGGTGATATAAATGTCTTCCATCAATTATTATAACGTATCCATAATATTTACCTCTTAAAGCACCCCAAACAGTTTCTGCATTCAGAAAGGCTCGTCCAGTAGAGACACTTAGATTGTCTAAAAACCACACAAACCAAAGCAAATTCTGTTATGCGTGGCTGTTCCAGCTTTCACCACAACATTAAACGCTGTAATCTATGTGTGTTAATGCTTACACCTCTCAGACGAGTCCTCTTTTGGGTAACTCTCACAGTCATGATGATCAACGTTGATTTCAAGGGTAAATGGTTCATCCACACTGAATTTATCATTCCCTATTGGTTATAAGTATGATTATTGTGGTTGTTTGACATTTTACAGAAATGTAAAAATAGCCTTTATGTTACTTGTTGACATGCCAAAAAAGAACATGCCTAGTGCTGTCTATTGTCATTGAGTGTGTTACACCAATAGGCTGGCTGACTGGTGAGTTGTGTCACAACAAAAACCATTCATAAATGACAACAAAACATTCAAAGCAAGCTTACAGAGCCCTCTCTATCTCCATGCTTTTACAATTAGGTTTAAATTGTGCTATTGCTGGACCATATACAGATGATATCCACAGTCAACAACAATAATAAATTATTTTTCATACAGTTTTTGTCATTATACAGTTGTACAAACATGGGACTGAATTTGACACTTATGGTCCAACTAAACAAGTATACAGACAGGTCATGTGAAGTAGCCTATTTCTCATCTCATTACACAGTACAGTATCACTCACCAGCAGTGTTGTTTGAGAATATGAGAGCAAAGTATCTTTCAAATGCAGCATCCAGAACAGAGCAGTCCCTTTGTGCGGCTGATTGTCCTCGGTAACCAAAGTGGAAAGACTGGGGCTTCAGTTCRTATCTCACCATGGAGGTGGAGAAGGTTTGCGGTAAGGGCCACACTCCCTCTGATGTGTGACTGCTCTGGAGAATAATACAAAGGAGCAAATTATTAAGTATACACGTGCAAAGTCCAAGCTTTACTGAACACATGATGAACATATTCATGTCAAACTGAATACAAATAACTACTGTCAGGTGTCTATGAGTGCATCTAGTCATGTGACAGACTATGCTGAGCTTTGTTTTTGATTGTACCCCAAAGTCTATGGAAGCTCATTTTTGCCCCTTTGAAGGAAAAAAAA
>NW_013952421.1:3560467-3570076 GCF_001266775.1 Austrofundulus limnaeus
AGAAAGAAAGAAAGAAAGAAAGAAAGAAAGAAAGAAAGAAAGAAAGAAAGAAAGAAAGAAAGAAAGAAAGAAAGATCAGGTGAAATGTGGTTTGTGTGCATGGTGGAAACGAGCTTTTAAAGGACCGCGCGCTCTAAACAAGTGTGTGCACGCGCGTGCGTGCGCCCACTCCCATGATCTGCAGGGCAAGGGTGAYGGAGTGTGACTTCCGAAAGCAAAAAAACGTCCAAACTGACAGACCGCAAACCACGCGAGAACACAGAACGGGGGAGCGCGCGCRCACACACACATCCTATATGGCTTTAAACGAATTATAGTCATAAGATAAGCGAGAATATACGAGCTCACGTGACTAAATTATTTGTGCCGTCCAATAAAAATGACTCACGTCTCTCAATAAGAAAAGGAAGTTAAAAAAAGTACCAAAAAGAGGTACTTCTTCCCTCCATGATTTGCATTTATTTTAAAGGAATGTGTCAACATGAGCTCGGTGCCCGGCTCGGTATCAACAGATCAATGGGTGGGACGCAAATGATATGAAAATGATTTTACGCGTCAGAGAGTTTGACTTCCAGGTTGCAAAACGCCTCTAAAAAGCCAACTTTTAAAACCACACGGCGGCAACAACACCACCACCACAAGCTTCAAACACCCTGATTTCATTTCTGTTTTTCCCCCAGTTTTTTTTTTTACTCAAAACTTCTTTTCTGCATCCCTCCCGGCGCTCTGACGTCAGCTTTTAACAAACAACAAATCTTACCTCGCTGTTACGGTGAATAATCTCCACATACGTTCCATGAAAGTTGTTTACACTGAATCAGAGAGTGAGGGGAGGAAAAAAAGTGAGAGGGAAGCTCCGCTCTGGAAATCCGATGCGCCCCGGATCTGCGTAAAATCTGCTCCCTCCACAGACACACACACAGAAAAAGAAGCGCCGTGCCAGCAGAGCTTTCAGCTGCTCCCAAATCCACGAGGCTAGTGAAGTTAACAGAGTGCAGAAAAGACAAAAGGGTGGAGGATGGTCTTTGATCAATAGGCGGGGTTAGAGCGGAGTGTRGCTTGTTTTCTTCACATGGTGATTTTTTTTATTAGTATTTTTTTCCTCCTTCGCTTTTATTGGGCCATCAGACTGAAAAAAGTGCCCTGCTGCCAGCTGGCACCTGGACTTGGACTCACATGTTTGTTTGTTCGCCGACAAAACACCGCTGGTGCGCGGCTGCTGCTCCTCTCCGCGTCACGCCTCTGTTCGCCCTAAAAACMGAATCCAAGAGTCCTCTCCGGGAAACAGCCAAAGCCTTACGATCCCACCCCCMGGTGTTGTTTACTACATGTGTTCAGTTATGTTAATTTAGAGTTATGTCAGTTTTATTCAAACAGCCACTTGTTGGTTTTCACCTCTTATCCGTGGAACAGAAAACAGTTTGGGAAGCAGGGATCTTCCCAGCCCTCCTTCAGAAAACACTCCTGTTTGGTCTCTCCTGCAGATAAGATAAACGAGTTCAGGTGTGTGTGTGTGGGGGGGGGGTGTCAGAATGGAGGCATTTCCTCAGAGGAAATTAAAAAAAACCCAATTAAGTACAGAAAGGAGAAATTAAGTAGTTATACAGTAGTTTTCTCTAAACTAACTGACATTAATTGTCTTTGATAATATTCACCAGTGCAGATAAGGCTCTAATTGGAAACATTTGGGGAAATAAAGGCCTAACATTTTTTGTCAGAGTGCTTATCACCTGCCATAATTTGAGATTAAGATTATTTTATGCCGATGCATGATAATGCAGCWCTGGTTAAACCATAGAAAATGATCTCATGCTGTGTTGTCATGCTCAGAGTATGTGATGACTCTCAGCTACTACCACACCCAATATTAGCTGTGTGTGTGGGTGGTTACGGCTTTGGTGACATTTGGGGGCAATTTTAAGACAAAAATCCTACCTTTGGGGACAACTGGTGCATTTGGGGACAGAAGTCGAGTCCCTGTTTGGTTTAAATACCATTGGTGGGTTGGGGGTTGGGTTTAGGACCAAGGTGTGGATTGAGTTTAGGTTAGTTTTAGGGTCAGGTAGGTACCTGTGAGGTTAGCTTTAGGGTCAGGTAGGTACCTGTGAGGTTAGCTTTAGGGTTTGTGGTCAGGGTTAGGCTGTAGAAATGTAATGGAAGTCAATTGAATGTCCCCAATTAGATAGCTGTGCAAACTTGTGTGTGTGTGTTTTGGTTAATGTCAATGGTGTCGAACTTGACTCCACAGCATCCACGAACATTTAATAAGTACTTTCTCAATCAAATTAGTCCAGTACAAAAATTTCTATGAACTGCATTATTAGTTTTTGTTGTTGGTTTRTGTGATGGCAATCCTCGTTGGTTTTGGCCCATCTTGGATTAGCCATTAGCTTATCAATCCCATGCACGTCAAGTTGTTTGAATTCTCTGTAACTTACACAGATTTTCCAACATTTTGTGTCTATACAGACTTCTAGAGAAAATYTTAAGGCTTTTTATTGTTAAAAACATTGCTTCGAATTTCTTTAACTTTCAGAGCCGGTAAGAAAATGCTAAGATTGCCACCTCCTCATCCTCCCTCCCCTGCTCCTCAAAGGTATCTGCAGTAGAAGGAGTTTCTTGTTGTGTGGGTGGAGTTTGTCCTTGTCCTAACAGTGATTAGCAGGTTCATAAATACCTATCTTTTACAAGCTGGTTTTGACCAAGCCRAATTGTTATATGTCCCATTACATTTGGTTTTCAAATGTCATGCAGCTAACACATTCCTGTCTCGAGTTATAAGTGAAATTAATATTTATATTAAAAAATGTATAGTGCTTCCTGGCCATTTCGACTAAACTACWCCCAGCTGTCTCCAGCTTCTTCAAACCCCACCCAAAATCCAATCAATCACGTCTTTAAAGGGGCAATATCATGTAAAATCAACTTTTTTGAGCTTTATATCATGTTATAATGTTAAACTCTCATAAAAAACATGCCCAAAGCCTTGCTTTGACTCATTCATGCATGTCTGAGAAATCCTGCAGCGTTTTTAGGCAGCCATGCTGAGGTGGGGACCAGAAACACCTTTGTGGACCAGAAACGCCCCTGGGATGTGTTAACCGTGCCAAGCTTCCTCATGGCAGAGACCCCCCCCACACACACACACCTCCCTCCCCACACACCGCCCATGACTCCTGCAGGCTCTCGGGTGAAACTGAAACTATCTGCTGAGCTCTTAACACTATTTCTCATTCAGTGAAGCTCTTTTCAGATTAAAAATACCTTGGAGGAAATGTATTTTTCAGATGCCAAATAAACTGCATCATAGCAGCCCCGCACCCTCGCGAGCGCGACCCYCGCACCAAAATGGGCGAAACAGAAGCTGTGGTTCTTAAAGAGACAGAGGCCAATTTCAAGGCATTTAAAAGGGGAAGTGATGAGAAGATAAGTTTATTTTCAATTTAAACATAAAAACAGCATTTTAATAACAACTAAAGGTGACATAGATACTTTATTATGGTATAGTATTTAAATTTATTCCCTGGAAACACATAATATTGCCCCTTTAACAAACTRTAACAAAAGTCAAACAGACCAATCATGCCTTGGACAAACTCCTCCCACAAAACAAGAAACTCCAACATAAGCTTAGGTTATAGTTGACACGACGCACAGGGCGCGAGGGAGCTTGCGTCAAAAGTGGCGCAATCGTGGCGTCCCCGCCCCTGTGCGTTGGCTCCGCCTTGTGTCCTGGCATGTGGTCGTGCACCTCCGAAATTTTAAAACTCTGCAAAGGCTGCACGCCACTCGTCACAAAGGTTCTCTTGCTGAACAGGTCCGAATGTACCGGCATCTGTATGATCCCTCCATGAGAGATCGTAAAGACRACCAGATGGCACCAAACTCATGGAAGGAAATAGCAACGGCTTTAAAGAAAGATGAGTTAATRTGCCGGAAGGCATGGGAAAAAAAGCCGAGAAGGTCAGCAGAAGTGGTGATCTTGGCTGGAGGAAACAAACCAGTGTGGCTCTCTCAGTTCGTGAAGCACAGAGAAACAGATAATATAGAGAAAGRGGTAATTGTGTTTACTTTGTTATGTGTAACGTCAAGCGTTTCTTGTTCTACACTCTCTCRTRCTACTTTCCCACTGGTTTGGCACCGTACTRACATCTGTCGGCRACGGAAGAACAGCGATWACATGAACGTCAACTATGTTTTCACACAGCGTGCGGCTCAGGAGCSCGCACACTCTGCGAAGCTTGCGCGACAACCCAAAGCAYGACTATAACCGAGCCTTTAGTCATGCGCAGAGACCCCCTTCTTTGCTTCTCTGCAGCCATAGTCGCCGCCTCCATGTTCTCTCCCCTCTGCTGACAKTTCAATCATACTCCCTGTATCGTGTGCGASTGAGCTACCCCRGAGGGTCAAGATACAGATAAAWGTTCGAAAGRGTTGCCATGTAWACAATACAGTCAAACTTAGATTTATTTMTCCAGTTGAGAGGTGTGCTGCAGAYAAGATACTGACTGTGAATAATAACTCCACAGAACCTCACTTAAACAAAACAAAAGAAATAGACTGGAAATTTCTGAACTGATGTTCTTTCTAGTACGAATGTTACAGCTGATAAAGAGCTAACTATTGCTAACTTTATTTGGACAATCATAAAAAAACTATCTAACACAACATCACTCTAAGAATAAACCTTATGTTTTGCTTCTGAAAAGTGATTATATCATTAAAATGTCAGCTGTAAGTAGAGTTAAGAAAAGCCTTGACCTGACAGATGTGTAAAATTACATGTAATACATCAACAACTGCACAAGCAGATGGTTAACTCGGTTCAACACACTGTCATGCAGGCTATACAAAAAGGCTACTTTTGTAAACAATTTCTTGTTTAGATTTYTTGTCCTGCATCTTTTCTCCTGGAACGTAGGAATTTGCGTTCCGCCTGCCTCTGGCCTTCACTTGAAATGTAAACGAAGCAGAACATAATGGATAACCGCAGCTTATTGATGGCCTATAAAGACCAAACGGCACAGTTAAAAAGAGTCCTGTTTGCTCATTTGTTGACCTCATCTTAATGTGGTTAATGGTTGACTTTAGCTGACTGAAGTTAAAAAATCCAGTTCGCTGTTACCACAAACCCACATTTAAGCTCAGCGTCTGTCGAGATGCAGCTCGCAGTTTGATTTAACCGTATCTGTTTGAAGCTTTAAAAAAAGACATTTAATGGAAACATCTTGATTTTTTTGCCTTCTGTGAATGAATCAATCCCTTGTTGCGTTTGCATCATGTCTGTCCCTTTTCATCTGCGAGCTATAGTCTAATTTATGTTTCCCCTTGGGGGCAGAGCTGTCACAGTTTAGTCTAGACAAGTTGGTGGCTTCCAYCAGTCCCAGTGGCCTCACAGATAAAGAGATGCTAAGAGAGGGAGGGGGACTACACAGGGGTTCTGTCCCCCACCGCCTCCATGGAGCTTCTTCGCATCTCCCTTATATCCAGTTACCATAGCATCACATCCTGAGGCTAACCGACACGAGGCATCAGGCATCATGGGACAAAACTTCAAACATACAAGGTAAAAAAAAAAAGGAAAAAGAAAAAACAGGATGTACACATCCATTTTTGAGACATATGTTGTAACTTTGGGATCTGGACACTGGCAAGGGTTTTGGAAGATGGTTCATAAATCACAGAGCGGACGTGCAGCTGGTTGCCAAGTCTGTGAATGATTAAGTAGCTCAAAGAGACCGACTGATTCTATCTGAAGAGATAAGCTGCTCTATGTTACGTGATGCTCACACCAGTGTTTACCGACCACCTTTATACAGAGTTTTATTGTTTTTTTTAATCACATCTGAGCTACATAAATACACATTCATCTATAGCCAAAAATATTTTGAGTCATTTGTAGAAGAAACAAATGATCCCATTTGTTGCTTCAGGGAGGCTGTTATCAATATCTTTTGGTCTGTTAGCAAAATATCTCATGATCCATTGAATCGCTTAATCATATGATCTTATAGAAAGCAATTTTACAACTGACTAACATCTAAGGTCAACCCAATTTAAGATGGCTGCCACTGCTAATCAACATTAGAAAACACAGAAATGACAATTTAGTTGTATGAATACTGAGCTAAAATTTGATGTGGAAGAAGCTGAAAGTTGTTCACAGTCTGAGTCCTATTGTATTTTGGGATTAACTGTGAGTCGACACTGTCTGTTAAAAAAAAAATAAAATTTCTCAAATCAAATGATAGATTTAATAACCCTGAAAATTTATGATCTTTCATTGARCAAAACTAGTGGACCTCTATTTTGAGCTTTCTCAGTTCAAAACTGAAACGATTGACTTCCTGTTCATTCACCTATAAATTCACCCGAGAGTCATTAGCTTCTTTGCCCGGCATACACACCTGCATGAAGGTGTAAATTAGAGTGAAACTGACTGGATATCAGAGTCAAATGAGCCTTTGTAACATTTAAGAGGCCTCTCTTCTGAGCCAGGTAAACAAAGACTCTAATGACCCTCAGGTGGGAAGGGATTAATCTGCATTTCAATTCAGCTGCATAAACAAAGATAAGAGTCTTTGCTTTGGTTKTCAAAAAGAGTTTTGGTCCTGGATACCAGCATACCGACCGGTTTGAACTCCAAATGAACTTAAGATTTAGCACAAGTCAGCCGTGGAGCATGTATTCTGCTGGTTTCTGCTTCTTGACCCATTTGGTGCAGGTGGTGTGTCCATCATGATGATTTGGTAATTTTTCCTGATTTATGGAGTCATAAACCTGCCCAGTCCTTTCCCTGATTGGATCCTTGGATAGTTTTACAACTTCGCCCCCACTCTGGTTGGTGTCTTTTCTTTAATCAGCTATCACCCTTAATGTTGATCTTCCCCAATTTCACCCGTTCGAGTTCCCTAACTAGAGGGGAGTGGGGTTGATCCTCCCTTACTGGCACGCTCTGACCTACAGAGAAAAAGATGGGGGATCCCAGAGAAAGGAGAGATGGGTTTTATAGTTTTTGTTTTTCATACTGGCCTATATCCTTCAGTTTATTCAAGACAAACTCTTAATTTTATGTAGAAAGGTTGGTATTCAGGATAGAAAAAAGAAAACTGGTGATAAAAGTAAACATGAAAATAATAATTATTTCTATTTTCATAAATTGTGACATATATTATTTGATTTTTTTACTAAATAAAGTCAGAATTCTTATTTTGTTTAAATATGTAGTTTTCTGTGCAAAAAATCTAAAAAGAAATAAAACCGATGAAATCCCTTCAAGAGGGTGAATCCAGGAAATGTTTACCTCTTTTAATCCTTTCCATGTCAGTAAGGTGAGCTGCGGCGACACACGAAGCAGAGCAGGTGATCTCTCAGGAGGAAGTTTCTGATGAAACACACCTTTCTGCTCCCAGAGGCCAGAAACTGTCTGATGAACCTGGAGGATGAGTTGCATCAGACACACAGGGCTGCACGTGTCACTAAATGTGCACACATCCTGACTGCATTTCTCTTTTTGACACGATCGAGTGATCTTTTTGTTTAATTGACACTTTATTGTTTTAAAATAATTTTGAAAACTTTATATGCTTTTGGCATCTCTGAGCTGTACTGTTACGCTGGGTATRATTTATAGGAGATAACGTCCATTTTATTGCTCTGGACTTGTGATAAAAACAAACAACAAGGTGAAGGTTTATGGGAGTGTTTTTTTTTAATCCTCCACATGGTCTTGCATGTTTTTTTCTGTTTTTTTTTATTTCAGAATCCAATAATGCAACAGCCAGATTAGCTCAAAATACACATGTTCAAAGTGCAGATTTAAAAAAATGTCTCTAAATAGCTTTATTTTGTATATTTTTCCACTCTCAATGCTAGAGTTAATTAAAGGCCTATCATTCCTTTCAGGAATGCATATTACCTGCTGCTAAAACCCCACCAAAACCTGCTGTTTGAGATTATCTCAAATTGAGATAAGATGCTGGCCAAACCTTAAAAATGGTATGCCGCATTACAAGATGTCATGCTCAGAATATGTGTAGTGTGTTTTAGYTCAATATCTGTAATAATATCAGARTTACAACCATTTCTGTGATGGTTAATGTSAAATAGCTGGAGTAGCCGTCTTGATTTAGATCAACTCTAAAGTTAATCAGTACATCTGATGMGTTCCTAAGAGTTTCAYTAAAATCTGACCAGTGCRTCATTCGATTATCTTGCTAACAGACAAACAGTGTTGACTTATACAGTCAATGCTAAAGTTTTAAATGACAATTTTTGGCAAAGAGGAACCGAATGACTCTCAGCTACTACCACGCCAAATTTGAGCACAGTAGCTGTAAAACTGACAGATTTGCAGCCATTTTGTGTTTGCTAATGTCACTTAGCCGTGGCAGCCATCTTGACTTGGTTTGACTCMGACAGGTCAATCATCTGTAGAGGTACATTAAATCATTTTCTCCTGAAACCTTCAAATAAATTTGTCTAGTGGTTGGAGAGATATTTTGTTGACAGACAAAGTTGATTGTATTCTCGGCTACAATCAAATTAAATCTTAGATCATAAATGTGACTAAGTTCTAGATATTTTTTTGTTTTTGAAGTCACTYAGACATGGCGGCCATCTTGAATGGAGTTGACTAACGTTAATGAGTTGTAGCTGTATGTTCACAGGTTTTTTCAGTGTTTCATGACACATTTTAGTGAAAGATGGRCACTTAAACACACACAATGCAAAACATGTTCCCGCATCCAAGCCTTTCAGTGTTAAGTGATATATAAAGGAGTAGAGTGATTTTAATGATATAAGGAAATGGTTTTATGTGAGTGAACRTCATATAAGTAGTTGATTATTTGTGATAAGAGGAAGGTTCAAGATAAGAGGACTATAATTGTCACATGTTGCTGTTCTGCAAGTCTCTCCTTTATGTGTGTCTTCTGATAAAGTTTAAAAGGAAGAAAAAAAAAAGCTCTGGTATTATTTCACATCACGTCCTGTGTGAAGCTTTCATAACCCATCAACATGGTGTTGGTGGCCATTAAGGAGCACTTGATGACTGACTGGAAACTCCACCACAGTCCTCTCTAACACTCCCCTCCTCTGTTTGTGGTTGATGTCACACTCTTATGGCCTCATTATCAGAATCACACAGCAGCCAATAGCAGCAGGACAGGTTATGGCTCCGGGAAGGATGCTCCTCATTTAGGGAGCCACTCACAGAGCTCCATGTGCTGCAACCTTAATCGCTCCACAGCAACAATGCCCTCCGGTTATTTGGAAAGCAAATGGTCCTCCAGCGCCGTACTGGATTTAGCAAGAACAGCAATAAAGGCAAATAAATTCTAACTATCTGAACAGGAGTTGGACATGGAGGTTGGGAGTACTGGAGGTGTTTAATGTGGAGGAACGATTCTTGAAAAAAATCACTGTGACCAATAAATAAAAAAAATGACTTGGACTAATTTGTTAAATTAGCCAGATGTGTTCTTATATTTAAAACAGTTAATCCGTGTAAGAAATAAATCTCGTTTATCTAATTTAAAAAAATAATAATAAAGGAATCTGAGAGGTGCACACAACCTGTCTGTCTCTTCTCTGTGTCTGAGTAAGGAC